>NC_139825.1:37178762-37718762 GCF_963691815.1 Echiichthys vipera | reverse complement strand
AAAGGACAGATGGAACAGGTTGCCAGCCAGCAAGCTCACCATACTGTTGTCTTCTCATATAACTCATCACAAGGCACATCCCTTTTTTCTCCTTTCTTTTTCAAGACTAGGTCTCTCACTGACCTTGTCACAACATGTAACTAAAACTTTTCTTAGAGGAAAGAACAAAACTTTCCCACTACTTTAACTATATGCTCCTCTTTTAGGGGATAAACAGGAGCGTGAATATGGGTCAGCCCTGCTGGAGAACTTTGGAGAAAGACTTTCAATTGCAAAAAATATTGATGCGCAGTCTGGCTGTGAAGAAAGTCCCCTGAAAAACTCTTGAATCAAATCACTACATCAAAACTTGAGGATACCGTTTTTTTCTCTTTAATGGGATTAAAGGGAAGGAGGTTCTTGAGCTTCCTGCAACATTGACACAACAGACACTCCAAAGAGAGAGAGAGAGAGAGAGAGAGAGAGAGAGAGAGAGAGAGAGAGAGAGAGAGAGAGAGAGAGAGAGAGAGAGAGAGAGAGAGCCTACAGGGGGCTAACAGGGGGCTAAACCCATTAAATTTAGCCATTGTAAAACCAGCTGTCAAAACTCTCCTTAAGCACTGTTAAACACATCAGTCGTGTCATGCATTTAACAACACCGCAGTGTTTTCTCATGAAAGTGCACGCACATCCCTTGAAGGATGTATAGGAAGTTGAATTTCTAAACTCACTCAAGCAAAGCTTCAAACTATTGATCGTTGCATATACTGTACTGTAAAGGGCATTCAAACTGTCATGTGTGGGCTTTGTATCAGCCATGCTACCAGAAGTAATTCAGCCCTGTGCACTTAACTTTGCAGTGTCTCCAAGCAACTGCTCCATTAAATCAGAAGGCATTCTCCATAACGTTGGAGGCATATGGATGAACTCATTAGGAACACTCTGTTCTTTTACACTAAGTGCCGGCTTCCAGCTCTGGGCCACTGACTAGAATGGCCAGGTAATGAGCTGAGCTGGCCACATAGGAGCCCCTGTATGTTGCTACAGGGAAGACCCCAGCTAAGACCTCCATACTGAAGACATGTTACTTCAACACGTACAGTGACATGCGGCAAGGTACGCCACGTTGCCCCCACAGCAAAGCACTGTTCACTCAGTGTTAATGAATCAATCCATTTCTCCCAGATAAATCAAAGTGAATTCCTCGCAACGGCCGACTGTCACCATGATGAATTCCTTCATTTCATGTAATAAGCTGGCTGGGAAGTGATTTATCCCTGGTGCGCAGGCGGCTATATAAAGCAGTGGACAGAGGCGAGAGATACAAAATGAAGTGTAATATGTCATTGAAATATTTCCATGCAGTCAGTGAATAAGGTAGAGCCACAGGAAAAAGACTTAAGTCCAAAATCCAGTCGATATCAAAAGATTTCACTCAATCTCTGAAGCAGTCAGTTGGGATACTCGGTTGAATGGACCAGTCTTGTGCTGCGCTAAGCGCTCCCTGAGCTGCTGCAGGCGAAACCATATTTCCTGACATCACCATATAGCTTGCTGACATTTGGCTTGAAATATTCACCGAGCCTTTTCTAGACTCATGTTCTCTCTACACTCCTTATATTACAGAATGAGACAAAGATAAGTGGGAGTAAAAACTACATTCTAATGCTATTGATTGCCTTTGCTCTGCCCTCCTTCAGGGCTGCTGTTGAGTTTAAAGCATCAAAAGCACAACAATCCTCTTTCAGTTTTTTAAGTGATTCTATTACAAGAATGCAGTCCATCTGCAGTTTGAGCCACAAAACTTAAAATATTACATCAATAGTAGAGTAAAAAGAGAGTATAAAATTCACTTTATTTGAGGATAACGATGACCTGGACGAAGGAGAACATTCACAGGCTTAATTCACTTTATAGATTGTCTTATATCCTTGTTAGGGAAAAAAATAAGCGTACTCTCACCACTGAAGTGCACTCTGAACCAGTTCTCCTCTGAGCAAACTTTTCCTCAGCAAGGGCAATAGCCTTTCTTTCTGTTGATGAGGTTTGGTCACTGCAGACTGGACTTGATGTCCAGATTGTGTGCAGAGACAGATCCTTGCCCTGTTCAGCAGTGATCTGGTGAGCAACTCCAGCTGCAGTGTTGAACCCATTCCCCATTGAGAGTCTTTGCATAATTCTATCCCCCATCCTTCTCGTGTACTTGTTTTACATGGGCAGCCTTTTTGAGGGACTTAAATTAATAAGTGTCCTTGTATAGTTTTTATTATTATTTCAATCACAGACTCGGAACACCCAACCTCTCTTGCGATGACTGAGACGGTCATCCCTTTGGTCTGGATAACTTTCTGTCGCAGGGTTTCAGTCACCTTGAGTGGCTTGAAATCTTGCAAAGTAACCAGGAGAGCTGCAGATAAATAGGGTGTGTCCAACAATTAAGTAAATTGTCACCAGGTGCCAGGTTAACATCAATAACTTGGGGGTATCTCAAAGTATTCTGTTATTGTTCTCACTGTTTTTCACAAAAATAAGGTTTTTGTTGAAGTGCATTGGTTATTTATAAAACATGCTAGTACAACAGTGGTATATTCTGGACAATAAAAAAATAACAGTATGCAAGAATAAAGCAAGTATTTATTATTTGTTTCTTTAATTTTGATCTCCACTGTGTATACTATATATACATTTTTTAACATATATATATATATATAAAGGAAAAAAATGCAGCTACAGTGTTTATGTTGTTTTTTTTCTATTGCATTTTCTTATTCATTATGTAATTAATACTATAATTATGCATCCAGTATATGCCAGAGTTAAAAAGAGATGACTTTGTGCTCCCTGTTGGTAGTGCGTGGCTCCAATAAGCCGATGACCACCCGATGGCCTCACCCTCTGAAGATGCCTAATAAAAGAGACTCTATTCTGCTCCTGCAAACACTGGCTGAAAGTAATTTGGAAGAATGGACAGTGTCTCCTGTCACGAAAAAAAAAGGATAAAACACCTGGCCAACAAGCCTCCTCCAAATCTGAAGAAAGGCATGATCTTATTTCTGGGTATGACAGACACGGCAGGCACTGGATCTTGGAATATGCTGCTATGGACTCTGTCTCAAATGCAGCCACAGTGCAGTCTGCTCCACCCACTGTGCACTGGACTGAATGCATGACACATGCATGCAAAGACTTGAAAGCTTGCCATTACATCAGCACCTGACTTGGGTCTGCCAGATTACAATCTGCTTTTTCATCAATATGTGCAACAGCTTCACCTCAAGCATCATGGTTCAGATGCATGGCTTTCATTTCTTTCTTCCAAGCTGCTCATATAGTGAAGGAGATGCTGAAATTTTTAAGAGCTATCCTAACTGAGAAAATCAGCCCCAATTGTTTTGGTAACCAAATATCAATTAATTTTGCTCCTCAGGCTGTTGTACATATTCTGAAAGATTTCCTCAACCAACACATGAATGCTGCATGTAGATTGAGCTACAATGCCATCATTCTGTCCCGCTCTATTCCAGTTCATAGAAACTCACCTTTACACAGATACATGGCTTTATTGAAAGCTACTGTAACATAAACTGCACATGTGTAATAATGATTCTGTTTCTAAAAGTAATCATTTATCTATCTATTGATATGTTAATAAACAAACTATATTTAAACTCCTAAATTTTTCCTATATGTGTGTTCCCAGGTTGCAGACAGCCCCACACTTACAAAGAAACCCTGTCGGTTCTCGATCGAGTGTCAACTAATGTTTCAGCATCAGTCATCAAGTCTCCCAGACCTTTCTCGTGTCCAAGTTCTTCAACTCTAAGATTTTCCCATCCTCACTCTGACAACTTATACTTTTTTGAGTTTTTAATTTGTACATACTGAAGTGATTTTTCAGGACTTGACTGAGACAATCAATATTTGAAAAGGAATAGAAGCAAATGTAAGTGAGCCCTATTGAACTAATGGATAACTCTGCATTCATAAAAATGTCTACATTCATACTCACTCATCACATTAATATTAACATTGCTTAAAGATTTATACTAACCAAATGCTGTTGATGATTCCCTTTATTGAAATGGGAAAATGCTCAAAGCGTTTCTCTCACATATCAAAATATCTTCCACTTTATTTTATGAGTCATTAGGAATCTATAAAAGGGAAAGTAACACAGTTAGTGTGTGATATAATTGGAACTGAGACATTAGGTAGCAAGTGGTCAGTAAATGAAAATAATATTACGATGAGCACTTTCAAAAGATGGTCCGGAAGCCTTACCCTGACTAATCTGTTTCAATTAAGATGCAATGCAGGTACCCTTTGTACATGTGTCGACTAGATGAAAGCTTGTGAATATATATCTGTTTGTCCAAGTGTTACCAATGAAAGTCTTTTAAAAAGCTCTCAAAGTGTAAGGTAGTGACAACTTTTTTTATTTCACCTCAAAGTTCACAAATGACTCTCTCTCGAATTAGCCCCCTAAGAACCGTCTAGCCCTTTTCCTCATCATAACCACCACCTTTATGGTGCTATGTGATAATTAATTAAAAATAAATTAGATATTCCCTGAACTTATGGGCTGTAGATATCGAAAGGTGATGTAGGAGGCTGTGCTTTAACGACTTAGGCAGGGTGATAATTAAGAAGCTGTCACAGTTTGTTACCTTGTCATTGCATGTGTGCGTTTGACTGTGAATATCTGCGTGTGAGCATGTGTGTGTGTGTGAATAGATCCGAGCCCCCTTATCTCTTAATATGCATCTGAGGTCTCATTTGAGTTCAAAAGTCACCATTTAATTATCCCGCGGCAAATACTTAATTTTCAATTATGATGGCACTGGGGAGCTCACCTTGGAAAAGGACGACTTGGAGACAGGCGGACGGGGCCCTCTCTAACCTTTTCAGAAATGCGTTTTATTTTTTTGAAACACTGGAGTTTGTCAGTGTGGTTGATTTGCATGGTGCTGAGGTATAATAAAGGTCTCGTGTTGGTGACCCTTTTTAGTACTGACTTGGGGGTCATGTTGCAGGAAAAAGCTCCTGGCTGACTGACTATGGTCACTGGGGCAATTAGCACACACAGTTGCACACAAATTCTTGCTTGCACACATACATGCATCTTAAAAGGAACATGTGACAATTTTTTAAGTTCATACTTGTTCTTTGGGTTTCTACTAGAACAATTTAACATGCTTTAATGTTAAAAAAAAACATTATTTTTCTCATACTGTCTGTTTGTATCAACCTGTATTCACCCTCTGTCTGAAACGCTCTGTTTAAGTGCCCATCTCCCACTCCCAAAAAAGCCCAGTCTCCTTGGATTGGTCATCATTTTTGGGTCTCAAAATCTACGTTCTCCGTGTCTCTGCACTGTCATTTCAGCCGGGGAATGACTTTAATGTCAATGTAGCAGCATTTCCTGTACCTAGTGACATCACAGCTGTACAGAAGCCCTGACGGCTCATTTAAAGGCACAGTTTCTGAATACGGGCTGTGCACCTTTTCTGTTGATTGAGCATTATGATACTTTCACAGTCATATAGCACTTCGACCTGCTTTATAATTGAAAAGAGAGATGTAAGTCTCGTTTCTTTACAATATGGGACATTTAAAGATACCCTTTTTGTAGTCAAAAGTGAGTCGCTTGTGTGTCATCCCTACAGAAAACTCTGTGGTGAACAAAAGAAAAATGAATGTGGAGCAATAAATGCTTACAATGTATAAAAGAAACAGGGACACAGCACAGTTGGGTGACTATTGTTTGAGTCATTATTCAACACATAATTTTCACTGTGGGTGGTCACCTGCAAAAGTAAAAATTGCTATCTAATAGGGGTGACCGAGGAGCCTGGTTCGACAGCCAATCCAGTGTTTCCCATACATAGACCAATGTGTGGCGCTCATTGGCCTATATCAACACTAAGCTCCACATATTGACTCCGGGTTTTTTTGTTATTTTTCAACACGCTTTTGAAATATTGTTCTGTTTATTCATCTCCGCATAGCACTCTTTCTCCCTGTCATTCTCGTACACACACACACACACACACGCACACACACACACACACACACACACACACACACACACACACATACACACACACACACATACACAGATGCGCACCTCACTGCAGCCTGTGTGTGCTGACAGTCTGCAGTGCGTGTGCGCACAATTTCGCTCTAACTTCTAGTTGGTTCTGAAATCTGAGCTAGGGATGTAACGATGCATCTTGAGACGGTTAAAATCGGTTAAAATGTGTGACAATTCAAATAGGTTGAGATGAAAAATGAATAGCATCGCGCTATCTACTTTTGACTTTGTTTGTTGACATCGGTGCAAAGATGGTGGCGAGCGCAGAAGGTCGCTTCGGTCTGTTTTATCTGAGGTTCTAACTCAGTTTTGTCTTCTGGAAGTGAAAGAAGTTGTGTATCTTCATCCACTGATTTCCTGTCCTACGCGTTAGTGACACAGCCTGTCAGCGGTGCGGAGCAAGTTATTACGTAAATAATTTCAAGAATAGCTCAATACGTTATGGAGGCTAGTCTGTGTTTGTGCCGGTGAAGAGAGACGGAGAATGAACTCAGAGCAGACAGCTGTAGCTGGTGATGGTCAGAGCAGAGAAGAAATTAGCAGTTCAATTGTTACGTTTTAGTAAGTGTTTCATACTTCCCGACGCTGGTTTGTTTCTGTAAACAGCGCCTCTGCTAACAGAATGGTATTCATCATGTGTATGGGAGAACACAGGCCATAATTCGTTTCTTTGGTTTTTTAATTCAATTATTGCTTTCGTTATTTAAAAAAATACATATGTGCAGTTTCACTTTTTACAAAAAGGAAATGTGCACTGATTCGCAGTTTATACCTCATAAATTATTATTACTTCATTTGAAAAAGAAAAGAGAAGAGAATAACCCATATATTTTGTATATTTTATCACTTTTTGTTGAAAACATTGTATTGTGAATTGAATCCAATCGTGAGTTCAGTCAGTGTATCCTTACATCCCTATTGATCGGTCTCGTTAAACAGGCTTCTGTTCCAGCTGCAGTATGTATGTTGTTATCGTTGTTACTGTTATTGTTGTCAGGAACCTGTGCGGGCTCTTATCTGTCCCACATAAATATATACAAGTATAGCCTAATAGATGTCTTAATCACATAAATGTTAGCCAGATGACGGTCTGTGGGAAACACTGCAATCTCACAGATGAATTCTCGAAAATGCGCAACATGTGGTTATGAAACAATGGAGGGTGCTAAATGTCTTATTTTACATAAAGATGCTTGGTTTCTCCCAATAAACCATGATAAAAAGCCTATTTGGGTATAAATATAAGCCTATTAATAAATACAGTTACTAATAACTCATGCTTTTAATCTATCTCCTTAGTGCGGGATTAAGCCCCTCCCCCAGTGCTGTGAAAGTGAAACTACAGTTTGAAATATACTTTCAGCTATTGTCAAGGAAAGATACAAACAAGACACATTTATGCTATAACAACAGATACTTTTAATAAGATGCCCCCATCAGAAATTAGAAATCACATCTCTCACTAATCCTAAACCTGACAGCGCTGGACTCAGGAGGTACGCCTTCAGCTGTCTGCACTATGTCCATGGCTCGCCACCCCGGATCAGAGTGTTTTTCATGAGCAAAAGAATAAATAAATAAATAAATAAACTGATTCGACGATCAGTCGACTATAGGCAAGATGTGACGAATAAGATTTGACAGACTAGACTATGAAAACTCAGTCGGAGACACCATTATTATTTAATGATAATGCCGCATATGTGTAATAACTGATTGGAATTGAAACACTAAGTGGCAGGTTTGCCAATGAAACTGCAGTTCAGTCCGGAGGCTCTAAACCACATTAGCAGTACCATTAATGCCCAGACGCCAAAAATTGCAGTTTTTCACAATGCTTTGACTTCAGTTTAGAGCCAAGAAGTTTATAAAATTTCTCCTGCAGAAATGAGGTTAGCATTATGCAAAACGGCCCATTTTATGTTGCCTTAAATCTTCTCAGAATGGCAGCCAATAGACAGTACTCAGCAGGAGGCTTTCCTCTGAGCAGTTGGCATCGCTGAGCCCGAGCAGTGGGACAGTCTTACAGCAGAATGAGTGATGAAATGGCTCCTGAACCAAGCGCACTTCCTTGTTCACTTCCCTTCTTCCTCCCTGTCTGTTTTTCTCTCACTCAGTCTTTCGCCTGAATACTCCACTTCAACTGAAAGCTTCCCTTATTCTCAGCATAGAAGAGCGGATGCAGGTTGAAAGACTTTTCCTTTTTTCTTCATCTCAGCAAGAAAATTAGCTCTGTTTCTTGCATCTGTAGGAACAGGGCTGCTACAGCTTTCTTTAGCACATACAGTGTGTGAGTGTCAGTTCTCAACATTTCCATTTTGCCAGGCATAAAGATGCCCCCTTTTACTCTTTTCAAAACTCTAGTAGCACCATGAACTTTCACCTATATTTTTCAGCTGTTACTGTCAAAGAAGGAGAACCAAAAACAAAGATAGAGGGTGGAAAGAAGAGAAGAATCAGTAAACTTTTTTTTTGTTGAATGCAATTTCCTCTGCCTTGTTTGTTAGATTCAAATGCAGCTCATTTATCAGGCAAAACTACCTGCCAAACAGGAGAGAAAATACGCAATAGCTAAATCCCCACAGAGTTCATCAGAGAGGAGGGGGAGGAGGAGAAGGAGGAAAGCGGACATTCAGCAACCTACCCTGTTTCCACTGGCTGACTCCCTTTTGTCACAACTGGACCTAGTCTGCATCTCTTTCTCTCTCCCTTTCAATAACACCTACACAGGAACACATACACTCTTTCTAAGGTGACATCTGCAAGCATCATGAAGGCAACCTGCATGAAAACCGTAAAATAACACCGGTCAGTGATGCTGACTAAGATTTTGTATATTCAGGCTCTGAAAATAGCAGCCAACACAGTGTGGGTGTATTTATTCATGACATATGCAGTAAATATTAAAACATGCATATTAATGATTTTGTAGTGAGAAATAATGCATGGCAGGATCGATTCAGATATTTTAACCTTAATCTTAATATAATTCTGTCATGTTAAAGTAAGTGAATTAAAAATGTAGTCACTGTTACCATTCCTCCTCCAGGCTCCATATATCAAAGGTTCATACCCCAAAATATCCAGAAAATAATAGAGAGGACCTGCCATCAAAACTCTCAATCCACAGAGAAATGCACACAGGCCAAACTGTGCCTTTAAACGAACCGTCAGCACTCCCATACAGTTGTGATGTCACAACTATATTACATATAGGTAAACTGTGCTGCTTACAGTGCTACACGTATTTTCCGACAGACAGTAAATAATGTGTTTTTTTAACCATTAAAGCATGTAAACATGTTCTAAGAAATGAGAACATTTGGTGATATGTCCACTAGCTGCATAATAACTCCATCATCATACAGTACATTTGGCATGTGAGTGTTATTAAATGAAATAGTCCAAACCACATTTCAGGGAATTTTGCTGACTGCCAACCCTATTTATACATCGTCCTTACCCTGTGTTCTGATTGAAGCTGTGCTCTCATTTGGAATATGTTTTTATTGGAGGAATAGCTCTGCTGCAGCTGGCATGTTACCAAACAGTTTCAAGTATGTGCAATATAACCCCTGTTTTGCTTCACTTTGTTCAAAATTGTATTTTGAAGCCAAACAATTTGGAGAATGTGTGTATTCTTCTGGGATATGGCAATTGCCAATGCATTTGTGTGACTGAGCAGACTGTTACTAATTTCCCTATTTCTGTTTTCACCTGTTCCCCACTTTATTGGCAGAGAAGACCATGGGGCTCTATCTTCTCTCCAGCACTGGGGAGCCTTTAGACAACCAAACAGTGCCTGGATTGCAGGCTAAATGTGGAGCAGCTGTCTCTAATATTTCAACACTGAAAGAAAGGGAGCATGGAAGAGAGGAAAGCCATGCAATGAGTTAGGTTATGGTTCAGCACACACTGAGAGCACCAGTATCTGCATTTATTCACCATAGACTGAATAAAATATGGACGTACTGTGGTCTCTGTGATACCCATAGGTTTCTGAAGAGCCAAAATGAAGCTCAAAGTATGTGACCTCGAGCTGTCACTGTCACCGTCTTGGCAGTGCCTGACTCCACCTGCTCCTAGCTAATCCAAAAATGGGCAAAGTGGTGTGTGGATGGAGCTGAGGTGGGCCTAATGTAGTCTACAGTCTGTATTAGCCACCTGTGACTAGGGCCCGACCCTAGAGGGGAAATTTAACCGATTACCAATATATATATATATATATATATATATATATATATATATATATATACCGATATAGTGAATTTTTGACCTGGAATGAAAAAAGACTAGGATTGTGCAAATATGACTCTAGCAGTCAGATGGCTGCTTTCCTAAAAAAAAATAACATTAACAAAGAATATTTAACATTATGATACATTATGTATACAATGCATTACATTGAGAAACAATTATAGGTTCATTTTGAACATAGAGAAAATAAAGAATACATAAAATTCAAATAGACAACTAAATAAAGATTAATACTGTATGTTCATTACAGTTTTCCTGTGTGTATCTACTAATGCGAGGGTACCCACAAGGGTGGGAAATTGAAAGAGGTGGAGGGTCTGATGGGGTCTGAGGGTCTGTTTTTTCTGTAAACTGCATTCTGTAAACTGCGGAACGTATGACTCAAACAACTGATCTGCCGTATAATACAGGTGCACTTATGCATAGGTGTACATTGAAAAAATGTAGTGCGGTTTGACGTCAAGGTAAAGCAGTGAATTATTCAAAATATAGCATACACTTGTAATGACACTTATATTCTGCTGCGGCTGCTGCCATGATCCACAGCAGCTTCTGTGTCGGTACACTTGCTTCTCAATTCTGGCTGTGTACTAACCATCATATACTATACTGACTGACTATGGATAAGTACCTTGCACAACCCCACTTAAAAAAAAAAAAACTATCCCTTTAATATAATCAAAGCAAATATTTGGAGTCTGCAAACAAATTAGAGAAGCATGGAAGATGGTGGAGAAGCGAAGGGGTTCTTGTTAGTTTCCCATGGAGGTTTATCACTGGGTGGTCAGAGCATCCCAGGGTGTTTCTTTTTCCTCATGTTAGTGGTTAATTAGAGATTCAACAACACTGGAGAGGACAGGGTGGGCTGATATGAGATAGAGGGAGTTGCTGAGCAGAAGAACTATTTGTGCTTGCTCTTGAGGCAGAAATTGCAAGGCCTTGTTTGTACTGGATTAATCAGCAATTGTCCTACAATTGAGAGCCGGAATATTTATTCTGCAGACAAGCTGATAGCACTAATGATGATAATAATAACAACAATAACAACAGTTGAGTCTCTTGGGAAAGCCTTTTCTGTGGGCATTTCTTCAATAATTACATGATGCATACCCATAATTCAGCACTAATGTGTTTAGAAAAATAGCGGGGGCTGAGAGGTAGGTTACACAACCGAGGGAGGCTGAAGTCTGAAAATAAACCAGGCAGAGTAACATGGCTGTATTACTGTAGTGTCTCTGTGTATTTAAGAGATAAAGCAGCTGAAAGGTAAAAACAATAATCCCACTGAGACATGGGTGGTCCCATAAAAATTCTAATGATGTTGTTAGTTCCTGTGGATCCCAGTGCGGAAGCCATGTGCCCGTGACCCCCATGCCGCCCTCCCCCGGGGTGAGCCCAAATCGCTTTGACAAGGGCGCTTGTTTTTATCTCATGCTTGGCTTCTCCAGGCTTGTGATTGATGCAGGCCTTTCCGAAGCAGAAGCACTCATTGTTTTTAAGACCACATACCTGAGTTATGAATGTTTCATTCAGGAGACTAAATATGAACTAGCCGGGTGGAGCCTCTCCAGAGCGCTGAGGAATGGAAGACTCATGCATGCTAATAATGGCCTTAGAGAGGGGGGAAAGAGGGAAAGAGGGTAATAACAAGAAAGAGAAAACAGGCAGGAATCATAACATCAATTCATTGGCTTCCAAATTTCTGTCAGATTCTCTCTTCTTCATATCTCTACACTCTCTTTCAATCAATCTCAATTATTGTTACCAGCAACAAAAAACCTTCCAAGCTTCCAAAAAGAGAGGCATCACATGAACACTTTTGACTAAAGCAGCGCAACAATAGATCCATCTTGCTGACTTGGGAGATGTGGGGAATATTGTTTTGCTGCAGTGACACGATAGCCTGTCATATCTGAATTTGGGCGAGATTTATCAATATAACATGTGCTGCAGTGGTGGCTGACAAGTCCTCCTGCTCCCCCCTGTGAGGTCTGGAGCCCCAGCACACCCCTAGTTAGGAGTCGACAAAAATGAAAAGCAGTCATGCATGTGCCAAAAAATACACACACACACACTCACACACACTCACTTAAACTCAATGTGACTCTCTGGTGTCAAGTCTCATCCATGCTAAATAGTTCATCTCACAATAAGCAGATTATGATTTGTGGTGAACTGAGCCACACTAGCTGCTTAATGGAGTTGAACAGGTTGGTGGAGTCTCATTCTCATCTGCCAGTAAAAGACATACACATACACAGACTGATTGAAAGAAAGGGGGCAGGGAAAGAAAGAAAGGATGTGAAGTGGAGATCCACTGGGATGTGTCAAATGTTGCATGAACCACTAAATGCTTCCCACTCTGATTGGCTCCATTGAGCAGTGATGGAAGTACTCAGATCTTTTGCTGAGGTAGAAGTAACAAAGTTACAAGTAAAAGTTGTGCCCTCATAATTTTACTTTAATTTAAGTAGATACGTATTTGCATCAAAATGTAGGAGAGTCACCTTAAATGTCACATGTTACAACAGTAAGATGCACATTTTCTAATGTTGGCACTAGGCCAGTGCAGTACTAAACATAACATCTATCTGCAAGGAATGAAAACCGATTTAGCACACATTAGCTTATTAAGATAATAAATGAAGACTCACATGCACATACACATGTCAATTGTAGAATGTCCACTTTCACCTTAATTCCCCACTTGTTTTTCTATTGTCTATTTTAAGTGGTTAATAACAGCAGTCACAGGTTTACCTGAAAATATTACATATGTAAGTAAAAAAATATCTGTGCAAAAGAGTGAGGGGGAAATTTTACTTCCCCACAAATATCAAAAGTAAAATTACTTATGATGCAGAATAGCCTAAAATCACACAAATGTCTTATCTTGGCCTATTAACCGTACAACACAATCATGCATTTGTGGAGTACATTTGGTATTATTAATTTGAATTTGCAAAGTGATAACTAAAGTTATAAAATGCATGCAGTACAGTAAACAGAAGAATATTTACCTCTGAACTGTAGTGGCGTGGAAATATTAAATAGCAGAAAATGGAAATACTTAGTTACTTTCCACCACTACTTTTGAGTGCATCAGTGTCCTCTGTGGTGGGGGCCAAATGCCTCTCATTGTATCTGTGTCTCACAACACTCAAAGTATTGACGATCAAAGGATTGCCACTGTGCGTACAGTGAGTCATCAAATGATATTGTCAGCTTCACTAAGGCTCAGATCCTTGTATACAAACGTATGGTGGAGCTCAGGGCTACTGAGCGAGGGATCTACAATGTTTTATTCCAACAGTTGAAAGACTGACATCAGTGTTGAACAGACATTCAAACTGAATACTAAAGACCGTTGTCCTGGATGTGGACCAGTCTGCATTAATTATCATGCTAAAGCACATAAGTATTTCTGCCACAAACACAGACACGCACATACTGAACCACACACTCACTTGTGTGTACGGACACCATTGACTCACAAAGAAGAATCATAACGACACAACCAAAAGGTAAATTGGAGCAGAAAACAAGGTTCAGGTTTAACTGTTCTGATTAATGGCTTTCGGTGGCTTACATCACCATTACATCATTTTTTTTAACCAGACACTTATTAAATATTTATGGCTTTCCCCTACATTGTTAAAGTAGTCGTAATATTCCTGCTGTGTGTACAACAATTGAAATGCAAAATGCAAAAAACACTTTGCATGTAACTCATTTATATTTTACGGAACATGGGATGTAAGCAAAATGACAACATCTATGATACATTGTAATCAAACGAACATCCTAAGGCATCCATGCATTCATCATTGTGTAATATATTAATGGATATTTAACAGATATCACATTCAATGAGTTTTGCAACAACGGCCTGCATGTGCATTGAGCCGGACAGTGTGTACTGATGCAGACTTTAACATAGAATATAAGTGATGAATAATGTCTGTTTTCTGCACTTTGATGGCTTGTATTTAATGCTCTCATTTGTCCTCTTGTTGAGTGCAAGTGTTATTGTAAAGGCTGCCGTCTTTCATCATAAAGTTAGTACTGAAGCTTATTCACAGATATTACTCAAATGGTGTTTTTTGTACACAATACTACATGATACCTATAAAACATAACTATAATTAAGATTAAAGCATAGATGTGCAGCTCATTTTCCCATTGTTAAGCAACCATGTGCTGTCTTAAGTTTGTGCCCCTGTAGGTAGCTTATTGTAGGCTACTGTGTGGGCAGTCAGTGTAGTGAGTGGCTGTTTTCAAATCAAAATGCAGCACAGTCAGCCTTAACTCCCCTGCTGGTAGGCAACTATGAACCTCGAATGCTGCGTGTTGGTCATGTGGACAGTCTATTTGTGTGTTTGTTTGTTTGTTTGTGTGTGTGTGTGTGTGTGTGTGTGTGTGTGTGTGTGTGTGTGTGTGTGTGTGTGTGTGTGTGTGTGTGTGTGTGTGTGTGTGTGTGTGTGTGTGTGTGTGTTGTGTGTGTGTGTGTGTGTGTGTGTGTGTGTGTGTGTGTGTTTATGTGTTTGTGGGTTGAGAGATGGAGGAGGTCATTGTGGCCACATAGACATGATACAGTAGGCAGGCTTACATGCAAGTAATTGGCTGGACACACTTGTATGCGTGCAGTGTTCTCACATAAAGAAGTTGGCCATAAAGTAACGAGCACATACGTAGCAATTTCAGCTTGAGACGTGAGGGCTGAAATTTTATATGGAGTTTGTATAAACTACAAAATGTAATATTTATTGAAATAATCAACATTTGCCAGACCTGTATAATATCTAAACTAGATAGGAATGGTGCTAGATGTGAATGACTTAAGCAACGTATTATTACTAGCAATGTTTTTGTTCTTAGTTTTCTAGTATGCCACGCTATATTGAGTGACTTTAGTTTAATGCTGTGACGAAAATAATCAATTAAAACAATTCTCATCTGACAAATATTAAATGAAAAACCCTCTATGGGTGATAACTGAAGCCATGTGTTATCCAAATATTGGTTTAGGAGACAGTATTACATTTGACAGTGTTATACAAACTGAAATTGCAAGGTTCCATATGTGCAGAGATGGCATATGGATTAGAATATGTAAATAACTTGTGTGATGTGATAAACAGTGTCCATGTCTGGTTCTAAATCAACAGTGGACTGCAGTAGTCAAATTCAAACAGCTAAAGACATACAAAAGCATCAAGCAGTTCCCCGTGTCCGCCATACAAAACTGATGAAATGAACATTTAATGTTACAATTGCTTTAAATTAGTTAAAAAGGCAAGTTTTTTTTTTTTTTATGCAGGACAACAGGAGAGAAACAGGAAATGAGGGGAGAGAGAGATGTAGGCAACGACACTGCTAACAGCAAGCAACCAGAGCAAATTGTTAATTTACTGATCTAACAACAAAAAAATATTTTCATTTTGTCATGCACCTCAGTTATTGTTGAACCATCCTTGGCTGTGCAGACTGTACTCAGGTGAGCAGTTAGGTGTGTTATACATTTGCTGCCCACCTTCTGTTCTAAAAGTGTTGTTGTGCTTCTGTTGTGTGCTTCTTTACATTTACCAGCTCTCTTCCAAAATGGCCGGAGGGAGTCAATTTGAACAGGTAAGGGTCTGACTCTTGGGACTGCTTGAGTGCACACATAACCAACTGATTGACAGACTACACTTAAACCTTAAAGTCTATTTCAAGAGTGTGCACACACGTGTGCATGCGCGTACACACACACACACGCACACACACAAACACTCTGTCTCTCTGTCCGTCTTAGCTAAAACTGCCAGGCCACACCCCAGGAGAGACTTATCATCCTCAAATGAAGAAAAAATTGAGCCCTCCAGGCATTTGGCTGTCCTTTACCTATCTGAAAGCGCTTACAGTCATCAGAAACATTCCCTAAAAACAGCAGTCCAGGGGATAAACACTCTGCCAAACTGCATGTGTGCACAGTTACCCTGCTTTGTAACCATGAACCTCTAAAACTCCATTTAGTCTAACTTTGCTAACTCAACTTGGCTTCCCTCAAGCCGTGAAGCTGGCAATGATCAGAGTGCGGTCATTAAAGGAATAACACTCGGGGAACATCAATAAATGCCCAGAAAGCTCTTGGTTCAGGTCAATCATTCTAGTCAGTTAACGGTCTCCAAACAACAGGGCAAATTCATCATAGGGCCTAATCACATTGAGCAAGTCCACACTTCGCCTCAGAACAATATCCGCTAACAACATTAGCGAAGGGCTAGTAATATGATGTGATTTCCTACAGTCACACCGAGGTGCTGATCGATGGTAGTGGAGTGGAGCATAATTCACGGAAACCCAATGTTCCCATCAAGATGTTTTCTACCTGCTACACACACACAGTTAAGTGTGGAGTTGCATGCAGAAGTTTCTTTGTGCCAAAAACTATAAGAAAAGGAAGGATTCCTGAGTTTAGGATATATAAAAAAGATAGATAATCTCCTTTGATAATTTTTTTACACAATGCTTAGTGACTATTGACAGAATGTTGGCATATCGTTTTGAATTGGTCTATTTCTGCTCTCTGCTAGAAGTGAAACTAATATGTTTTTTTTTCCTGAATGGAAAAAAAAAGAAGTGTTTCTAGGGTCAACAGATTCAATTAACCCTCAAGAAGAAAAGCATCACAAAGAAAAAAGAAGCAAAGAAAACCTTCAGTGAACCCATGGATGCACTCACACACAGTATACAGTATTAACACCCTGTGAATTGAACCCAGTCAGTGTTTCCCCGCAAAGAAAGGACCAGAGTCCCATAGGGTGTACATCACTTTTGGCAATAATTGCAGGGTTTGCAGTTGGATTTTTCAGAGCTCAGATCAAAAACAAATCCTCAATTTGCTCAACAGAGACAAAGCTCTAATAACAGCTACAAGTTTCCCACGATATCCACAAAGATTGCAAAACAAAGCCATAGCAGTGATACAGGAATTTTAATGTTGCTGTCATTGTTAAAACTTTGGCCATTAATATTTTTCATCAATATGACTGGGTAGGTGACAACGCAGTGTATTATTCATTTTCACAAGAAAAATACTTATTATCTTGGTTTGCCTTTCTGGTATGTAAGAGAAGTAACTGCAACCCACAGATCAGTTAAAATATAGGGTTGCCAACTGAAAGTTGACAAGTCATTGACTCCTCCTATTTATTTTTTATCAGTCATTGTGCATTGCCTTACTATATTTTTATATTCTAGCAGGGCAAGTGTGCTGAACAGTGTTTCCCACAGGTGGTTGTTGGCTTTAGATATGAATGGTAATTACACAGCAAAAAAGTCATACCCACAAAGCATGGTAAAAAATACTGGATCCATGTTTCAAGATGGTTCAAGAGGGTTGCTGCCATTGCTGCAGATCCGTGACACACTGAGTGCAGGGACCATGTCCCCCTCCTCAGGGAGAGAGGGCACAACAAGCACTTACTGTAGTCCATGGCTCAGAGAAGCAGCGAGGTCCGGGCGAGGGGGCCCTGTAAAGCTGACAGCCAGAACCGAGAACCATCATCCCCTCTGGCTTTTACAAGCTTACCTAGGGCTGCACTGCCAGGGATGAAATGTGGGGGCCAGCCAGTAACGTTGATTCTTCCACACAGAAAGGCCATGACCAAGATGAGTGTAAAATATTTTTGGTTCTTTATGAAACTAGTAGACCACCCTAGATTGTAGGTAAGTATAAAAAATGAAAAAACAATAAGGAATATTCAGATTGTTGTATTGAACACCAAAATGCAATTCCAATAAAAAAATAGAAGCCCTACAAAAGCATATTTATTTATTATTTGATTTAGTGTCTCCTGCATTAGCTAAACTTTACTGAACCCCTGGGCCAAAATGCATCTCAGATGTGTAATCGTGTGCTGAGCAATCGCTGAGCAGTAACATTTTTGGATGTTCTATGGTGTGTAAGCGTAACTTAGTTCTTGAGCAGGAAGAGCTCAGCAGAGAGGCAGTCTGTCCACTCTGCCACCTTGCTGACAGGTGAGCAATGGACACTGGATCTACAGCTTCTGTGGCTCCCCTCCTTCTCCTCCTCCTCCTCTACCGTACACCACCAACACATGCTCAGCAGCACCTCCATCCATATTCACAGCCGCCTGCTTCTGCCATATTCGCCTCCCTGAGCCTCCTCTGCTGCCCAACCGCATTGTCACTCAGCTGGGGATGGGTGACCAGGCAAGCTGGGAGGAAGCCAGGAATAATGGCTCCTACCAAGAGGGACCAGCAGTCCGTTTAGAGGCAATCGTACTGTGCTGATGAACACAGACTCCTGAGAGAGACACACAATAAAAGTGTGAAAACAACACAGGAAAAAAGACAGAACTGCACAAAAAGATGCCGGCAGAGAGCTGACAAACAAAGAAAAATTAGTTTCTTCTCTAACATTGTCCACAGCTGTTATTACCTGTGGCTCCATGCAATTACCAAATCTGGAAAATGGAAAACAACACCACAATACACTGCCACAACACAGACACTAACACTTAAGTATCTGAACACAGCGCAGGCAACATTTTGTGACAATACAGCATAGATAGGCTCTTTAAAAAAAAACAATCCTCAATCCTCCTGGTCTAGAGGTCTGATTTAGTGAGCAGTGTGGCGCAGGACATCCCTGCAGCTTTTGTCCGAGCACAGCTGCCCTGTGATGGTGGACCCATGCTGACCGGTGAGCACTACTGGTCAGACTCCAGCTGATGTCCCTTGACAGCCTCTGATCAATCTGGCTAGCTCATTACCCTGTAGACAACAGTAGCCAGTGGGGTACCACCTTGGAGCCACCTTGCAAATTTAAAGTAACTGTTTACAAGAAGGTCACATCCACACACGTGTATATTTTAAAATGCTTAAAAGTTGTAAAACAAAAATGATCTCAGTCCACACAAGTATTTTAGCTTCACATCAGAAATAATTTCCACCCATATTAACATGCCTGAAAATGCATATCACATGGACATTTGTGTAGAAAGATTTCTTTACTGATGAATGCTTGGGTAGTGCGGATGCTTGGCACAAAGGTAGTAGCAAAAGTTGTACGCTGTAGTCTTAGTTGATATTGAAGGTGGGCTTAATTTTACACAGAATCAGACCTGCTGGGTAATTGTCATAATGCTTATGGTCTTAGAACCAGAAGACTGCTTGCAGCTCTCTCCTGCCTATAATCTAACTTTGTGTCCAGGCCAGGTTGCTGTCAGCTCCTGCCTGGTCAGCTAGGGGGGTGGCAGGTAGCAGCACTCTGACAGAGAGGGCGCACTGTAGTTCACCGGGACACTGGAGCTCACACCCATCCATCTTCAGCACTGAGTTGTAAGGCAGAGAAACCGTCACACTTTTGGTGGAAGGGCATTCTTGATGGAGGGTAGCCTGCAGCAGATGCTCCAGGCGGATGGGCAAGGTTAATGTGCTTTACGCTGGGGGGCATCGCCTTGTCACAACTGAACAGAGGACAGCTTGATTGAAACTCAAGCAGGTTGTGGAGAGGTCTTTAAATATAGAATGCCCTTAATTAGGATCTGTGGTCTGCTTTATTAGGGTCGGTTACATAAAAGTTTGTTTATTTGTAAATCGCTTGAATATGCTTTGGTGACTGGGCATGCTCCCTCTTCTTGTGTTAATGTGGTACATTCTCATCCGAACAATATCATTGTTACATGGTAGAGTTGTTCTACAAAAAAAAACACACTGTTGAAAAATGTGTAATGATCTGACAAAGTTGGTTAGGTT
This sequence comes from Echiichthys vipera, assembly GCF_963691815.1. NCBI lineage: Eukaryota > Metazoa > Chordata > Actinopteri > Perciformes > Trachinidae > Echiichthys > Echiichthys vipera. The sequence goes on along the minus strand of NC_139825.1, from coordinate 37,698,667 downwards.
TAAGAACAAAAACAACAGGAAGTTTGCTGGTTTGGTGGTATGGTTGCAATAACTTATTTGTTAGAGTTGGGGAAGCTCTATGACATTCAAATTCACATTTTTCAGAGCAAAATTGATACATTTTGCAGTGACATATATCTCTGTTGAGCATAGGATTAGATGAAAGGGATTGCATAGCACACACAGAACAAAGTCATTTACTATGATAATTTCTATTAAGTCTGTATTAAGGCTCGTGCTGATAGGTTGCCAATAGAACTGCAGTTGCAGGACCCTCAGATCATATCCCCTTGCACTGCAGTTCAGACTACAGAGATTATTGGCTATTTATGGTTTCTGCTGTTTTCATTGGGGTCACTGCACCCTTGTTTAGGGAGGCAATGGACAAGTGTGTGTTTGCAGGATACAGAAGAGGATCGTTATCAGTTACGTAATTCTTAATTGAGATGATGCTTAGACTAATTGTAAGTATAGTTGCCACATTTAAAGCATCCACCAGGGATCAAAATAAAGTTCAGGAGTGATTACTAACTTGTGAAAATAATTAAGAACTAGAGAGTTGATGAGATGGATAGTGTAGGTTATGAGAAGGAGAAATGTGCATGGATTCGACTTTAAAAGATTACAAAGGAATAATGCTAGTTTAAATCAATGATGATGGAACAATATTTGGTTCTAGCATTGTTAAGAGCTTGGTGAAACCTAACTAAGATATTTTCATCAGAGACCTTTCTTCCCTTGTGTTAACTTCTACGCTCATCGTTTTGTCATTATGTTCTATTCTGGTACTGTCGATCTGCTAATGTGTGTATCAGCTTGTTTATTTATATGGTTGCCAAAGCTGGAGCTGTGGGTTTGCAGTTTTACAAGAGATGCCACTGTCACATTTCCTACATGCCTCCCTGGAACATGCAGAGATAAACACAAGTACTGTGGAGCGTTCCACTTCCAGATAGTTCCTCAAGAGATGGTTGGTGCTAACAGCATTATCACTTTGCAGATATTTGCTGCTGTAAATAAACACAGCTACCAGAATGAAAGATTTATAGGTGAGTAGTTAAAGTTAACTACCAACAATGCACTGTCTTCATCTTCAGAAAATGCTTTGTATGTTGCAAGATTGACAAGGGAGACATAATGGGAAAAGGTGTGTTTGACACAGTGTGCTGGCTAGAATAGAATGGTAAATACTGCAGCAGCAAGTCAATGAAATGAATGTCACAGTGGGACTTGTGTGTCCACGACTGTAGCCTCAAGGTAAAACAGTGGAGTTCAACACCAAACGGAATTCACTCTCTCGCTCTTTCCACTCTGAAGTCCAGTCTGCTCTATATAAAGCACCATGTCAGTGAAATGCACTTGGACAGTTACACGTTTTTCTTTTTTTTTCCTAAGGCTGTATCATACTCTTAGATCATTTATAAATGAGTTGGCGGGATGTCTGCATCATGAGACGTGGCTGAGCATAGCAAGAGAAGGATAGACACACTAGCTCTGGCTGGGTGTCAATTTTCCCCAGCGAAGTGGGTTCCGGTGAGGGTTATTATGTAGAATTACACAAGCAGTCATGTAAATTTTTCCCCTTGTTTTGGGCCTCTGTGCCAGTTTTTAATGTGAATCCAACAGCAGCCGAAGAAATAATGGGCAGAAAATATGTTTCTGTGCTCAGACACATGTGTATTAGCACACACTTACTGCATTGTGCATGCATTCGCTTGGTATCCATTCAGCTTAGTGGTGAAACATATCTAAATAATCCTGGCTGGAAAAGAGAGAGGGTGAAAAAAGAAACATGGATCTAAGAGCAGGTCAGTATAATGAATTCCACAGCTTACTGGAGTCCGGGATTAAAGCAATGAGGCGCTGTCAGATTGCTAAGGCTCAACTGTGCACATTGATATACTTTTTGTGTGGTCCATTGAAGGTTTTAGTTTGAACCCAGTAGCAGAGATCTGACGCTCCAGTGCCAAGACATAACAGCTCACCCAGATGAAATGTGTCGTACATGGCAGTAAAAGGATCATGCCTGTGTGTGGGATGACAGATCCAGCCACCTGAGGGTTAAAGGCGTACAGGTGTCACACTGTGCCTAAGATGCTTGGGGGGGGGGATGGGGGGCTGTTTATTCCCCAGTCATTAGTGACCTCCGGTCGCAGTTCTGCCGTGACATCTCTAACATCCTTCTGTATACGACAGAGTTCCAGTTTCTACATTCAAGGTCATGTGTGCTGCAGGGGTTTGGGGATCTCTTAGGGTCTCAGGCAATATGGCAAAAATGTGTTGAGTTTCCCTGAAAAAGCGGCTCGTAGGCGAATTTGATACACAGAGCAGGGGTCAATGCATCTGGACACGCTGCTCCTGCCGCTGAAAGCAGGGAGACGTAGGAGTGAGCCACCGTGAAGGGCACATGGATCATCACAGGAGCACCAAGGGCACAACCTTCGACAGCCATGTCAGAGAATTGGGGTTTGAGTGAAAACATCTTTTTCATGACCTGAAATAAATTTACATTCCAAGGCTGTCTGAGTAACTTTATGATCATGTTCTTTTGAAAGGGCTCTTATTCTTTCTCATACTGTCTGTCTGAGTATACCTGTATTCACCCTCTGTATGTAACGCTCTGTTTAAGCACCTGTCTCTTTAAGCCCTCCTTCTGAAAAGCCGAGCGTGCTCTGATTGGTCAGCGTTTCCCGGTCTTCAGCATCTGAGCTTGCAACATCTTTGCACCATCATTGCAGCCAGGGAATAACTGTAGCGGCACTTTCTACACATTTATAGAATAGTTGTGATATCACAACTGTACAGAAGTCCTGACAGCTCATTTAAAGGCACAGTTTCTAAATAGAGGCTGTGTGTATTTCTCTGTGGATTGAGTGTTTTGTTACTTTCACAGTATTTATAAATAACATCGACCTGCTTTATAACCAAAAAAGGCATGGAAATCTGGGATAATCAGGATTCAATTGCATCATGCACAATATCTAATACTAGGGCAGCCCCCGAAAAGTCTACCAAGCACTGGTCGACCAAAAAAATCATTACCCGACCAAAGTTTAATTGGTCGATTGGTCGCAGGAAAAAAACCCAAAACATTTGGAGCCAGGTTTTTATCAAAATTAAGAGAAATTTTTTTTACACGGCAGGTCCCTTAGCTGTACATCGTGGTTAGACAGTTAATAGTTAATAGCCAAGCATGTTGGGAAAAACATCTAAAATATGGGATCACTTTAAAAAGAACAAGGATAACCCCCAAGAAGGTCACATGCAAACTTTGCAGGAAAAACTTTACCGATCACTTGTCCAAAACGAACATGACCTTCCACCTGCCATTAATAGGCATCATACTTATAGAGCCCGGCTGTGCGCGCTTGTAAAATATATATATATATATATATATATATATAACAATATTTTACAAGTGCGCACATATATGTAGTGTATATAAATAGTATATATATATATATATATATACTGTATATACACTCACTGGCCACTTTATTAGATGCACCTTTCCAACTGCTTGTTCACGCAAATGTCAAATCAGCCAATCACATAGCAGCAACTCAATGCATTTAGGCATGTAGACATGGTCAAGACAATCTGCTGCAGTTCAAACCGAGCATCAGAATGGGGAAGAAAGGTGATATAAGTAACTTTGAACATGGCATGGCTGTTGGTGCCAGACGGGCTGGTCTGAGTATTTCAGAAACTGCTGATCTACTGGGATTTTCATGCACGACCATCTCTAGGGTTTACAGAGAATGGTTTGAAAAAGAGAAAATATCCAGTGAGCGGCAGTTCTATGGGCGCAAATCCCTTGTTGATGCCAGAGGTCAGAAGACAATGGCCAGACTGGTTTGAGCTGATGGAAAGGCAACAGTAACTCAAATAACCACTGGTTACAACAAAGGAACGCAGGAGAGCATCTGTGAACACACAGCATGGCCTACTTTCTAGCAGATAGGTAACAGCAGCAGAAGACCACACTGACACTTTATTAAGCACCAGGTATGCCCAATAAAGTGGCAAGTCAGTGTATATAAATATGCGTCGATTAGACGACTAATCCTTTGTCGGGGGCAGCCCTCTATATAGTCTGTATTGCCAGATCTATCTCCACAGCACTGTGTCCGTGCTGGAGAAAAGTCTGCCTGGCTTTCTGGCTTGTTTATATTTCTTGAATTGAAAAATTGTTTTGGGTGGTGCCAAGCCCCGGATGCAGCGACAGTGCCCTTGAAAAAAATAATAGCGATAGAGTGAAGTGGAGAGAATGCCAGCTCAAATAGTTGGGCGCAGGCTTTATCCAAACAGTCTACATCAGAGTCAGACTAGAACAAATGTGGCTCCTGGATGCACAAACAAAAATGCTACAAGCTTTTAAACCAGCAATGAGTTATTTTAGTCTCTTTCCACAGCTGCGTTTTAGCTCAATAAAATACAGTGGTAGGAGAAGTGAAACAGTTGCATAACAATTGATCACCCCCTCATTGCAAATGGCTGAGCTGTCTTGCCAAATTTAACTGGAGGCTTGGGACTGAAGTTGTGGGTGGACATAGGGCCTGCTTCCCCCTGGCTCTGACAGGGGCCCATGGGCTGCCCAGGGCCACTCAACATAATTTCAAGGCCTAGTTCCCTTTCATCTCCATTATTTATAGACTTGGAGTAGAGGAACAATCTCCCTCGCGGCAGCTCATTGGGCTTATGTCTCCGCTCCCCCCTCCCTATTACACAGAACCTTTATTTACACAGACATCACTGGTTAAGCACTGGCCTCGCAGGGACAATGCTGTAAGCCTTCCATCTTTGCCTTCTGTGTAATATACTTCACACAAGTCATGCCAATATGAAGGAAAGATGACTTAGTATTTCAGCTAATTATCATGAGCTGCAAGATAATTGATCTAGTTTGAGAAAACACTCTTTGTGCTCTGTATCCTTGCAATAGCTCTCAACTAGATGTCATCATCTTGCAATGTCATCATGCTTTCAAAGTTTATTATCCTTAAGGGAGAGAGAGAGCAACTTTCCATCTGTCACGTATAGATATCATAAACTAAAACGTAATCAATGAATAATGACACACTTTATAACAGAAATACATACACATTTTGGTGGGGTAGGGGACTTTGTTGAGGATGCCAAATCTCTTGGAAATAGTTTAGACAAAGCAGACTTTTAAAGCCAAAAAGAGTGATGATGGCAAGAGAGGGGAAGCGGTAAACAGACTGGGGAAGAAAAATGCCAGCATGTGTTTTGTGCATTCTACTTTATCTTCCTCTAAAATATAAAAGGGTAATGTTGGGAGCTTTTGTCATACTGATTTTAATACAAAGCAGCTAGCTTTGTAGGACAGCAGGAAGACACAGTTGTCCCCTGCAGGGTGACATATTCAAAGCCAGCCCATCAATCTCCAGACCCAGTGCATTCTGGGTCTGCTGCTTGGGAATTCTATGTGAATGCCAACACTGATGAAACCTGATTCTAGCCAATTCTGCTTTTCTATTTTGAATAATCAGGTAAAATTGTGTGATGTATTACGTGTCAACTTAATTTCATATGACTGTTTATGTGTCTGCACGAGTGCCTCACTATGTGTACATACTGTCTGTGTCAGTGGCGCCATGTGTTAAACCATGTATGAAAGTAATTACATCCCTGGAATGAACCAGTGTAAAAAAAACTTGAGGATGCAATTATGCTCCCATTGAATAACTCATCCTTCCTGGCAAGAGCTAATTGCATTAAAATGGATTGTGTATAGTCCTCTAGCATGAGGCATTAAGATTAACGCCAGGAGAGTTAATAGTGTGTCATCTTCTGAACCCCCCACCCCCTCCCCCTTTCAACCAACCACCCATCCCATCCCCACATCTCTAATATAAGATTAGAAGCAGGAAGAAAAAGCGAGTGCAGGAGGATAGAAAAACATGTTCTGTTTCTCCTCTCAGCATCTGCTCTCCCAGCTGGGAAAAGACCCAAGCTATTCATCAGGCTCCACACTGCTGTCTGCATGTATTCAACTCACTCAAAGGTCACACCACTAAAACACCAATCTGAAATCCTCTGGCCTGTTTTTAGAGTCCGTGCCTTCAAATAGACCAAACCTGTAGGCCAAACTTATTTACATACGACACAGACGGGTGTGGGTAGATATATCTGCATCGTTTATCAACCTCTATTTTTCCTCTACGTTTGGCAGCCCGGGGTCCTGTTGACAATATGTCCTCTCCCATTTATTAAAATTTCATACTCTGTAATGATGATGAATTCACACACATTTATTTTTCCTGAAAATACAACTATTAAAGGAGTGTCCTACATGCTAATGCTACTGAAATTGGCCACATGTGTGGATGCACAGCAACGCACTACCTGTTCTCTCTAAGGTACAAATGTTAGGTGTGGGATCTGTGCAGCAGCTTAAACTCACACACACTTGGGGTTCAAGAAAACGAGTGTGTGTGTGTTCAGATGTAACACTCCCAAATGGCTCAACACGCTGTGTCATAGTTCCCTGTCAGGCCCTCAGCGCTCCACCAGGCAGCTAATGCCTTGAAGAAATGGGCTTCTGAGCTCAACATTAATCCCTACAGCATTTCTGTCCTCACTTTCCTCCTTCCTTCCTGTCAGAGCAAATTTAATGTGACATATATTCACAAGAAAATGGGGCCCATGTAATTGTTTGGGCTCTGTTGGATCCAAAGTCGTGATAAAGGCTGTTATCCATGTGGCTGTATTGGTGGAGTACCAAAACGTCTTGCAAGCGAGGACAGATCTTCACTAATGGCTGCGGAGATATGTTGAAAAGGAAACAATTTCTCAGTTAAATGATGTGCATAACATATAGCAAACAGGGGTATGTTCCCTCTCTGGCCAAGCCATTTTAGAAGTGTTTGGCTCATATTCACACAGCATATTCTCACCCAAATACTAAAAAAAAAGGATATAACCTAAAGCTTTCTGTGATATTAAGTGCACAGCTAGCAATTTCAAACAAGCAGTTCTTATATTAAAGGGTGGAGTTGAGGCTGAAAACTAAACACTTACACTGACAAAGAAACTAAAATGATGAAATATATTGTAAATGGTTCATCTTCAAATGAGTGTCAATTATTTTGTGATTTAACTTTACAAACTGTGCTGTTGTTGAAGAGGACAATGATGGTGAGCATTTAATTAATATAACAAGCTGGGGATAGTGATGAAGCATTATACTAATAAGAATTCCAATAGTACAAATTGCTTATTGTTTCAAATTCAACTGTGAAGTAATCCATTTTCTTTTTCCAGTGTTTAGAAATCTAACATATACACTAATTAAACTGATGCTTTTTTAAGTGAGAATCTGTTGTCTAAAAAAATAAAATGCTGAAAAGCAGATGTGCTGTTAGAAGAACAGAATCAACCTTCTCCTAAATATTAGTTATCCATACAACAAAACTGCACTCTCAGTTATGTTTTGAGGGAAAGGAATTTTTTTCCTGGATTACTAATGTAACACAAATACATTTACGGCAATTGTTTCCCAATCAGTCCACAATTTTCCTGCAAGACAATGCCCCCTGTCACACTGCAAAACAGGTTCAACAGTTCCTTGAAGTTTTATCAGTGAAGTATCTCCGACTCGATATTTCATATCTGGGTTCCAGTGTTGTTAACATTCGGCAAAAACCTTTGTTTTCCACTGCACTGTACGGCCGAAGGTCCTTGCAAATGAACACGGCAATTAACTAAATTGAGTGCAGGCTGACTTCCAGGTGTGCTAACGTTAGCCATTTTCTACTCCAAAAGAGCTTGGGATGATGTTGAACAAGGTGACTATACATGTTTGATGTGTCACGTCCCATTTTACCAGTTCTTGCAGATTGTGTAGTCTATATCGAGTATTGATTTTAAATCCCACCACTATTCTTGAGTAAGGAGAAAAAAGTGTGCAAACATAGCATGTTCTCAACCCCAGTACCAGGGAGACACAATGTGATCTGTACGCTTTATAGGCACAGGTCTTTCGATACACATGCACATTCTTCCTTCTGGAAAACAAATTTTCACTTATCCAAAATGCGCCCAAACAATTGCCATTTGAGGATGTGCCAGATAAGTAGTGTGTGCCCATTGTACACCTGGGTGCTACACTACGGACACATGATTGAGCTTAGCCTTTTTTTCATTATTTTCTCAAGACAATGTTGTTGACATGCAAGAATCAATCAAAGCTATCATGAAACAAGGTGGTACACACTGCTGCTTTAGCTATGTATTATACATATATGTATAATCTAACACGGTATCAATACTATATTGTTCATTAATTCTGTATTGGCATTAAGAGCGGCTGTGCTTGGTATGACTTTATTACAGTAACAGTGCTCATGGCTACGACAGTCTTCTGACTGCTAGAGCTGTTTGGTTGAGGAAACAGCAATCAGAAATCAGCGGCAACAAGGCTCTTTACTTCTAAATGCGCATGCAGCTTTTTACTGGACTCTATAGGGGAGCCATCTATTCTTGGTTAACATCTTCTCGTCTTTTGATTGCTGCTGACAGAGTGCATCTTTAAAGTCTGAGGGTGTACATGCATACACTGCCAATATAGTATATACCTCTTGAGAGAGAATAAAACAGGCAGTAGAATTACATTTACAGCTGCCGTAAAACTAAATAATGTGGGTGATTTAAAAGCTGTGGAGGGCAGAAATAACTTATTAGAAGCTGGAAAATTATTTTTCCAGGATGCGACAATGACCTGAGGAAGAGGGAAATTGTAATGCCCCATTATTGTACATCACAGCTATTAAGCAAAGAATGGTTTTAATGAATTTGTACTGTTTATACCATGAAACAAATCAGGTCTTTGAGGTTGTGTAAAAAATACACCACTGAAAATGGAGAAATCAATCAATAGTGCTATAAGCCTGATGCACAAGTTTTACCCCTGATTCTCATTTTACATTCCTAACTTCACTATGAGGTACTACTTTACGTGAGTAAGATTTTTGCACACAAAAAATATGAAGAGAATATAAAATGTGATGTCTGGCTATGCATTAAACTACCCAACATTGTGTAAAAGTACAGTTAAAACAAGTAGTTGATTAGTCTATTAGAAAATTAAACGGTAATTAATTGTTTGTAATTTTTCATACAAGTCACAGTCTGAGGATTTGCTTAATTTTATTGTAATCACTTTAATTTATTTGTAATCATAATTGCTGTTGGTTTGACAAAACAAACATTGTGAATATGTCACCTTGGGCTCTGGATAATTAATTAATTTGTCCCTATTTTCAGAATTGTTAATTAATGGAGAAAATAATTAGCTCATTAATCCACCATTAAAATGATTATAGTTAATCATAAGTCAATCAGCTGTCATTTATACAAATTAGTTCAAAATGAGCTTCACCTCAACCAACTACAACAGTAAAATCCAGATTTGACATGAATGCATAAGTAATAATAATGTATTCTTTTATTTGATTATAGTTACTTACTTTTACATGAGTAACATTTTCAATGCAATACTTTTACTTCTAATAAGTGCAAGTGTTTCAGCCAGTGACTGTAAAAGGACTAAAAAGCAGGAAAATATACAGATGACAGGGTGGCAGATCAATTTTGTAATATGCATACAATATATATATATATATATATCCTAGACTACCATGTTTATGTATAGGGTATGACTTTAGCACCAATTTATTAAAAAATTGTTAATTATTAAAAAAACACAACTTCGAAAATCAGAGATTATTGGAGACTTGTTGGACAAGAATTCAGACTTCAGAATTAAAAGGTGCATCTGAATCTACCATGAAGTCCCTGTTGGCCTCCCACACAATCAATTTCTAAGTGGAGATAGCGTGACCACGGCTCTCTGCAGTGTAGGTGGTGTAACCGCAGTTTTTTAATGGTGGACAGAAACACAATCTTGCCATGACAACACAAAGTAACAAGACATGACTCAAACAAGGCGCCCCTCAAAACCTGCTCATACTGTTTTTAAAGTAAGTGACAAGTGACACAAAATGTGCATACTTTCTTCATCTTATAAAATCTTATGACCTCAGGGTCTGTCCACCATCCTCAAACAAACTGTATGTTTACAAACTTCATTATTCCTTAGAGGACAAATGTGCCATTAGCTGGTGGCTAATATTGCATTGTCAGACCTATCTCCATTTCACATCCTTGCTATTTACTGTGTGGCATTAGTACTTTTAGTTAAGTAAAGGCTCTGAATACGTCCTCTACCACAGTGCTGTAAAACCTTAGTTAGCTCTCTAATTGCTGGATGACTATGCAAGAGGTTATATAACAATTCCTATGCCATACTTAACACTATTATTGCTGTAGGATTTATTAATATCTTGTTCTCATAGTTGTTTGGTTCATTGTCCTACAAGATTAATTACATTTCATATTCCACAAGAACTCTGAGTTATAATAGTTATTTTTAACACCATCAGCAAAGTAACCACATGGCGGAGTGCATCTGAGTTCACTGTGAGTCACTCCAAGCTCAGTCAAATGTCATCCAGCCAACTGACTCCCCAACATATTTGGATGCATCCATTCTTCTCATCTCCAGTCATGGGAAAATTTCATATTTAGTAAACTGGCACTTTCCATTTGAGAATGTTACATGCTACCTGATAACATATTACCTGTTCAGTGAATTAGATGAACAGCTAGGCTAATACTGGAGGAAAATAAGTGCAGGAAAAAAATGCAGCATTTTCCATGTGTTGATGTGAATGAACTGACAGCAAATCACAGGCAGCTGTAGCTGCAGTTTTAGGCGAGTGTATACCGACTGACGCCATGGTTTCCAGAGAAGACATTTGCAGCCCACGGCGTGTCACTTCCATGTTGCTGAGGCGGAGGTGCGAGTGAATGTACCGCTGTGAGCAAGGAGCAGGCGAGTTTTTGTCTGATTAAGAAGATCTTGCTGCTAGTACAGGGAGAATACATGGTCTCACCATTGATTTGGCCCTGGGTTCTCCTGCTGTGGTTGTTTATTGGCCCTTGACTTTGCTTTTGTGCTGAGGAGACACCTGCCGAGTCCTGAATGCCAGCTGACAGACCAGATTCCTGAACTCAAGGTTGGATGGAGGCCCACCCAATAAAACCCACAGGAGCAAACATGCTCCGGAAAGGTGTGAAGGCTGTGTGTGTGTGTGTGTGTGTGTGTGTGTGTGTGTGTGTGTGTGTGTGTGTGTGTGTGTGTGTGTGTGTGACAGTCTACCAACTGTCTCTGTGTCAGTGTACACATTCCTGATGTGTGCATGCACACTTGTGTATGTTTGTGTGTATAATGACTGAAAGCAGTGTGATGAGAGCCAAGCAGCCCGGAAAAGTGTGGATTAATCGAAGAAGCTGGCCAACACTTCTGGAGCTGCAAACAGCCGATCAGTCAATGCCTCGTTTCCAATACACATCTGTGTGTATGTGAGTGTGTATTAAAACCCTATGCATCATGGGGGTGCAGTCTCAGTGTTTTAGACCAGTACAGGCACTGTTCCTCTGAATAAATAATGCAGTGAAAATGTAATGTTAGTTTGAAGCTATGTGATAAGCCAAAGAGAAAGTGAAAGAGTTAATTTTCCAGGATCTTCATGCAGGAGGCTCCTGTCTTAAAAAGGTTGAAAAAGAAAAGCCAAAAGTAAACTCAACTGTTCTCTCATGCGAACTTTTATTGAAGAAACCCATTATACCTGGGACAAATGGCTGATGGGACAGGAAGAAATAATAATCAATAATTCAGCAACCATTGTTTCTTCTGATGTGCACCCCACTCTTTACTGACCTCTGCTCCATTGTTGTTTTTCCTGCCTGATGGATCTCCTTACTATGAAACAACATTTGGAAGACTCCAAGACCTAAATAAAGACATAGCCAGAGGCAGCAGCTGTGGTGACTGCATTATGTATAAACACGCACACATGCACGTCTGCCAAAATGATACAAGCAGACAGAGAAACAAAGATAAGCGCACATGCCCTGGACTTCTGCATAAATCAGCTCCTATCTGTTTATCAATGGCTTCTGCCCCACAGCTCAACTGTCACTCAGGGCTAAATTAATTACAGGAACACTACTTGTTTCTTCGCTAGCTACAGGCACATCTCCACCACACGTTGAACTTGCATGCATGCATATGTGCACCTACAGAGGTCCACCATAACCTCTGCCCGAAAGTCATAAACAAAGCGCGTTCTCTCTCATTAAAGGGCTTATTAAACTGCTGAATGTGCTGCTGTTGTTGACTTCGGTAATTTCATGAACTTATCAACAACAGAACGCTGAGTGTGTGTTTGTGTACTATACAAAAACACAAGTGAGGTGACCATTAATATGCGCAGCGGTCCAACAGCTCATTGGAGAAATATGCTCTCAGAGATTGTAATGATGTTTCAGGGCATTCACAAATCACTCACAGCTTTTTCTTGATTATCCATCAGCCATAAATGCCTGCTGATAACTCTTACCAAATTAACGATTGCCATGAGATCAAGCTCTAATTACTGTATTGACTAATTCCAAAAGCGCCAAATTCAAACACTTTCACACGCCACCTGAGTTTGATACAGAAGCACAAAAAAGCCTTGAGCATATGTATGAAATGCACCAGGCTTTCAACTGTAAACCAATCTACAGCAGTATTAGAAGCTCAGAGCAAGTGCTACTGCTGTAACAGTGACAAAGTCTGCGTAGGGAAGAGGTCGGAGCGGGACTTTACCCCAGGAGAGCCCAGTCCTTATCCCGTCCATCACTTTAGCCACATTACGTACTTATTTTAACCCAACCCACCATCTTTTCCTAATTCTAAACAAGTGGTTTTGTTTCAGTCCAGGAATTGGGGGTTAACCTGGACCATATAAGCTTCATTAAGCTGTCACATATTCAAATAATAATTCAATTTAAGAAGTATAAAAACAGATTGTGAAGTTTGTTGATCTCTAGTTGTCCTTCAAGTAGGACATTATTCATTTCAGCAATTTGACAATGAAATCTTATCTACTAGCTCAGTGTTGTGCAATTCAGCATGGGGCTGGTGTAATTATTGCTTTGAGTAATTTGTTTGTTTTTTTACAGTCGGCAAAGACTAATCCATCATATTGATAGTCCACATAGACCCCCACCCCCTGGCAAATTGTTCATTTCTGTTATTTTTTCTGCTGTGAACTCACCATCTATTGATTATGATTGATTATTCAACACACTTAACAAATGAATATTATCACTTAAGTAGACAAAAGTGCACTCCCTCACACAACCTGAAAAGAAATAAAAATCATTGAAGTTCAGAGCTCAAAGTACTGTGAGATAACATGTTTCCACTCCTGTCTAGCCCGGGCCAATTGGATTAGTTCAACGAATGATAAACTAGAAAAGTGAAGGTCTTTCTCTTTGTAACACCAGCTTTTGCTACATTAGAAGCCTCTTTCTCTCCATAGAAATGCAAAAAGGCAAACTGTGAAAAACAGATGGAATAAATCCTTTTAGTAAAAGAGACACTGGCTGTTCCTTTAGTGGCAATGCTTCTGCATATAAGACAACATGGCTCACTATACATAATGTAAATCTAGCTGGCTGTGGAAGTTAGGCTATCACTCAAAGGGATGCATGATGGATGGAAATATTGTTATACCCAAAAAGGCTGAACACTGTGAGGAGAGGAAGTTGCAAAAGCCCTGCAGGCAGCATCTTAAATTCAATCTATCACATCATGGTTAGTTTGAAGGTTTTCTCCGTTTCTACGGGAGCTATAGGCTACCTATGTGATATGTTATATATTAAACTCCATGTCACTGTTCTGAAAATGTTTATGAAAATTACATTCCTGTACAACGTAACTGCATTTCCCAATTACATTCAGAGTGAAACATAGTTTGTCCTGGTTTAAGTTTGTCTTTCCCAAATAAGTTTCTAATCAAAGTCTGCAAAAATCAGGACTTTCAACCAGCATGTGTCCTGTACGTGACATGGCGTACTTAACCTGTGTCACATATGAAACGTACTTAACCCTCTGCTGCACACATTATGGTTATTCATTAAAAAAAATCAAAACCCACATCACATCACACTGTAAGTTCTTCATGGAGCACAATAGTGTGTTATTGTGCTATATTATTATTTTAGATGTATATCAATATTTATTTTCTCACAAACCTAGAGGTTCTTGTATGTTAAGTATTTTTTATTATCAAGTTATTTTTGTTTAAACATGCAAAACAGTTAAATGTATCTTGGCTTCCACTCAGACCATGCGGCCACCTTACTTGTCTACCTCAGTTCACACATTATTTATACTTAAAAAAGTGACAATTCACATTGTGAACCTGTCGCCGGAGAAGACATTTCCCTTGAAATGTAACTGAGAAATAATTTTGTTGTATGGGAACGTACTTATTTAGGAGACAGGGTTGCACTTTTAACCCAACTCTTTAATCTGCACATGAATGGAACGTATTATAATTGAACCTAGAAGAGAGTGAACAGAGTGCTCTCAATGCATAATGGCAGCTTGCTGCATTACACACACAGAACATCTGTTGAATATTCAGACATAATGTTTTTGTCTTGCACTCAGTGAAAAGCAGTGTGAAAATATTCTAATGTGCTCACAGAATCCTGATTAGACCAAAACCTCATACACAGAAACAAAATGTACGTTTTCACAACCATAATTATTATCATCATTACATGCAATAGTTTATGTTTTTGAATGATCACTGCTTAAAAGAAGGGCATATATAATACTATCTATCACTGTTAGGATTTACATAAGGTTTTATCACTGTTTTATATAATAATATAAATGCTGCACATGCTTACCAGTGAGAGAAACCTAGAAATAGCACCAACCACGCAGCTTGGATACACACCTACACCAGCTCATTCACCCACACACACCCAGGCAGTGTGTGTTTTCATTACACACTTTTGTTCCCATCTCCTGTTTTGTTCTCTACTGTAATTGGAAAGCCAGTGAAGGCATTCTGGAAAGCATGACCACGTGCAGCTATGGAAAGGCATCCAGGCAGAAGATATTAAAATGTATAAGTTTCACCTTTTTTTTCTTTTCTTTTTTTCAATGGCAGTACAGAGTGGGTTGGGGGTATACCAGTCATCTTCTCACATAGTCCTCCCCACGTCCCAGATGGTCATCTTGTGGGTAGACGCTAAAGTTTAACACTGATGGAAGCTGACTGACATCATGAGAAATTAATGTTACCTATCAGCAAGAGTGCTCAGGGTGGAGGAATTTAGATATTTTACTTTTTGTTTGGTGGAGGTGGATGGTGGGTTGACAATTATGTGTTTGTGTCTTTAGGTGTGTCAGAGGATAGAGGTTTGGACTGTAGTGTTATCACCATGTGGGGTTAAAGTTCTTAATGCTTCTAATTTTCACTCAAAGTATGGCACACTAAAAAAATGTATCTGAATCATTAGCAATAGTCATGGTTACAGCCATGCCAATGGTCTCTGTAGATTAATTAGTGCACAGACATTCCCACCTTCAAAATAGCACCTAACTTTTTTGAATAACAGAAAAAGATACTCTATTAAGCAACTTTATGCTGGACTTAATTACTGCTGGAGCCAAACTGCCCATTGTCAGCATTCAGCGGGAGGGATCGGAGAGTTTACTTCTTTTCTTCACAGGCTAATTTGCCTATATATATATTTATATATATTTCATTCCATATATTCAGAGTTTCATTCCATATATTCAGAGTTTCATTCAATATATTCAAGGTTCATTCAATATATTAAACGATTAATTTCCTGAACGGCATGCTATATTATATATATATATATATATATATATATATATATATATATATATATATATATATATATATATATATATATATATATGTATGTATATACACACACACTGGTGGAAAATAAGTGTTGTAAAAATTGCTTTCATCAGGAGCATGAATCTCAGAATACGTAATTATTTTACACAATGCTCCACTCTACACAGCTCATTCATTATGACACATGCACATTTTAGCTATATAAAAACAGCTGTAACTCTCTTTTTGCCTTATTGAAGGGATAGGTTTATTTTTTCTAAGTAGGGTTTATAATGTACTTAACCATACTCAGTGTATTACCTACAGTAGATGACAATCTTCACATTCCCAGTTTGGAAAAGAAGACAGGAGTACCAGCACAGAGCTAAGCAATGTGCTGCTGTGGATAGGGGCACACAACTCCTCACTGGAGACATACCACGTGCCAGCATGCTTCAAGGCCGCTACTACCATCATCCCAGTTCCCAAGAAAACAGGACCCACAGGATTAAATGACTGCAGACCAGTCGCCCTGACATCTGTGGTCATGAAATATTTTGAGCGTCTGGTACTGTCACACCTCAAATCCACCACAGATTCACTCCTGGACCCCCTGCAGTTTGCCTCCACTTTATCCTCCAGCACCTGGACTCCCCGGGATCCTATGTCAGGATCCTGTTTGTGGACTCTGTATTTAACACAATCGTCCCGGCTCCCCTTCAGGACAAGCTTTCAAAACTCAACGTGCCGGCCTCCACCTGCCAGTGGATTATAGACAGGAGACAGCATGTGAGGCTGGGAAAGCACACCTCCTACGTGGTCTCATGGGAGGGCGTATAAATAGCACGCCACTTTTCATGACTTTCATGACTTTTCGCGTGCATGTCCACGCATATTAAGCTTTTCGCGTGTCATTTAACGCCTGTAGTTCCCCAGGGTTAGGGTTAGGGTTAGGGTTAGGGTTAGGGGTTAGGGTTAGGGGTTAAGGTTAGGGTTAGGGTTAGGGTTAGGGCATTTCACACCCGTTATTTCAGCCATCCTTCACATGAAATATTGATTTAAAAACAACCCTCTGACAGAAAGCTCCACCAACACGTGGGTTTTCCCTCAATGACATTTGTGCGTGAAATGACAACGCCATCTCTGCACTATACAAGTCAATTGAGACTACATGGCGTGAAATGACACGCAAAAATCATGACATGCGTTGTAATTATACGCGAGATGGCTTGAGAGAAATAGCGTGTCATTCACACGCCTTTTGGTGAGACCAGGCTGACACCTCGGACACCAGGACGATCAGAACCGGCTCCCCTCAAGGCTGCGTTTTTTCTCCCCTGCTCTTCTCCCTGTACACCAACAACTGCACCTCCAGTCCCCAGTCTGGCGATGACACCACCCTCATTGGACTTATCTCTGGTGGGGATGAGTCTGTCTACAGGTGGGAGATTGACCACCTGGCGACCTGGTGCAGGGAGAACAAGCTGGAGTTCAATGCTTCCAAAACAGTGGAGATGATAGTAGACTTCAGGAAGAGCGCAGCCCCACCCTCCCCCATCATCCTTTGTGACTCCCCAGTGGACACTGTGGAGTCCTACCGCCTCCTGGGCACCATCATCTCATAGGACCTCAGATTGGAACTGAAACTTTAGCTGAAACTGCCATCATTGAGTCCATTCTCACCTGCCCCATCACTGTCTGGTACGCTGCTGCCTCTGCCAAGGACAGGTGCAGACTGCAGCGTATCATTCGCTCTTCAGAAAGGATGATCGGCTGTAACCTCCCTTCTCTTCACGATCTCAACTCCTGCAGGACCTTGAAGAGAGCTAGGAAAATAGCTGCTGGCCAATCTCTCCTCGGACACAGGTTGTTTGAACCTCCCCTCTCCAGCCGAAGGCTGCGGTCTATCAGGACCAAAACCTCCCGCCACAAGAACAGTGTCTACCCCTCTGCCATCGGGCTTTGGAACACAGCTAAAGACTCTGACTGAAACTTATGGACCTACGACTCATATATGCGTTGCACCAACCTGATAAACCTGATTCTGATCAGAATAGTTCCAGCCGTCAAAATAAAGCAGTAAAAATATTCAGCTACACTTTAACTGACACTAAATTGATTTTACTTTAGGTGGGCCTTTTTTAAGGTGCCTAAAATTAATTTAGCTGCTGCCCCACTACATTGCTTTGCTTCCGTGCCAAGACTTCTCCCTGCTTCTCCAAACTGGGGGCGTGCCGACCGCCATCTACTGTAAGTAATACATAGACTATGGTAAAGCACCTCAAACAACCCCACTTCAAAAATTTTAAACTAGCCCTTTAACTGATGCCCTGTTTTCCTGTGTGGCAGCTGGTGAGACAAGAGGGTGGGGACTCCTATCTCCTCTGCTCATTGTGTAGCTGTCTGTGTATTACTTTGTAATCTGTTGTTTTTTTGTACTATACAGCAGGGTGGGGCGGTGGTGCATGAGGGAAGTGTGGGGGTGGTGGGTGGGATGAATGCTGGTGGGACAATTTATCATTCTGTTTCTCCCTTGTCAAGTCAAAACCCAAGACTGCTCTTCTCTTAGCCAAGTGATAACAATAGGCAAACAGTGGAGCCATTTCTAACATCTGTATTTCACACACAATCCCCCGCTGACTGGGGTTTGAACATTCCCCCTGCAGCCTTTGACACAGCAAGCTGGCTGCCTCCTCACTTTGGCAGTTGCTGCACATAAACATACACAGAGACACACACCAGGAGCTCGCACGTACCCCAGCAGAGATGCAGATAAACAGTTGAATACATAAGGAGCCAACAAGATGAAATGTACAAACAATTTGACTTGACATACTGCACACGCTCCTCCTCCCCCTCTCCTCCATCACTGCAATAAGTCTCTGTTGTTGTCTCTGTCAAGCTGTGGGGCTATGAATAGAAGCTTTTAGAAATGAGATGAGTGATTACAAGTAATTAAGAGTGAAGACATGGAAGAAGGAAGTGCTATTCTCCTTTATGGTTGTATAGCAAAAAATAGTCTTGTAGTGGTAGTAGATGAGGAGAGCCATGCACGAGTGGAAAATATGTTCAAAGACACACACGTCACTGTCGATTAAGTGTCATATGGACAGCCACATGAGGGAAAATACAACTAAGGTCGAATCTAAGTGTAATTTATGCCCACTATTAATCTGTACCGTTTCCTGCGGGCATTATTTTATCATTCACCTCATTTCATTTCATTTCTTTCTTTTCTTTGACGAAATTTCCAGCACTGAAAGTCTGGATGTTTAGGTAATTTTCACCATGTAAAAAAAAAAAAGCATTTGTAAAATGTGTTCTGCAGTGGGGAATAGCAATATAGTCCTAGACTTGAGTCTGAATATAGTCAAATTCTCGGTCAAACTGCTTTAATATGTATGTTTTTATTTATTAAAAAGTTTGCAACATACCCTACTGGAAAATATATATATTTCTTTTTTTTTTAATGAGGATTTTGCATTATTCAATGCATACTCGAAAATTAAATAAAATTAAATATCAAGACAAAAGGTTGGATTGTGAACTTGGGAGGATCCCCTCGCTTCGCCTCATCTCCCCTCATTTAGCTTTACAGGACCCCTTGTCTGCACCTTGCCACTTGCCGGGGCAGTGGACTCATTGCTAGCTGTGCACTCTTTGCTGGGAGGGACTGCTGTCAGTCGAGGTGGACGCAGACTGATATCCATTGAGATGTGTAAAAATTGTTTTGGTTCATTTAGAAACTGAGGCTGCATTTGACCATTAATGTGGTTGAAATCATTGCTTAAACTCAAGCCAGTGGTTTTTCTAATTGCCAGATAATCTATATCAAAAAAGGAATGAATAGTCTAATCTTTGTATTGGACAAACAAATCTGATTCGGAATTTTTTTTTTAAAGATTTTGGTACAACCCAAATTTAAACTATAAAGTATAGTACATGCAATTGCATCACTGAGCAAGAGCTCAACAATGTACAGTATATTTCAGTGTAGCCATTTTGCATAATGAGTACTATTACTTTTACTTTTGATACTTTAAGAACATTTTGCTGGTTATACTTATACTTACTTACTTACTAAACTTTTGAATAAATGACTTTTTACACACATTGGAGTATTTCATACTGTACGATGTTATTGATGAATGTCTTCTACCAAATTTAGCCAAAACATCAAATCTGATGTGTGAAAGGAGAAATGGAGCAAAACCTTCATTAAAAGGAATAATACAGAAACTATGCAATGCAACATGCTGTGCACGCTATCTGTGACTTAACCATTGTTAAATTACTGTTGCAGGGGTTCTTGAAAAAAATTAAATGCCTGTATATAGAGAGATAATGTAATGCTTTCCCTAGGTTAGAGCCGATCAGCCAGATTTCTTGGCTTCATATTCCCTCTTTAAAGATTTATAGAGAAGTGATGGTGACAACACAGGTGCAGTTAGTGGCAGTATATCTGATCCATTAGAAAACCAAAAGCTCCTCTCGCTGTCTGTTTCCTGCCAAATCCTGGTAAAAGCGTGCACACAGACACAGACACAGACACACACACACACACACACACACACACACACACACACACACACACACACACACACACACACACACACACACCACCTATTTTTGTATTATTCTTATCCCTATCCTATTATTTTCATCAGCTAATGGTCTCTTATGGTTGTGGTGCTTGACAGCTTTTGAAAAAATATATTTGATTTACTGTTTTATACCATCATTGACTGCTGACTCCCTACTCTTATAAGTATGTAGGGGCCCCCTCATTTTACAGCCCTGCTCCAACAACCATGGCAGTAGGAGGGTAGGATGTAGAGAAGGGGCCACTGCCCTACCCCTTTATGCCCTTGGCTCGAATTTGGTGTCTCGGTTCATGTGATCCTATCACAAGAAGGTTTCTTGTTTATTTATATTTTCCCAACGGCACCCAGAGACTATGCAAACACTTTCCACTGCCTCTGGCAGTTTGGCAGGCGTTTGTCTTATTTTACTAAAATGGATTTATTGTTGAAGCTGATTCATGAATTATTTACACATTTATAAGTTAGAGTATCCCCCTCCAGAAACAATGAGGGTCAGCCAACTTATGTAGTTTACAATAATTGTTCGATTTATATATTTCGCAAGTTGTGCATATTCTCAACACAAAGACAATTTTTTTCCAAGGAGGAAAAATTTATTCCATTTTGATTTTGACTCAAAAAACTGTATTCTTTAACACTGTTCATTTGCCATTGTACCATTAAGTTCATCCATTGAATCACATTTACAAACTCCTACCAATATCATCTCTCGCTTATCATATATCATATATTTCAGTTTATACTGTAATTAAATTAAGCAAGCAGTTAGCTCTGTAACGTTGCCCTATATAGTAAAAAGTCTGACTCTGCCAAATACATGAACAACGTAAATGTTGCAGGTTTCTGACAATTTGCATGATGAGAAAATGATATGCTGGGCACTGGCTCCAGTGTTGATGAAAAGAAATATGGAAAATGGTTTCTATATTTGGCATACCTATGAGCATTCAGTTGGGGGTGGCTCTGGCTCAAACTCATGTTACTTTCTGTGAACACATGGATGTGTTAGTGGCTGTCTTTAAAAACCATCTTTCGACAGGCATGAAAATTTACAATTTCAGAAATCACTTTCTTATTTTTAAGTGGCACCGAATCAAACAGCAAATATATCTCACGGTGTAAAATGAAAAAGGAGATGTAGGAAGCATGGAATACATCAATCTTTGTATCTTTTTATGATGGATGTGAATGGGGGGGGGGGGGGGGTGGCATAACAGTTGTCTGGCAGTGGAGTGTACAGAGCCAGAAGCCAAGGCCTGATTGGGCGACTTTAGTACCATCAAAAAGTGATAGTAATAATCAATGCAGTATAGTCTCCCATTGATGACAGATCCAGCCCTCTCTTCTACTCACAGAGGAGAGCCCAGCTGCCTGATTGTAACCTATATAAGTACAGGTGCATTGTGTGTATGTGTGTGTTTGTGAAGCATGTGTGTGTTAGGCAGATTATAGTGTCAGGGATACTGCTGCAGCCTCCACCTCTGATTAACTCAGTGGGGGTAAAATTACTGTGAGGGCTGCATGGGGACTGAGATGAAGAGGGCTTGGAAAGGAAAATAATAGTGCAGAGAAGA
This sequence comes from Echiichthys vipera, assembly GCF_963691815.1. Classification (NCBI taxonomy): domain Eukaryota; kingdom Metazoa; phylum Chordata; class Actinopteri; order Perciformes; family Trachinidae; genus Echiichthys; species Echiichthys vipera. Next base: position 37,676,677 of record NC_139825.1, on the reverse strand, counting down.
AGTGGGGCTGGCTGGGGGAGTGGGTCTATGTGTGTGTCAGAGTTGAAATATATACACTTTGTTTTAGTGTGTATAGATGCTAGAAATGTCTTGCAGAGTGATCCAATATGATTTATATAACTTAAAGGCCCATATAAAAAAAATTCCATGTTCCATGTCTTATAAATGTCCTACAGTAAAAAGCAGGCTAGGTAGCCAATGTGCTATACAAAGAATCAAAACACTCAATCCCCAGAGATTGCATGAAGCCCATCTTCAGAAACTGTGACTTTAAACGAGCCGTCAGAACTTCTGTATGGTTGCGATGTCACAAATATACCATATATAGGAGAAAATGCTGATAAAGTCATTCCCCGGTTGCAATGACGGTGCAGAGACATGTAGAAGACCCAGAAACACTGAACAATCAGAGCAGACTGGGCATTTTCAGGAGAGGGGCTTAAAGAAAATGGCGCTAAAACAAAGCGTTTCAGGCAGAGGGTGAATACAGATATATTCTAACAGTGAGAAAATATGGACCTTAAAAAGAGCATTATATGTCCCCTTGTCCACCTTACTATTTTTTTTCAAATGTATTTGTGTATTAACTTAAATGCATATTATACAATATTTATGTTAATTTTAGAGTATGCATAGAAGAAGCACCTCAGTTCCATTACAGTCTTTTCACAGAGACAGAGCGTGATTGAGTGACTCAAACTTTGAAAATATTTTCTTTCGCTCTGGTTGTGTGAAACCATCATTGCAGAACTTGGCATTTTCCATTAAAGCTTGACAGCTTCTCTCTGAAGTTTGGAAACGTCGCCTCGTATTTTTCTCAAGCCCTTTAGTCCTCAGCCTCATAACCGGGCTAGGAAAATCCAAGGCAACAAGTTGAGCCTAATAGGCAATTAGCTTTTCAATAAGCCCTACTCAATGTGATTACGGGACTACATTAGTCTGTGATTCTCAAATGGTTGCATGCTAGATAATAACGCCCATGTTTGAAAGTAATTAAAGTTTTGGTCCGCTCAAAAGTATTTTGCATGTCAAGGTAGAGCTTATATTTATAGAGTGTGCACCTGTACACAAATGCTCCAAGAATAAAACTTTATTTATTTTTTTACCATAGAGAATTTCTCCAGAGGTGCTCAGTTCAGGTTCACTTCACACATTTTGTGTTGCCTCTACACACGCTGACACGGCCCTTCCTACTCTAATTTGGAAAGACTTCATAGTGTGTACCTTCGCTTCTCAGTGTCCCTGGCCTCTCCTTGGCCCCCATCTCTTCCTGTTTCCTTGCATCAGCTCCATTTTTGTCTCTGAGTGTCTGTGAGAGCTCCACTCATTCACCCCGCTCTTCCCTGAGCCGAGGGATCGATGACTGACCGGGCATCTTACTGTAATCACTGACCCATTCCCCAGCCACCGTTTGGCCCCTGACCTCCTTTTCCTCAGCTCTGAGCACAGAGCTTTATTTCTGCAGAGCCAGGTCCAAGAGGTCCTAATGATTTCAGTTCACTTGGGTTACAGCCCCTGAGCTGACAACTCCAGAAGTCATGACAGATTTTGCTCCCATTATTATCCATAGCTCTTACTTCATACTGTTGGTATAACTCAGCCACTTAGGTAGAATATACACCATCAACACAGCTGCTTGCATAGTTCAACAACTGCCAGGAGTCTCTTTAACTGTTTTTATGTTTGAGTTGGACTTACAATTCATCCCTGACTGACCAGACACTTTGTTTCTTCCTCTGAGAGCCTCAAGTATGTAGGCTACATACCTGAGGGTGTTTTTATAAATCATAACTTAGGTAGTCCAGAAATCTGTCTCCATGGCAACCCTCAACCCTCGTACATAAAATCTGCAGCACTGCACAACATTGCATGGTTCTCAGCTTCAGATGAGAGAACCATGACAATTTGAAGTCCGGTGTTTGAAGTCCAACTTTTTTCACATGTTCGTATTGAACTTGTATGTCACTGTTTCTAGCTTGGCAATTCATTGGTTGATGACCCCTTGGGGTAATGGTGTAGTGCTTGCTCAAGCCCAAGGATGCTCTTGTGAAAACATTCATTTCTCACTAGCTATTGAAATTAGATGGTTAGGCAATAAGGGCATGGTTGTCAGAGGAAGCTTTACTTCGGATGTAGCACTGTGGCAGCACAACTGATGTTGAATAACAACATTGGTTGTGCTGTAATGTTTGAAGAACAGGTTTTGTGCGTAATGTGGGAAGTTGATAGGGTCATTATTTACAATAACAGCGCTCTCCCTGAGATGTTGAATACTTAATCTATCATCTCTGAATTATCTACGCAGAGTGATTTACTCCTCAGTGGCTGCTGCTGCAGCTCCTCCAGAGCTGATAGCAATCATGTCAAATCCTGCTGGCTTTAGAACAGACATTTGTGAAGGCATGTTGATACTCTCTATAGCACTCATGCTATTTCTATGTGCAGTGAATCATTAAATTACAGCATGAAATGAAAGGAGTCCTCCACACAGACGTATGGGCAAATGTCTTGTGTATTCTCATCTTGCCTGAATGTAAAGTGATCGGCCAGTGTTGTGTATGCGCCTTAAATTTTAAACACTCTTGCACACTGCTTGTTGCATGTGACTTAATTCAGCTGGATCTTCAAACAGACTTAGAAATGTGTGCTGATAGAGGGCTGATTGAGTCAAAAGACTTCACTTGACTTTACTTACTGCATAGTCAGAAGGCAAAGTTTGCTTCACCTCGAAAGACACTGATTAGCTCAGTGCTCTGCTTGTGTTTCATTTTGAGGTATATATCCACCTTGTTATTTCCCTTGTTGTTATATTTTATTGTATTATATTAAAATACCCCAAACATTTAAGATGGCCAGTGGAACGTCTCATATATGTAGACTTAAAGAAAAACTCATCATGTTGACACCTCAAAAATCACATTAAACAACCTAATTATTTGCACATAGAAAAGTCACCACAGTAACATCTATGCCTGGATAGGTTTAAAAATATTAAAAATACTGAAGTTCTTAATGAAATTATGCATATTTGTGTGACAGAGAAATGAAGATTTGGCTTTTAGTCTGGTCCTCAGATGTGTGAAGGGGACGCTTTGTTTAGCACCCATTAGCCAATGGGCTGCTGTGTCACTTAACATTACCATCACCCAGTGTCTATCAGGCCCTCAGCAAAAGGTGAATCAGAGTCAGAGCTGCAATTACTGTCTGTGGTGCCAAGTCTCAGTCACGTCATTTTTACCTTGTCTCGTCTTTTATGCTTTCCATCCATATTCTTACTCTCACATTCTTATGAATAAGTCATATAACAAGCAGCAGACAACGTTCTTTGCTTTCCTGCACATGTGTTTTTAACATTTCTATCTTAAAGAGTGCAGCGAGCAGCAAACACAATGGAAAGAAAATGCAGAGCCTGGATGCAGAAATGGAGGGCTAAAACCAGTCATTGTTTACTCTCTCAGGAGCCTAGCTTAGAGGTTGCATTAGGTGCTTAAAAAAAGATTTTGTTTATACCGGTGTATAGTCAGTAAATAATTAATTAATTGATTCCTTTCTTTAGGGGTCCTTTGCTTTGAAGCAAGGTGGGCTTTGAAAACTTAGGCATCAGAGAGAATTTTGCCAGGTAGCTGCCTAATTACACTTCCAAGGCCTGGCTGTCTAATATATTTCAGTTTTAACTATCACAAAAGCTGCAGTCTGCCCTCTGAGGCACACATGTCCTTAAAAAAACCATAGTAGGGATTAATAACACCTTTGTTTGCCAAAATATTATTTTTCACTGAGCAACACAAGCAGAGCAAAGTCAGGGTATTTTTACACCTGTTTGTGAAGTATAAAAGGTTACTTTGTGATGTAGCATTGATGTAAAGTTTAGATGTTGATAATTTATAGTATTGATGTTGAAGGTGTGGAGGGTAAGGAGGTTGCACAATGATTCATGTTTAAACCCTGATTCAGAGATGACTTTCATCTGGAGGAAACATTTGATCAATATCAGTACCAGGTCGAACACATTTATAGACTACACTGTGCACACTTTATTTTCTCTGGCCTGTCTCTAACCTGGCATCTGGAACCTCTTGGTTCCTTTTTCGATTTCAGAAGGATGCCGGACAAAATGTGTCTGGATGCAGTTGGATAGACCGACAACCAATCAGAACTTAGCCCATTCCTTGTATTTGGCCGTAACAATTAGGTCGTTGAGATATAAGAGGACCCCCATAGTATGGTCACGCAGCGGCTGAAGATCTGTGTCCATACATATGCTGAAGATGTGGGGGTCCAGGGAATAGCCAATCGGCAATCTGATGTACTAGCCCATTGGATACTGAGATTTAAAGACCTGAGCTGGTTATGAGGTCTACAAATGCATCAACGCTGGCATGGCTGTAAAAGAAACAGCAACTAACATTTTGCCATCGTGTTTAATCCCTCTTGTCTCATGTATGGAGACCAGTAAGGTAATAATAGACACGTGTACCCCTGCTCTGCATTAACGTTAAGCCATAATAGTAGGACAGGAGATTTATTTGTTGATCAAAGTCACCATACTGGGCGAGGTGTGCTTTCTGACAACATCACGCTGACTATAGCACCCGTGACTAGAAACAGTGCTGTGATTTAAGGGCCGGGCCAGAATAAAAGTATGTGAATGCATCATAGCATAGCATTTAATCCCTCTTGTCTCACATCTGAAGATCAGTGAGGGGAAAAAGAGACCGCCGCTCTGTGTTACCATCAAGCCGTTATGAGGTGCATTATCAATTGTTAAACGAAGCCACTATGCGGTGTGATGTCTGACAACATCACGCTGATTATAGCGTTCATGAATGGACACAGAGCTGGGATGCAGGAGTGCCCCACTCAGCAAGCAACTCAGCAAGATGTCTAATGTGGCTAGAGATATCAAGCGGCCACTGTCTTTGAACAACCCCAAACAGATTATTAATTTCAATTCAATCCCGCTCGTCTCACGTGTGGAGAATGGGGGAAGGAAAATAGATTTGTGTACCCCCTGCTCTGTGTTAACATTAGGCCAGGGGGGGTATTATCCCCAGAAGGATAATGTGACCTGCCAACACACTTGGGGAGCAAGTTGAGTGCATCAATCCACCAACATGGCGGCAGTGGCTGCAATAGAGTGTAGATAAGTTAATCAAAGCACTCAGTCTGTTTCACTTTTGTTGCAGAGAAGCATCCCATCGAGAATCTGTAAACATCCATGCCAGCACTGAGGCCTGACACGACGGCACTGACATGGTTCCCGAAAAGTTGACTCAACGGATAAAGTAAACAGTGAGCGAATCGCTGTACGCTGAATAGAAAAAGGATAGCAGACATTGGTGTGTACTGCCATTGGTGTGTCCCATACTGTGGGACACATTTTGAGGTAGGCCATACCATTACCCACAGAGTCCCCATAGAGTCCAGTAGAGAGCTGAGTGGGATAGATCTAGTTTGACAGTTTGATCTTAGTTTCATGAGCCTGGTAAGTTTGAGGTGGATGGAGAATGCTGTAACTACATACACGCATGACACTCCTCCGTCAGTCATCATCTTAAACACGCCCTACATGACATAAATGGTGGTGTTTGGCCCTTCAGATCTAAAGTTGCTGGAAATCTGTCTGAACTGGAGGGGGGCAGACGTGTCTGCCAGAGCAAATAAACATGAGCTGGGTGGATTCGTCTGGTTACTAGGCTAGCCTGTCTCTCCCATTTTACGACGATAATTTTTGACTCTCATAATTCGCCCTGGACAAATTATTCAAAAAGCAAATCACACAAGAGCTTCATGTCTCTGATAGGACTCCTCTTAGCATAATAGAATCAGAGAATTCACAGAATCCTCTCTGGATAATGATGAGTTATTTGTGCTTTCCTGAGTATGAGGATTGCCAGTGTGTCTACTAGACTGACTAATGAATTCTGACATTCAGGCATAGTGGCTGGGTGTCATAAGGGATATATATCTCTCAGCAAATAATCATCAGACTGCTTTTAAGAGGAGAAGGTCTTTATGAAACAGCGGCAATTATATGTAATTGTGTGTAACATTGTGTCAAAGCACATGCCTTCTCGAGGTAAAAGCAGGAGGACAGTTCTGGGGGTTTTGCATTGATTACATATGATAAAGAGGCTCTAATTTGACTGTAATCTGACAATGATCTGGTATGAAAACATGCGAATGAATCAGTATGTGTGTGTTTTCTCATATTTTAGATACTGGTGCTTGTGAGGCAAAAGACACGTCACGTTTAAAGCTGGGTGGTGCAGAAAAACAGTATCATCAAGTGAACCAGTACTGCATTGATCCAATGTAAATACAAAGGATTAGGGACAACCGATACGTAATTTTTTAGGTTGAGGTGGTTGAAACACACAAATGCTGGTGTTATGGGTTGAAAAGATTCAACACACCATCTACTGTTTTAACTTAATAATGTAATATCATAATGCTGTAATAGGTGGAGTTAAACTTTAAATAATATCTAACATTATTACAAATTATACATAAAATGCATTACATTCTCAACCAATTCTGGAAATGCACACTGAGTTAAAGAAAGACATTAAATAATAAACAAATGTTATATGTTCAGTATCAGTCAATTGCTGACTATCTAAATAGATAATAAAAAATAAAAAAATACAATTTGTAAATCATCACATGCATTGTTTTCTGAATTACTGTACTGTATATGTTTTGTAACAAAGGTTTTCATGTCAGCACATATCAGAAAAAACATATAAGATAATACTGTTAGATACTGATATGTCTGTGGCCAATATTGACTGATGTATCTGTCTGGCTTTACAATGGATGCATGCACCACTATGCAAAAATGTACAACATTTAACATGATCATGTATCTGTGCACAGGCGTGCAGACACGCACATCAATGTTAAGTGTCTCTCTTCAATGGGGAAACTTAACTTACACCTCCTGGTTGCTAGGGCTGTAGGATTTTATAGATTCTGCTATATAAATCGATATAATGTTTCCATAGAAAGTATCTATTTTTTGGCTGCAAGTATCGATACATTAAGTCCCATTCAAATCCCCCTGGCACGCTGCTCAGCCCATTTCCTCCCCCCGTTTGCTTTGCAGGAAGAGCTATTAGGTCCGCCAGCCGCTAGTGTCGCTGTAGAGCATTTCCAGCTGTCTGTCCAGCAGAGATGGGGACTCAAGATGTGCGAGCGGCCACAGTTCGATGACACGGAGAGCACTTCACCTGCTGCTGCTGCTGCTGCCCGGTCTGCTGCTGTAAATTCATTACTGGTTGGCTTTAATTACTTCAGGCACAGCCGAAACAAAAGAATCACAGAATGCAACGTCTGTGTTAAGCTCAGCTGCATAAACTATCAACGTTAGCTTGTTACTAATGTTAGCTTTGTGACCACATAACGTTAATGTTACTGCGTTATTAGCTTTAACCATTACGTTGCATTTGAGAGGCTTGAGGATTTTTTATTTATTTAACAGGAAGAGCTCGCTGACATAAAAAATCTCTTTTTTCAGAGTGTCCTGAGACAGGCAGCAGCACCACTAACAACGTTTCTGACAAACATAATGAGCAGCCAATATAAAATACATGACTACAATACAATTAAAATATATCAAATAACAAGTGAAAACAGCAAATATATATCAAAATCGAGCATAATCATGAATATATAATTCAGAATATCTACAGCCAGATGTGTCTGCCACCAAGTTATGATAGAATGTTTTAAAATCCTCCAATGAGAGCAGGACCTGGAGTTTCAGGTGTGTCTGTAATTAGTTCAGGTAAAGGGTGCAGAAAACTGTTTATTTACACTAGATTATAAGATGTCATTATTTGGGACTTTGTGGAATTATACAATACAAATCTATTATTTATTAAAACCATAAGAGACTTGATGAGGACTTGCTGCTTCCACTCAGAGACTTGAGACTTGACTTGGACTTGCAAAATGTGACTTGTTACCATCTCTGCTGTCCAGTCAGAGACATATATTGTGTAATTGATCCTTTCAGTTTTTATTAATTCAATCCCAGTCAATGGAACACTCACAAGATGTCACCAAAATCACACTGTCCCTTTAAAATCTTTCAGAAAATGATGTAAGTGCATCGTATCAAATCGAATCATATTGTGAGATGAATATCATGTATCTTATTGTATCCTGAGATTAGTGTATCGCTAAAGCCCTACTGGCTTCTGTAAAGAGACAAAAGCAGTGACTGCAGCATCTCTAGTCTGAGTCTGAGCAACGTCAGGAGATGAAAACCATCCAATCATATGTTGCTACATTTTACTAAGGCGCCAGACATTCCATTAACTAGAGAGCATTCTTGACTTTCTCTTCCCAATTCAATTCTGAGTCATGCTAATGCGAGTGATTGTGAGTATACCATTGTAGATGGGTAATGTCCAAGTGGTTAAGACTAGTAGTGTTACAAGGCCACCTTACAATCTGTTTCTTTATGATCCCTGGTTTGAATGGGTCTAACCTTTACCTTCCATCTTAACAGCAGCTTTCCTGAGGCAAATCTGAAATTGAAGCCTTACTTTTAAAGAACCACATTCACTGTGTACCATAAATCATAAAATACCATAAAAGACTCTCTTTTGCCTCGCATTACACCCAACCTAGCTTGTTGGTTCATCCCATAAGTAGTAATTGATTAGCAAGAAGACCCCATGAGGTGTGTGCGTCTATACATGCATTATTTAGAATTTGTGTGTTGAATGACTTGCTGTGTTGAGACTCAACTCTAGCCGTGTGCATTTCCTACTGCAGCCTGTACTTGTATCATGTGTCTCTAATTCAGATTTCACTCAGATCTCTTGGAACTCCCCGCCACCCTCTGTACCACCAAGATTCTCCCTGTTTAATCTATCATTTAAAAGCATTAGTTGAGTGGCCTATTACAAAAGAACCTCCCTGCCCAATCTTCTCCCTGGCAAGTGTGGTTTTTACTAAAGGGATAAAAGTCTGCTATAATCTCTCACCCTTTCCTGAGGTGCTGGGTTAAGTAGGTTAGCAATGATTTGGCACTTTAGAGTGCAGAAACAGGAGACATTAAAAGCCCTCAGTAGTTTCCTACATATTAAGATAGTATTCCTAAAGAGTGAGGCTTACTGTAGACAACAAGGGAGCAGGGGAAGAAAAAGTGGAAATACAGTAGAAGACTGAAAGAGGAGCTGTGTATCAGGGTGCTGCTGATTATCCTGTTGTTCTATTCAGATTTTTCCTATCAACTGGATTTAACGTTTACAAGCTCTGATCACTCTTTTGCTCATAACGCGTGTTAGCAAGCATGACTATGTGAATGTGTGCTTGGGTGCCGGTTCGCCTGAGTGCATGTATGTGTTTTTATCTCTAAGGGGCCTTAGCAGCTCATATGTCTCCACCGTGATGGACAGGGCCCAAGTGGTTTTCCCAGTGTGCTGCTGATCCCATCACATCAACATGAAATGTTGATAGTGCAACAATCGGGAAGTCAAAGGCTGTCTGGTTGTGCAACCCTTACAGGCAGCTCTCCTCATTGATTTGTGCTTGGGTTTTTGAGGGTTTGGATTTCCTAACGATTCACCTGCGGTTCTTTTCCTCTTTGACCAGAAAGAGCGTACCCTTGGGATGTTACACTGTGCTATATCAGTATATCTGTTTGGCCTATCACTGCTGGAGTGAGGCTGTCACATTCCCAGATGCAATATATTTTTTTCCTAGCATGGCCAAGGCATGACCCTCAATATTCTGCCTCTGATTGGTTTACCCTGATATTCTTTACAAACCCTAACCAATCTCACTCCTCACGCCGACACCTAACCAACCCAACCAATGAAAGCAACAAGTAATAGCCAATTAGATAAATAGTAAGGTAGATCATAACATTGTCCTCCTAGGAAAAAATACACAGGATACACAAAGTACCACCCTGGTACTCGACATTAAGACCAACAGGCATGGAAAGCAAAGATTTACATGAAGACATCAGCATAAATGTCTAACTGTAGAGGTGAGATTTGGGAACTTCAGCAGCATTAATCCAACAAATTCAGTGAAGGGAAACAGGCTCAGTTGTTTTTGACCAGATAACGAACTGGCTCAGTGACTGCGATGTAATCCACATCCTGTACTGCCTCCTCCACCCCTTGCCTAAACCAAACAGAATATTTCCAGTAAGTGTGAATGGGTCTGAAGTAGAGAATCTCCTGTTATAAGCTATATGTGTAAAATCTCTCAGGACACTGTTTACACCTAATTCGCCTGATATTGGAGTGTTTGACATCTACCGGTGTGTTTGTTGCAAATACAGATAAAATCTGAAGAAACTAGTTGCTGAATATGGAGAAATTCATTTGTTCACAACAAAAATATCCAATTATTTCTTTAAGCCTTTTCCAAACATAGAGGTCTTCAGCACTCGTATGCATTTGAGAGGCTCAAACTGAGACGTGTGACTACCTTGCATTAAAGGTAGCTGTTGTGTTTTAACAATGACAGATATGACAAACAAGTTGAAAGACGGTATCTAGGAGACGGGAGACTGATTGACACAGCCGCTAGTCAGTCTGATAATTGCATCTGACTCCTTCAACAAAAACAAAGACAAGGTCTCAAGTGGGAGGATAATGGTAGAGGACATAAAAACATTAGTGGCAGCTCTATAACTTTGTATACAAGAGAGAATAGAGTATTTCTCTATTGTTACCAGCATGTCATGTCACTCACATAGTCCGTGCCTATTAGCAGCCAATCATATTGCGCCTAAGTAATGCTTTGATTTGAGGTGAGTGGAGATATTGACTTCAAGGTAATCATAGTGGAATTTATATTTTTTTTTTTATATCATTCATGGAGTAATCATCCTGTAGCGCACAATAGCTAAATAGCCCCTTTTAGTTGACACAACCTCTGTCTGAGACCAAAGAGCTTATCTTTCTGCTATTAGCTGAGCAAAAAGGAGGCTGATATAAGTCTGTCTGGTTTTGTAATGGCTTACCGCCAACCGCAGGGACATGAGTTTGTTCATTGGAAATCTTAAAAAAAGCACAAGGTCTTTTGGCCCCGTCTGATTTGGGAGTGGGTAGAGTGGGATTGGCTATTATCTCGCGGGCGTTGCTGCGGAGGAGCATTGCAGCCAGACCCCAGGTGCACTGTCGTACACAGAGGAAATTGAGCAAACAGAAGATAAGTGAGATGGAGAGCTATCTCTCTCTGTAGGGCTGCGTCACGGAACCATTTCTCACTAGAAGGGTTCCTGTCCTCTCTGATTCTGTCTTCTCCTTCCTCCTCCACTCTCCTCTCCCTCCATCTCCTCTGGTATCTTAAACATGGGCCTAAACATCAGTCCAGACTAAGTGTTTTGGCTGTGAAGGAAGTCTTACATGACTGAGGCCTTTTAGATTCCCCTCCATACATAGCATCAAATTACATTACTGTGAGACATCCACCTAATCAAAAGCCAGCACTTGATATTATGCTGTGAAATGCATACTATAAATATGACATATTGACATGGGTGGAGGTGGGAGGCAGCGACAGGAATGGTGGAAAGGCATTTACAGTCATTGCAGCAGCTAGTGCTGGAACACCCTGAGGCGAGTGAATAAACAGACAATGCTCAGTCAATGCCGTTTGTCGGCAGTAAAGCAATGTAGCAGACAGGCAAGTCAGAGTGCAAGACAAGACACATCATGGTGGTCCACCAAGGGCTAGCACGACACAAAAATGAATTGAACATTATTAGAACCAACACATGGACAGCATCTATGTCAGCTGGCGGAGGTGTATCCACCACCCACCAAGAGGAGATGGCAGCGACAGGGACACGGGATGAGGGGGTGGCCTGTGGTGGTCATCATTGCAGCTCAAAAGACTGCTGGAACAGAGCGGCAGTGGCAGGCTCCAGATGTGGAAGGGCCCTGGGGCCTTGAAAGCATGTATCCACCCATCACAACATACCCCTCGGAGTGGGTGAAAAGATGAATGGGACTGGGCACTCCTGGCTTTAATACATCACTTAGATGGAAAGGAAGGGAGATGATTGCATGCATCAGAACTCGTTCGTCTCGTTTCGGGGGGGAAATATTGGGGAATTTAATCACTTGTGCGTTGTACACTTAAGACCAGTGCAAAAAAAAAAAAGAAAAGGATGAGAGTTGGTGAGTTATTTTAATAAAAACAGAGCACTGTACCTACTGTATTCAGGAACAGCTTATGTAAGGACAGATGATAAAAATGTCACGATGTTGCATCATGCTGGTGGCCAGCCAACCTTTACTTTTGTCAGAGATAAAAATCCTTCCCTGCTAACTAGCTATATTCAGTTTTTGGTAGACTATGTGCTATAAGCCTCATTAAAAAATAACCATAATGAAAACCATTTTTAAAAAAGACAAAGCTGACATTGTGATATTGAAGATGGCTATGTGATTGATTGTCTTGTCCGGCCTCATGCGTTTTCACCATCCTGGAGAGAATCTTTTCAGCTGTGTGTTAAATGCACCAAGGGAATAATAGTGTTATATGACAGTGGACACTCGTGCTTTTCCTTGGCAGCCATGTTCACTTGTCTCACTTCTGCGTGGGTGACATTATCATGACAACACCATACAGGCTATACTCGGTGTTCACTGACACTGGTGGTGATACACTGGTGATATGCTCATTATAGCAATCACGTGTGTTGATGCCATATCCACATGCTAGACCATGTCAATATTTTCTTCCAATACATTTTCAACCATGCAGTAAGTGCAATCACGGTCTTACATCACACATCACAGTTCTGGCCTTTGACGCACGTAGCTCCATGCCATCCCAAGGAAAACATCTGCAGCACAAGGAGGGAAAACAGGATGCATCAGCAACCACAGCTCTCTTTTTCTGCACTTTCTCCCCACTTTTTCCTCTCTGTCCGCCTGTCTATACAACAGCACTAGTATGATTTACTAGCTCCTGGAAGTTGTTATACCCATAATATACTGGATCAATCTTCATTGGTCATAGTTAGTGTGGGTTCAGGCGGAGGACAAAAAGAGAGAATCTTGTCATTGGCAAAATCTTTCTAAGCCGTTCGTTGCGACAGATTCTCAGAGGACCTGACCTCAGTTTGGTTTCTTGGGGTGAGGAGGTGTTGTTTTTTTTCTCCTTCAAAAATCACAATTAGATACAACTACATTCTGAAGTGTCTTCTAGATATTAGATATATGGATGATACGATCTCTCTAGTGTGTAAATGATTGATGATCAGCAATATGTAGTACATGTTCTATTCATGAGAGGGATATAGGAGGGACTTATAGCAGTACTGATAATTCCTGATGAATCCTTGAATGAAGGTGACAATGACTGAACATGCACATGGAAGACTTTGTATATGTCCTTGTATCCTATCTACAAGGAGGTCTGCAGATCTGTTTTTTATACTAAATTCAGATTTGTTTGATTGTTCTACTTCTACAAGAACCCACCTGCTATAAAAGCCTTGGCAGCTTATCCCTCATTAGGTGTGTGTGTGTGTGTGTGTGTGTGTGTGTGTGTGTGTGTATAATTAGGGAGATGATGTTAAAGCTCATCTAAAGCCCAAATGTATGCTTTCACTGAATGTAGATAAGTCACCATCTAAAGCCAATCAGCTCAATGAGTTACACTGACACAAGCAAATAAGTAGAGCTCTACGGTTTATTACTTCACCCATTATTGTAAGCAGACACCCAGCTGGTCCTGCAGATGAGCCAGTTATGCCTGTGTGTGTTTAGGTGTGTGTATGAGAGAGGTAGTGAGAAAACACATCTAAAGCAGCCAATGTCTTCCCACTGGAGATTTTCTCCTGTCCAAATATTAATGTTGCCATCTTTTGAAAGTGTTATTGAATCACTAGGAGAGCAAGGTGAAGGCTGGGGGAGTGAGAGAAATGGCAGATAAAGAGGCTGTAGAGTGAGAAGCTTATTTTCTTTTCATTTAGACCCGAGTGGTGATGCCGCGGCTCCAATCGATGCTGGGTAATAAATAAATAAAGCAAACATAATGTGAATCTGTTTCTTTTAGATTAGCACACATTAGAGAGAGGCCTCACCATATCTCCTAATGTAAGGAGAGAAAGAGAAAGACATATCTGAACTTTCTCCTGATAATGGAGGGTTTATTACAGTAAATAAAGCATTTTCTGTTTCCTGTCTGCAAAAGCTGGTATTTTGTAAGGTGTCACTGGCAGAATGCAGTTTTTTTTCCCCAGCCAAATACACAGTGCTGTTGTGAATGCTAAAAAAACCCACATTCCCTGTGAGAGCATTTGTCCATGAATACTACTTGCGGACGTTATGATCCCTCAGCACTTGCATGCGGCTCGCTGAAATGTTTGAGGAGAGAGGAAAACTTGATTTTCATCTCATGCTCTGCACTCAACACTTTTTTTTCTTTTTTTTTTTACCCAAGCCAATGGTCCAATTACAGGGAGTGGAAAGGAGCGAGGAGAAGCAGAATGGAGTGTATCGGAATACAATTTATGAATCATTAAGAGAGAGGGGGCATTAATATTTTATAGCCCTTAGACCACCGAAGAGTGTTTGAGTGGATTCAGTAAACAGGCGCGTGCACGCTCACACACATCTGTGCATCCACCACAGAGGCAGCCTTGACTGCATTTATGCAGCACGGGATGGATTCATGATCAACCGCAGACTGTACCATAATACAAACATATATGCTTAACCACACACGCACGCACACACACACACACACACACACACACACACACACACACTCAATACATACATACCTAAATCCCTCTGGAGGAATTTTAATTGCTGTCTGTGGGAGGGACACAGTGGGAAATCTGAAATCAACCCCCTAGCACAGTCTTCTTCACCCGCACCCTAATCCTCCTCTCCTCATTGACTTCCACTCCAAAATGCTCACCCCTCTCCCCCCTCAACCCTTGAGCATAATTACTCCTCTATCTACAGACAGAGTATTGGTTTCCTCTAACTAAAGAGCAGCAGGCTCCTGCTTCCTCCTATCACTCCAGACCTTAGCTGGGTCGCCTCTCCTAATCACCCACTAAAAGCCTGGAACTATATCAAAGGGGATATGTGCGTGTGTGTGTGTGTGTGTGTGTGTGTGTGTGTGTGTGTGTGTGTGTGTGTGTGTGTGTGTGTGTGTGTGTGTGTGTGTGTGTGTGTGTGTGTGTGTAGAGGTGTATGTGTTTGTATGAGCATTTGCGGGTGAGCCGTGCGCTCATTTGCGTAAGGCTGCATGCACACTTTTCCACCTCACACACCGGGTATTGTGCGTTAGATCAAAGCCATAAACCCCTCTGGGCTTGACACACTCTGGCAAGGCTGCTGCAGCGTCACAGCCGAGCCGCAGTAATTCTGCTGATACTGTATGCTGCTATTAAAAAAAAAAATTTAAAAAAAAAAGCTTGGTGGAGGAGTGAACAGGGGATCACAGAATCTTCTGATTGTTCTGCGGAGGTGGTGTGTCTGGGTGGGTGTTGACGGGACATGGGGATGTGGCGAAGGAGGATGGGGAGAAGAAAGTCATATGTGTTTGGTTTTAGATCTCACCTCTCTCTGCTCTTTTCCCGAAACATATCCCAGGGTAGAGAGGACGTCAGGATTTCTTGCATAGCGCTGGTCAGTGTTTAGAGTGAGCTTTGCTGGCGGCCAGTGTGGTCCATGTCACCACATAAAAAAGTCAAATAACCCAGAAGAGCTACAGCACATATGCTATGCCGATAATAAATAGCCCAACAGAGTGTACAACAAGGGCCCCAGATGTATTTAGATTTTACAAGTAAAGTGTAAATGTGTTGGTTTTTTTCACCCCATCTCAGGCTTTGGGTTTTTTCCGGTCTATCCTTTAGAGAACACATAAAAGGTTGAGAAAGCGGTGAGATGACACAGTGATTGTTAGGTGCCAAGCTGCTGCTGCTGGATGGTGGAAGGCTTGAGCATTTCAGTGGATCGTACCAACTGAATATTCTCTCTCTGTTTTTGGCAACTCTACTCATCTTGGCCAGTGGTCGAGGGTCTTGAAGCAAAGTGGGGCCGTGGACATCAAGGTCGCATTGTGGGTGTCATATCTCAGGAGATAAAGCGCATCTTTCTGTTTTGGTGTCCTACTTCAGTGGGGGGCAGGGGTGTTTGAGGTAGTGGGTCAGGCCACACAAGAGGGAGGCACTCTCTGCTTCTTCTACCTCTCTCTTTCTGATGCTACCTCAATCATTTTGAATCAAGCCTTTGTACTTTATTCACAGGAGAGCTGGGGCCTTTGGAATAACTAAGGAGGACTTTTGGCAGGGGTCGTCGTGGGAGGACAAGTATAGAAAAGGGGACGTCTCTCTAAATCAATCTCTCGATCTCTTTCTCCCCTTCTCTTTTCTTTCTTAAGGCTCCCCAGCTTTAGCATGGAAGCCTGATGAATAATGGAGTGAACCGTGACCTTTACAGTGTGGGTTCAGGGATGCTCTGGTGTCCCTCTGATCTGATGAACACTTTTGATCCAACCCACACCAGAGTGCTTAGAGACCCGGAGGAAAAAAAGCCTCTGATAGACTACACTCTTCACGAATTGCCACTCTGATCCCTAAAACGACAATTTTTACCTCAAAGTGAATCAGCAAAAGTCTCAGCTACAGGAAAAAGGGGAAAACAGTCAATCTACAAAGAAGTTTTAAATGTGCAGGGTGTTCTCATTCCTAATTCGTAGGATATCGTAGGAAAAGTAATGTAATCTCAGTATCGGTAGGAAGGTCGGGGTTGTGGATGAGTCCCAAAACACAGGACTTTCCCCACGGAGGGTGAAAGTCCCCCACCAGGGAGGGGGTTTTGCGCTCCAGTAGTACTAAGCCAATACCCAAACTTTTTCTCAATCCTAACCAAGTCGTTTTGATGCCTAACCCTAATCATCATCTTTTCTCATGTAAGGGTAGCTTTATTGCCTAAACCTAACCGGCAAATTTCCTAAACAAGATTAAAACGCAACCGTTGCAATCCACTTCCAGTTGCTGTTTTGTGCATTAAATCAAACATTACTTTTCGTATGATATTGTTTGTTCTCTGCACCTCAGACTAGTTAGAGCAGAGCAAATATGGCATGTCTTGTACCTCTATGTGAGGTGTTATAGCAGCATAGTGTGAATATACTAAATACTAAAATGTGTCATTTACTTTAGCATCCTAAACCATAAGCCTTTGTTCACAGGTGGAAATGTCTCCTTCAAGATGGAAAATGTATTCAAAGGGTTAAAATGAAACAGAAGCTTGAGATAATTGGAGATGGAGATGATTCATATTTACAAAAAGGATTTGCTCAGCTTGATGAATGTACATCACCTTGGGCCTTATCCTCCACTCTGCATCACGCAACTGACCTCCAAGTCAAACCTTTCCCTTGTTTCACACCGTACACTTTTTCTCTACCCTTTACCTGAGGTGTCCTCTCAAAGGGAAAACATGAATAGCATGCTCACACTTCAGGGCAAGGTGGAGGAAAATGTGTAAGACAAAAAGTAATGGTGGGAAAGCTGAAAAGACATGGCTCACTTGGAGAGATAATATCTTGATTAAAACAAGTTGTGGAGTCTGGAAATACTTATCACGCGAAACACGGTTCACCTCGGCCACAAAGTCCCAAGATGTGGGAGATATTAAAAAACTATGAAGAGTCAACTTCCTCAGTTATGCCAGGGCTGGGGAGTGCGGTGGTGTGAGAGAGGAAGAGAGTATAGTGACGGAGGGAGAGAAGTCTTTAAGTGTTCCTGCCAAGCGGAGTGTGAAGTAAGGTCAGGAGAGCCATATGCAAGAGTGCAGAGAAGACGTTCAAGTTCTTTATTCATCACATGCACTGTGATTACAGAGAAGGAGTCATTGACAATGAAAAAATCTTAAGTCTTAGGTCCCTTTCAACAATGGTGATTAAATACATCCAAAAAAAAGGTAGAAAACAAAATGAGAATCTAAACATAAAAAAGTGCAAGTTAAAATAAGTGATAAAATATAACATGAATAAAAAATAAATTAAAATTGTATAAACTCAACTACTTTAAAGGTCCCATATCATAAAAAAGTGTTTATGTGTTACATTTTCTTTTTATTATAAAGCAGGTCCAGGTGCTAAATACTGTGAAAGTATTAAAACACCCCACAGAGAAATGCACACAGTATGTATTCAGAAATTGTGCCTTTAAATGAGTTGTCAGGACTTTTGAACTAGAAAGTGACAATACATTGCTATTACAGTCATTCTCCTGCTGTGATAATGGCGCAGAGACATAGACAGAGCTCAGATGCTGAAGAATTAGAAATGCTGACCAATCAGAGTAGACTGTGTTTTTTAGGAGGCTTGCTTAAAAAGACAGGTGTTAAAACGAAGTGTTGAGGGTGAATACAGGTATATTTAGACGTATTAGAAATATAATGTGTTGAACATTAAAGCATGTAAACATACCCAAAATACAAGTATGAACCTTATAATCAGCATTATGTGCACTGTTGTAAAAATCAACTCACTGATTCTGGACATTTTTCAGTACTTTTATACTAAGTTTATGTGTTAACAGGACCAGTCTGCATGTTTTCTGACAATAGGTGATGTTGTAGCAGTATCATCTGGGGGACTGTTTGCACTGTTTGGGGTTTTGTCAACCTTGGAAAAGGACTGATGACTCATTTTGGTGTAGATGGGTTAATTATCTCACACTCTCTTAAAACAGTGGAGAGTAAAAGAAATAAAGTGAGAAAGTCTACCCCTGTTACTCTTCTGCCTAAATTGAAAAAAATAATCAACAGTAGTGAAACAAGTGAGAGGGTGGCATTTTTACAGCTGGAGAGAGGGCAAACAAACCAAACTGAGAAACAGGAACCTCTGTAGGTGCAGAATATTTAAAGTTGCATTTGAAATGAAACTTCTATTTATTTGTTGGTTTGTGTTACCTTCATACAAACATACAAACATACAAACAGACGACATCCAAAAATGGGATCAAAGGTCTGACACAGTGCCCAGTAAGTGTCCCAGTAAATGAGTGACAATTTACTAGCGTTTTTGTTGTTGCTGCTGTTGAACCCTGTGAACTGTGTGATCATGTTCAAATGCAGGAAAATGGGTTTGAAGGGAAAAGGAGATGGCTCTCAGATATCTCCAAACTAACCACTCACAGCTGAATTCACTGGCCACTGAACATAGACAGACACTCACTGCTACTGAAACGTGCCATCTGTAATTTTAGTTGCAGGTGCATGTGGACGGGAAATGTGAGCAGTGACATTCAGCCACACAACTGTATTTACACATATTAGTTCTGCTCTTCCAAACTGTGGAGAGTGTGGCAACTGCACAAGTTCAGCTGTGCAGCACAGTGCAAACACACATTTTTCAAAGTCTTTAAGCTCTCAAGAAACATTTCAGTTTGTGTAAAAATGTATGCTAATTGTTTGATATAGCTTTGCAGGTCAGTGTGAATTAAAGACTTTTTCCAGAGTGAATGTTTGATTTCTAAGTCAATAATTCCACCTAGTTGCCTGGAACTGCCTTCTTTTCTGAATTTCTTTTTTTTTTAAATCATGGATACAAAAACGTGATGTTTACACACATTAATTACTTTTACTGCGGGGCGGTCTCTTTGATGCTGCACTGTATGCTTCCACTATACCCTGCTTAGTCTTTCCACTCCTTGAGTTAAGATCCTAGAGAGACAATTTGTGCAGTTCATTAAGGGGTGATGAATTGGATTGGGTGTGAATAGAGGATTTTAGCACACAAGCTGACAACCTCCACTCCCTATACGCTTTTGCAACTCGAGCAGTGTTGGCTCGGTGTTGGCTCATGTTTCAAACACACATACAGAAACTCATTAACGTAGTCCAGAGCTCATTGTTGTATTCACAACAGAATGCACAACAGTAAATTGGCAGTCTATCAACGGGCATCTATGCTGTACACAGGGCTGAGCAGGGATCGTAAAGAGACATAAGGCACTTTGATCTCATCAATGCGGTACTGAATAACAGGGTCTCAAAGAAATAAGTCCACAGACGACAAACATGAGTCATGTCCCTAATATGATCTTCTCTATCTATAACAGCTTTTCATCTAAGCTAAGGAATGACGACAGACTTGGCACTTTACTGCTTTTAGTACAGCATGTAATGAGGGGGAAGCGATAGTGAGAGGACTAACGTAGTGCATGCTTCCATTTCACTTTTTTTTCCTGTTTGTTTTAAGGCCTGAGTCATGTCAACAAACCTTGTATACTCCTCAGTCAAACTAAAAACATGACCGATAATAATTCAACGCCAGACCCTGCTGAGTGCTACACCAAAAAATAAACACACATCCACATGTTGCGTCATGCAAGTATTCACGTACTGAGACTTATCAAGCAGTGGCAGTTTTTAATACGGCTAAGATATTGATGTTAAAATCATAAATGTATGATCCCATTATAAGGCAATCAAGGCTAATGATTTGGAAATGCATGATGTTCGTTTTTTTTTTTATTATTTAGAGAGGGACAGGGACGTTTCTGGGTATAAGCTTGGCCCACATGGGAGTTTAACACTGAGCCAGTCTCAAGAGTGGCCATTGGAGGAACTGGCGCTTTTTTGGCGCTTAATTTTATTCAGCAGAGGTTGATGCTTGGTTGACTCCTCTTATTCACTCACTCACTCACTCACTCACAGTGCTGTCTTCGCATTGATCATCTAATTTACTCCGGTTAAATATAATAATTTGTGGGTTTTCTTATGGGGTTAGCTCATTAAAGAGCTTCCGCAACTGGTTTTGGTTAACAAACAAAACAGCAACAGAGTGCTGTTAGGAAATATTTTGCAGTTGAGGCAAATAAACAAGGAAGGCCAAAGGAAAGACAAAACTTTCTCTTTCAAATCTTTCAAAAAAGGGGGCAGCACCAGGAACGTTTGCTTATAAATGTATCTGCCATTTTAGATAAGCCAATTACTGTAAAAGGCGAGTCAAAAGGTTTGATACTGTCAAACCTACTGCAAGTCCGATGCAATCACCCAGGAATTGTCTGTGGCACTCTACCAGAGGCATTAAATATTAAGTTCTCCACTTGGGATCCACTGATTCAGAAAGAAAGTGGAAGCCAAAGGGCACTTAATGTGATACTTACTCTGATAGGCCCAATGCTTATCTTGCTATACTTGAAATCCCACTGCATAATTTTAGTTGAGATAACACTAACAGACATCAAACATCTGCTTTGGGTCTATGTTTGTGGACATTTAGGCATGTGTGTGGGAGTGTGTGTGACTGAGCCTCTATGTGTGGTATAGTGTCTAACTGAAGCTGGATTTTTACAGTGACCCATCAAAACTTGGCCCTGCAGAGCTGTCAGGTCGCGGCGAGCATGGGCCTAATACCTCGCATGGACCGGGGATTAGTTTCTTTCTGTTGCTCAGGGTGAAATGTCTTATCTCATATCTGAGAAGTGGGAGGGAGACAAGGAGGAGGAAGGAGGGGATTCTTGCCATTAATGTTTAACCTTTTAAAAATGGATTTGCAAGTGTGATGTGATAAGGCCCAAATGTTATCCTGAAAATATCTCCGCCCTCTGACGAGTAATTGAGAAAAAGATGGGAAGACATCACAGTGTTCATAGTTAAAAATTAAACATACTGTGCTTAATGTATTTTATCTAGCATCAGTGTGTGTACAAGGAAAATTAATTTCCTGTGTGGTTAGCATATTGTCTGTGTTGGACTGACGTAAACTAAACTATCTCGACAACACAGCACAAAGCTTTTCCCATTAAAATTTGACACCTTTAAAAGAAAGAATTGGTACAAGTGGTGGTGCTGGCAAATAGTGAAACAATTGACAAAACAAGTGAACAACACTGATACCTCATTTTTACAGAGAAATGAATTGTTCTCTTTAAATCTGTTTATCAGTCACATAAAATGCTTAATACGGTGTGACGAACATAAAACATACCAGAAATCACAAATGCAGTCACAGTGATGTTTCCTGATAACATACACTGACCATGGTCCTTATAGTGATCACATACTGTACCCAATCTAAAAGTATGGCTATTTTATGCACTTGAATGCTTATTAGCCAAGCTAGTGACATGACTGTAGGGATGGCAATGTGAATCCATCCTTTACTTTGGTCCTGACAGAAATATCTTAAAAAATATTGAATGGATTACCATACAAATCTTTACAGACATGGTCTTAGGTGGATGAATGCTACTGACTTTGCAGCTAGCGCCACCATGAGGTTGACATTTTAGTTTTTTAGTGAAATGTTTAGCAACCTATTGAATTGATTGACGTTGCATTTGGTACACACATATTTGCACCCCTCGGATCACTAAAGGTTTCAATTTGTTCATTACAATTCCTGCAAAACTAATGATATCCCCATCAGCCTCAGCTGTAGTTTCATCAGCATGTTAGCAACTCATCGTGAGGATTTAAGCATTCTCATGCTAGCATTTGGCTCAAAGCACATACAGCCTCACAGAAAGCCTGGCATGACTGTTTTGTTGGACAATATGGCACGGAACCATTACATGCAACAGTCTGTTGTTGTGAACAAATATCAGTTTAAATTAATTGTTGATTTTGGTCTCAGAGCTTGTGGATTTGCCTGACATATTAGATAAATGGCTGTGATTGCCCCAACACATCTCAGACTGCTGGATCTCTGTCCAAAGGAGGGAACAGACACATCTGCCAGTGAAAATAAAATATGAGCTCACAGATGCCGTTTTTTCCCTGAATATTATAAAGGAAAAAACACACTAGCATTACCTTTAAAATGTGGACACAGAGGCATGCTCAAATGCAAGTACTGATGAATAAACACACTGTGAGCTCGTAGACAGTCCTGATAACGATCTGGAACATCAGCAAACTAATCAGTGGAGCAAAAGAGGAAAGGGGAAGAATGTAAGGTTTTTAAAAAGGTTGAAGTTGTCACTGTCTGGCAGACTGGAAGTATGGCCCGCTCATGAAGACCCAATAACAACCTCTCTTAGCCGCTCCTGGCCCAACTTTACAGCATTTCTTTGATCAAATGGATGCCATCTGCCTGGCTAGGCTTCACTGACAGCACCAAGCTGGTTGGCTGGCTTCAGAGCTGGCCCTCCCTATAAGCCAACTAAGCGGCTGCTAAGGGCCCCGCTGCCACCAGAAGACAGTAGTAGCTAAAAATGTTCCAAATAATTTACCCACAGCTCCAATTGTAACTGCTGATGAATATCACCAATTTCATCTGGTTTGGGGAAATCTGCTCCACCTTTCCAAATTGATCCTATCATTTATCTATATATAATACTGTTCAAGTAAATATAAAATCGAACTGTGGCCCATCATGTTTACCTAAAATGAATATGCGTTGTAATTGCATACATTAGCTGGTTCTATGAATTTTAGATGAATATCAAACAGATATTCACTGTCTATTAACTGTAAGGTGGGGCCCCCAAACCTATCCTGCTTAGAGCCTCCAGATGTACAGGGCTCAGACAGACATGTCCTATCTTATCCTTCTGCATACATGTAAGCTGATCCCCCCCCCCCTTGTTTCTCATAAACATAAAGGCACACAAACAGGTGAAATCTGCCAGACATGCAAATGCCTGGAGGAAACTGTTACGACATGGCAACCATCGCATAAACGATGACCGATGGTGGTCTAGTCATTTGACAGGGGACATGAGATTGACCGGCCAAATTATCTCACTATTTAAACACATTGCTGCCTACTCCAAATTGCAGCAAGGCTTGAAAAGGATCACATCCACAGGAAACATGAATCTAACTGTCTTCACTCTCATATTCAGCCACAAAGCATAGGCAAAACCATTCTGACTAGCTAACAACAAGAGATTGACAAGATTAGAGAGTAATTACCTAATGGTTTTTTTTAAATTGTTTCCACAATAATGCTAAACCTACAATTTATGCCTTAAGGGTTGATTTGTATCCCTCAAGTGCACAGTATGAGAGCCACATTCATATTTCCTCAAGACTAATCCCCTTTTTCTTCATGAAAAAGAATATGAGGCTGTGTTATCGCTTCTGTCCCATGTGTCAGACATCTATTACAAGTGTCCTTGCAGAGAGAGAGCCGTGACTCCTAGAGGGGACTTACAAGATCTGTACTCGCTCCTCATCCAATTCAGCTCAGGATGAGATGGCGTGTTCATGAGAGCCTGTAAGACCTTATGAGGGGCTCATATTTACCTTCCAATAACGCCAATATTACTAACATTAGCACATGGCTCCTCTGGCTAAAAGAGGTCCCCCCATCTCCAGCACTGGTGTTGGATAACATCTGTTAGGCATAACTGTAGGGCTTTCATCTCCTCAAGCTCTAGAAAATCTCCCCTCATTGATTCCGCACTGAAGGGGTACTCAAGGTAATTCCAGTCTTCATCCCATTCTGGCGGTATAGGTGAAACACAACCAACCGTTGACTTTCTGAGACTAATGGTTCCCAACATTTAGAAACAACAAAATTATCTTCATAGGTTTATTCTTGGTTATTGTGTTTATGTTGAGATCCATTACACTTAAAAAGGCTTAGGCAGTGATTGAAAGGTTAAAAAAAGCATTTGAACATTCAAACTGTTTAAAGTGTCACTACTCCCTAGGGCTGCAAATAATGTTTTATTTCCTGCTGTTTATTTCCCTGATTTATCAATTGTTTTGTCTATATATTGCTAGAATAGAGTGAATAATATTCTAGCCCAAAGTGACCACACCACACCATGCCATCAAATGAATTTCTGCTTGAAGAATTATTGAAACAATTGAACTCTTCTGACATATAAACCCTTGATTTAGTTGTTTTAGAATGTGATTTCATTTCAGTTTATGCATCTACTAATTGTATCAGACTTTTGATCAAAGTCAAAACCAATATTGTTTAGTTCTAGTATTAACCAGCCCTGACCCCAGAGATCATTGCAGCATTTACTGTCCTAAAACATGTTAAGAGTCCAGTTCAATTTTTCTGAAAAAGTACATTTTTTTAGTAAGAAAGTAAAGTAAAATGAAAATATAATAATAACATGAAACCCGACTTAAAGGGATACTCAACCCATTTTACTTCAGATCTGTTTCTCATCGAAGAGTTGCTGTAAATAAAAGTTAATTTCATGAATTACTTGATATTGTAAAGTTTGCCCTGTATAACCAACTTAACTGAATACAAATAATGACAGCATCAAGTATGAATGTGGTAATATTAACCAGAAACAAACAAAAGTGACACTGCTATTCTACAGTAAGGAAAGTCAACAAAAGTAAGGATGTCTGACAATATTTTGTGGACTGGAAATTGTGTGACACATCTAACACCAAGCTATCAAAAGGTGAAGGTACAATCTAACAGAAAGTTTGAGGTTGAAAATGAAAACACTATTGCACCTCAGTGGGCGCTTGAGGGGAACCAATCCTTTTTCTATTTGCAAATCTCAACCCAAGACACAAATGCAGTAACACCAGTGTTTCCCCTACCATTATATTAGGTGAGCGCTGCACCTCCCCAACGGCATCCCCCGCCCCCCTTGAAAGTCAAGTTGATTTTATTTAATTGTATTTTCTGAATGGCGTCAGATCCCAAGAGAAGTAATTTAAGGATCCCTTTCTTATAGAACATCTCTATACCTTGTCCTTTCAGTAAACAAACTAAGCAGCTTTATGTTATTTATCTTATTTATTTGACGGCATGCAAATTCTTTGTCTACATGAACTGAAAATTACCAGAGATCCTATTTTGTTTAGTTCGAGAAGATTATTCACTCTTACAAAAAAATAAATAAACTAAAACAGAATTCAACAAACTGAAATGACTTCTTTAGTGTGTTGTGCTTGAAACCAATAAGTGATTTTTCCTTTAGCTTTGGACTGTTTCTGTTGGAGAACATTATTTGTACCTTTTGGACCATTATTTAAAATACATTTCTGATGCCGGCTGTAGCTCATTGTGCAATACACTGATTTAAACTGAGTTTGTATTGTGGCTCTGATTATTGCTTGTATAATTGTGATCCTTCAGTCTGGTGATTTTTAACACCTTTTAACACTGATTCATTTATCCATATGGGGATTGACCTTTCAATACAAACCTAACCATTAAATTGTCTGATTAAACACTGACTGGCCCGCTAAAAAAAGAACATTCAGGCGATCTGCTACAGTGCGTTGGAAACACATGAAAACCATGATTCCTTTAATATTTTTGTCATTGTGCATTGTCATGGAAGTATAAGTGGCTAAGAAAGTAAATGAATAGTGAGTGCTGAGACAGAGCCAGCTTCTTCTCTTTCTGTCAGCTCTCTGACACGCATTCTGTTAAAAAAAAAGAGACAACAACTGTAGCATTCAGGCAAGATAGAAGTGCTGTTCAATTCACTGAATGTATCACAAAACATCTCTGTATTTTACTCACGGTTAAATTAGGGTCTTGCGCTTTGATTGTACCTAAGAGGGTAAGTCGTGTTGGGATGTGAATGTAGCTCTATGCAAGGCTTGCACTCAGCAAAACAGGGGAAGAGGTGTAATGTAAGACTAAAGGCTAATATACAGTAAGTCAGCCAGCGTACTTATTCTCTCTTCAGTGAAACATCACACTGTTACTGTCGTTTGTTGCATCTGCAGAGCAGACTAAAGCCCTTGATCCTGACGAGAGGAGAGCACATTGGCTCAATTCTGAGTGAACTTTTCATTACATGCTTACACCAAGTCACACCCATTTACAGGAACACAGGCTGTCACTGTGAAAAAGAAAACAGATCATATTTCAGCATGAAATACATAAACTATAAAACAGCATCTGGAGATTAAATATGGATTGCCAATACATTGATTGAATTGAATTGGTCGTTGTACAGTACAGACTACAGACTCTGCACTACATTGAACAATTGTTTATTAAACACTAAATATTTAATAATAATAAACAATGATAGATAGCACATTATAGCATGACATTCAACCACCAGATGCCTGTTGCAATCTCAGCCTCCCCCTGGCGGCTTTTTGGTAAATTGCGTATGTGTGACGTAGTGGGACAGGTGTGTTCTGGGTAGTGTAAACAAAAGTGTATTGTGGTAATCAGGCGGAGTCTACGGTCTGAACGGTGATGGAAACGTGATGGTTACGCAGTCCATACTCCAGCCGTGCTCCAACAAATTGCCTTTAATGCTTGTAAATATGTACCACTGTGAAGTAATAAAGCCAGAGTTACTTGCCGCAAACACTGCCTCGCTGTTTAGTTCTTCGGCCCAGTTAACCTGGACCACTAGACGCAATTTACCTGCCCGGCGGCAAGTTATTAGGATGAGACCAGCTCGCTCCAAAATACGGTTCGAAGCGTGGAAGCTGTAAAGGTAACATGCTGCTGTTCGGACGCATCACACGATATAGACGCATATATTTGAGAGGCATACTAGATTTTAAAATACAATTTTTTTTTTTTTGGAAGACGTTAGTCATGGTGGCAGGCGTGTGTTGCTTAGGTGGCCGCCTAAGCTTTAAAGTGTTGCGGGAAACCCTGCTTTGCTGGTTTAGTTGGTTAGGTGTGAGGAGAGAGATTGGTTAAGGTTAGGGAAAGAATATCAGGGTAGGCCTGATGACATCATTCTTCACATCATTAGCCATGTGCTTCTCCCTGGGAGAGTGCTGTTGGAGAAATGGCCCTTCAGAGCAATGTGCCTTTGTTTTCAGGATAACAGGCTGTCAGACAAATGGCCTTTCAGTCCAATGAGACATTTCACGGACTATATGGACTTCGAAACAATGGCAATGCACCAATACAGCTCCTCATGCTTCCTCTTTGTGGATGCAAAGGATGAAGTTTTTTTGACCAAGATGTGCTTCAAATGTAAAAAAAACTCAGCAATAATCTATGAATCATAAAAACTGCTGTCTTTGTTTGTCTTTTGTGAAGGGGCTTAAGCTCACAGACCTTGATGCAGATTCAACTCTACAGGAACAGAAAGAGAAATATTATGATAAAAGATGAGCTGTGGGATTCAGTTATACATCAGTACAGTTTCAGCCCACTTTATTTAGCATGCTTGTGTGCCTTGCAGTTTATGCCTTGGAGAGGGCTAAAATCCTCAAGGAAGAGGATACGATTTTATGATCAAAGACAATTTGTGGAAAGGTATTCAGTCTTATCAGCTCAGTTTCAATCACACTCTACATTTTGTATACATATGCTATCCTCATACTTCTGCTGATACCTTCATGGAAAAGGTTGAACAAGTTCCTTAGAGCAGACATTAATCCTCATTTAAACTCAACCCACAAAACTTACAGAATGTAGGTCAAAAGGTCTTTTTGTTGGAAAAGCTCGGTAGTACATACCACTTAAACCTTTGGGATGTGAGATGGGGAAGAGAAAATCCTACATAGTCTGTCTGGCCGCTCAAGGTTCAAAGTAATATTTCCTTGCAAATACACACTGCCAACTTTGTTCAGTTTACCATGATAATTTGAGTTGAATGTGGCAATCCACAGAGGAAACTGACATATAAAAGGAGTTAAAAGAAAATGATTGGGATAAGAACTGAGACTGATGAGCTGCAGAGCTTATAGGCAGACGAGGTGTCCAGAGAACGACAAGGACAAAGAGCATAAAAGTGAGGAGAGACGGTGTGTGAGAGAGAAAGCTCCTCTGGGTCATTAGGTTACAGACAGACACATGCAAGTGCCACCTCATCTTTCATTCTCTCACTCTCCTTGCCAACAGGCGCAGAGCAAGAAGCTATGAGGCCACTGAGCCATGTTCCGTAAACCTGACATGTGCTGCAGATACTGTGGCAAATGAAGATACATTGCCGGGACAATGGCTACTAATTGTCCTCCTACATTTTCTGTCACCCTTCTCACCATGTACAGTACAAGTGACTGGCACATTCAATAAAGATACACAGAAGTCCAAAAACCACAACACGGTGGGTGATGCAGAAAAAATAAAATAAGATATCCTGTCCATTTATTCAGGTATTTGGCTGTGTCCATCTCATGTGTCGTATTCTGTATAGCAGTGATGAACAGTGTACTAAGACATCCCAACCTAAGTTCCATTATTAGAGCGTCTCCTGTCAGATAAAGCTGTGATAAGACAATACGGTGCTGCCTCGGCATAGCAGCCGTATAGATTCATCCAGACACATCAGACAAGACAAATAGACCTCAGCTAATGCTGACAGAGCACCCCGGGTGGAAAATTTAGACAGACTTTCAATCATTCGTTTGACAAGTAGGGGCATATTCAAGCAAGAGGATTTCTGTTTCCATAATTCCAAACCCCATAATCCATTTTTGCCCGCTGTCAGGGCTCGAATGAATGATTCACAGGGCCAAACTGAGAAAGCAAGTCACCTTGGCAACAAATTGAATATATGCAGCTCAAATTTCATGTTTTTATGAGTGTGAAAACAATTCTGAACCACATAAAAAGTGCAAAGATGAAGCCGTTTTCACACATTTTGTGAGAGGTAACATGACGGGAGAAAAAACCTAGACCTGCATTAAGCGATTTGGCTTCTCGCATCAGAAACAAGCTTTAAGTACAACACTGAATTACTATAAACTTTTAAGGTTCAACATTAGCATTCATTTGGAGTCATATACAGTACCCACCTGATGAAATTCTAATATTCACTCTGCTTTTAGCTTCATCTTTGGTCTCCATTTCCTTAACAGAATAACTGGCTTCCACAGCTGCTAATTGTTCCATGTTCACCAGCTAGTAGCTACTAGTTTACTTGGCAGGTACAGTAGGTTATTTAGAGCTTATATGAGAAACCTGACACTGAACTAAAACGGTAAAGTTGTGGTTGGGAAAACCAAAACAATGACCTGAAAGTCATTATAAAGGCTTATGCTAGAATGGATGGCGCAGAGGGACGGTATGAAGGCATAGCTTACCCTGATATCCTTACCCTTACAATAATACATTTTACTCCTCATGTTTTAACATAACCAACCGATCAACCTATCAGAGTTGGGTTATGCCTTCATCTGTCAATCCGGACCATCCATTCTAGCATCCGCCATTATAAAGCTTCATAAAACTGAGGAAAACTGTAGAGACATGTAATAATTGTCTGTGGGTTTATCACTACAAGCAACTGCATTCACATACATAAGCACTGTAGTCATGTGATCCATTATTAATAATGTATTCAAATATTTATTATAGCTGCTTTAAAGTAGAAATACAGATATTTCACTTCAGTCAGAAGCTGAAATTCAGAAGCATTTATTTTATCTGTGTCTAATACAACATGCCATAAGTGAAGCCAGAGAAGTGAAAAACATAACATATTCACTTGGCACTCTGAAATAACTAGATATATGAGAAAGACTAATACAAGTTTTCTATAGATTCTGTTGGCTTTCCGTTCACATTTACCTAAATTGTTACCGAAAGATAGATAGATAGATAGATAGATAGATAGATAGATAGATAGATAGATGGATAGATAGATAGATAGATAGATAGATAGATAGATAGATAGATAGATAGATAGATAGAAAGATAGATGGATAGATAGATAGATAGATAGATAGATAGATAGATAGATAGATAGATAGATAGATAGATAGATAGATAGATAGATAGATAGATAGATAGATAGAAGTGTTCTAAAAAATTAGAAAAAGAAGATAATAATGCAGTGAAGTAAAATGATTTAGAAAGTAAATTAGTAGTATGGTTAAAACAACCTAATTTGACTGCCACCGGGTAAATGAGTTGCTAGGGCAAAGTGAGTTCTCTACAAATAAAACACTCAATGAGCAACATTTGTCCCCCGCAGTGGTTCTAAATGATACCACAAAGTAGCTCTGCTACATCACAATTACCTGGCAGTGTCTCTTTGTTCCATTAACATAAGCAAGCTATTTCACTCCAGCAAGACGCTACTAACGGGCTTGAGGGTCCTAAAGGTGAAAGAGAAGCTGCATAAGATATTATATGAATAACAATGGTAATGATAAATGATATAGTGACTTCCCCTGCTCTGGTTAGTATATATAAATGTATGGATGTGCTACGAGGGGTGGAAATTAATAACATATGACAAAAAAAATACACATAGAAGACGGTTTAAAACAGACAGCTGAAAATAGACTAACTGTGACACAGACGGGTAAATCTCAAGGTATTTCTAGACAGATGGGTTGTTTGAACACTGTGTGACTATTTGTCTATATTCATAGTCTTCCATTTATTGGTTATAATTGGGGGAATGAGCCACCTGTGTTAAATAGCACCTGTGCACTCAATTTTCTGACAACTGAGGAGACAAAACTAATCTACTACAATCTAATCTCACTCAAGGAGGGAGAAAATGCAACAGAGTATGTATAATATAAGGCTTGACTGCTAAGTAAATAAATACTAATGATATTGAAACAATATTGTCACAGGTGAATCAGAATCTGTTTGCCAAGGCAATCAGATTATTTCTCACATGGCAAAGTCATGGCCTGCCCTACTGTGCCTCTGATGGCTGGTACTCGTCACCTTCGTTGGTTCGGTTGGTTAGGTTTAGGCATGAGAAGTGAGATTGGTTAGGGTTATGCTAAGAGTACCAGTGTAGGACAAAAGAGGCACAATGTATGCCTCCACCAAACAGTCAAGACGGAGTTTATATCCATGTCCGTCCAGACTTACATATATACAATCAGCACTGTTTCCAGATTAGTGTCACCAATTCTGTACCAGACCAAATGTCTCCCATTCTGTTCTTGAGTTATGGCGTATAATAATGGACGGAAACATTATGATGTCACAGTAAAGTTAACTACTGACCTTTTGGATATGAAATGTCATCACTTCATGAGATATTCTCTAAGACATGTGAGAAATGTTTTCATAATTAGCGGAGGGATTTTTGAGTTATGGCCAAAAATAATGTAGGTTTTGTGAGGTCACAGTGACCTTGACCTTTGACCTTCAAAATCTAATCAGGTCATCATCCTTGAGTCCAGGTGGACATTTGTGCCACATTTAAAGAAAATTCCCCAAGGCGTTCCTTAGTTATTGCATTCACGCGATTGGGACACTGACATGGACGGACAAACCGAAAACATGGGCTGCCGCCAACACAGAGGCATAATCAAGTCGAAATTTTAATAGGTCAGCTTAAGACAGCGTTTTCAACCAACTCTGGCTTTTTTGCAGTAGCTTACTCTAGCTAGCTATAGCTGGTCAAATCAGCAGCCAAAATCCAACAGTCAGCTACACATACTAAGCTGCTTTTCACTTCTGTGTGAAATCAAAAACCCATAGTTTCAAAAGTGACTATGAATTTTGTCTACCATTGTTATCATTGTAAACTGCTTACAACGGAGAGCATGACAGGCATAGTGGGGCTTAGGGAACAGTCAATTCAATGGCACATTATTGAGTAAGTGGTGAGCCAAGAAAGGCCATCTAACTTCTGGTCTACTTTCCCAGTTCAGACAGTTCACTGGAGCTCACCTCTTAGTGAAAATCTGATAATGTGGAGAGGAAAAAGTCAAAAAATGGCACACAGGCCATAGGAAGTACCGATTCAACCTCCACTCCTACCTCCCCTCTCGCCGGCCATAAAACGCAATGTAATAGGATTCCTAAGCTTTTCCAGTGACTGCTTCCACTATCACACAGACATTTAAGTGCACTAATCCATGACAAATTGTCTCATCTGATCCATGACAAATCGTCTGAGGGGCCGATAGAGAAGAGGAGACGGAGGGAGAAGGGAGAGGTGGTGGTGGGAGAGACTGGGTAGTGGGTTGGGGGAAGAGGCCAGGCACGGAGAAAGAGCTGCTAGGCACCTGAATGATCAGGCAGTTATTGCCTAGTCTTTAGAAAGGTTGCTTTCATTACCTCAAAGGACATGTTGTGTGATAGAAAGTGAGATCACAAAGCGCCAATGAGCTCTCAACCTAAACCCACAGTTTTCAAAGCAATTATGATCTCATGTGGACGTAGATCACAGGATTTACTTCCTCTGTTCGTAAAAGGCAGGATAAGAAGATACCATTTGTATATTATGATTCCCATCGCCCTATAGTTTAATTTAGCTATAAAAGAGGTGGTTTTACATCTTGGCCTACACACAAGTTAATATTTAGTCAAACAATATAGCACCAATTAAAACATGCATATGATTTAACCACATAATAGGCTATTCCATAACCTGAGACAGTAATGATGGGTTTAAAAAATATGAGTAAGGCGTCATCAATTCACATGACTGTAATTTAATTGATTTTTTTTCACCATCAATTCTCACACCAATTAGTCCCCACCATTTGATGGGAGTGCAAATAAAGCTGATTTAATTGCAAAACAAAAGCATGGAGAGCTTAGATGCAAAGCTGTTCCTGTGAGTAGTATGGATGGATCTGCCATTTAAAAAAACCTCCACAGAAGAAGCACAGCCATAAGATTATTACTTTGAAGATGCCTGCCTGAAAAAAGTGCATGTTCACCTTTGCGTTTCTGACGCTAACACTGCGCTATTTGTGATGAGGAGTGCTATGGAAATGAGTTCCCAGTTGAAAACAGTGTGTGCATTCAGTTTGTGAGCCAGTGAAGCTAATTTCTTCACAAGACTGCAAGAAAAATCATCAATCTTCTGAAGCAGCCATCCTTTCAGCAATGTGTGTGTGTGTGTGTGTGTGTGTGTGTGGGGGGGGGGGTCCATTCATACTGGGTGTATGTATGGCTTCAAGAATACTACCCTCTCCTAATTTAACGAAAGACAGCTATCCTAAATCCAGATCAAGGTTTATTTCAACACCCTGCATTTTGTCAAATTTTTTCTTTTTACTGGAAAACCCAGACCATATGATCTAAAGTAAAAAAACAAACAAACTTGAGCTTCAATAGAGCTTAACATGAACACTACAGTATTTCTGACAGACTGTGTTCTTAAATGCATTTCTTTACCCTTTAAGGTACTACTTAACCATTTGGTAGACCACATTTTAAGTCACTATTTTTGATTGAAAAATGCATCAATCATTAACTCACCCTTAATGAGCCATCTCTACCGTTTGGCGTAGTTGTGCAGTCCTAAAACAATCCACTAGGTAGCACTGTGTCTGTGAGCAGTATGCCTTTTCAGTGTTCCTACAATCAGGAAGCGAATCACACAGCGAAAATTCACTCTTCTTTTGATGACGCATATCGGTGGGACTTTCAAAGGTAAAACTATTTTGTTGACATATTATCATTTCAGAGGAGTCGTTAAACACACTTATGTAATTTAATTCAACAAAAATAAGTCTTATAAGGATCAAATATTTTTTTCAAAACATGCTCTACCAAACGGTTGAGTTGTCATTTTATGGTAAAGGTAGAGAAGCTAGCTAATGTTGGTAAAAGAAAATATTAAATGTTGGTAAAATGAGCTGATTAGCTAAAATTAGCTATTTACAGTGAACAAAAGTTTTGTTGAATGATTCCTTTAAAGTTATTCAATTACATATTTGATGAAAAATGCACCATTTCTGTTCATGTGTATTAGCGTGGGTTTTCTCCGGGCTTTCCGGCTTCCTCCCACAGTCCAAAGACATGCACGTGTTAGGTTAATTGATGACTCTAAAATTGCCCGTAGGTGTGAATGGTTTGTCTGTGTCTGTTTGTCTCTATGTGCCCTGCGATAGACTGGCGTCCTGTCCAGGGTGTACCCAGCCTCTCGCCCGATGTCAGCTGGAATTGGCTCCAATTTGCAATGCAATTTTGCAACCTTTCGCATAATACAATAGACATTTGACAAACAGCTACCTGTTTCCTCTGATGGCTGCGATGTGACTGGATTCCTCACTGTTTCACTCTCAGAAGACTGTTTGGGATGTGCTCTTTAGGTGGCTGAAAGGTTTGCTGTGTTACCATCCAATATGGGCACCTTGTGTGACAGTGTGTGTGACAGGTTTGGGCAGAAGGTGTCCTCTGTGAAGTGAAGGTGCTGCTTCCTTGTAAAACACAATAGTGACAAAGTAGTCTGCATCTGCACTGGACATTCACCTGTTTTTAGGTGTATATTTAACAGCTTGTTCCACAAATTCTGTGAATAAGTGTGGACTGACAGCATTGATGCGACATGATAGTCTGATGCTCACGTGCTGTTAGGACACGATAGTTTTGTTTACATTTTCAGCCATGACTTTCTGCTACTCTCTGAATCAATCATGATGGGGGATGAGAAATCCTCATCACTGCCTGTAGTTCACTATCGGTGTATGAGGTGGACTAGCCAAAACTGTGATTTGGCTGAGGGAAAAAAAACCCTGATGCGTCTGTGCAGAACATCGAACAGCAGTGGATAGAATGTTCCCTACAGACGATACTACGATCTGTCTGCTTTGGCAGATTGCCAGCACTCTCTAATCCTTCACCATCTAATATCGTCATATCACCCACCCCTACTGCTGCCTCTCAAAAAGTTCCCTCTGGCAGTCGCACACACTTTGGCTCAAGTCAACAAGCCAGCATCCAAAGTTGGCCGACCTTCATACTCCTCTCAACCACAGATGTCGTCAAACAAAAAATCCAATACCCCAAGACCCTCCCACCGACAACTAACAAAAATAGGATCATTGTTTGACCATATGATGCATCTTGGCTAATCAAAGTAATAACATGTCTGTCGTTTCTTTCACCTAAAATAATTTTTTACACTAAGGAAGTATTATGGCACACTGAACAATGAGATCATTAAAATGCCTTCCAATCATCTGTATTAAGACTTTACAAGTCCCTTCAAAATCAGTCATCTGCATGCTGCTGCCCGGTGGCTCAGTGATCGAGCAGGCGCCACATACACAGAGGCTAAAAGTCCTCGCCGCAGCAACCTGTGGCCCTTTGCTGTATGCCATCCCCTCTCTCTCCACCGTTTTCTGTCACTCATCAGCTGTCCTGATAAATAAAGCCATGAAAAGGCCAAAAAAAGAAATAAATTCAGCATGCTTGTGGCTGCTACTCACAGCTGAATCATTCCATTTCAGCGTTTTATCAGGATATGCTTTAAAAAGCAGCACATAATTTACACAATTCACACAGTTCTGTCATAGTGAACATACACTGTACTTCCTTATCAACATGGCTGCCAAAAACAGGTTAAAACAAACATCAGCAGCAGACTGCTATCAAAGTATAACTGGCAATAGAGTTAGTTTTACCGCTGCACCTGGAAGAGGAAATCATGTTGTTCTATTAGATCAGAGACTCTCTTAAACTGCCCTGTCAGAGTCATAATAAAGCAAAGCAGCAGCTAAAGTGTTGTTGTATTCAGACTGCCCCTCTGGGTATTGATACATTATGAACATAGCTACTGTATGCTTCAGCTGAACAAGGGTAAATAAATACAGTACTTGTGAAGTGCAACTACAATACTGTATAAGACTGGGCAGACACCACATTCTGGAGTGCTTTCATTAAAGCCCCCACATTGTAAAAAAAAAAACAGATTTTCAAGTTTTTTGATATAAAGCAGGTAAAAGTTGCTACATAAATACTGTGAAGGAATTAAAACTAAGGTGACTAGATTTCTGAAATGACCTCAGCAAAGTAAACACAATGTAGATCGGTCACATTTTCACTGACTTATGATGGAGTCCAATACTATGTGCTGTCAAGAGTGGCCTGGTTTGTGTAGCCATAGTCTTGGCAGTGAGCACTCCTGCTCGCTGTGTTAGCAGGTGGGTAGAGTGCACAACCGGGCTTGTGTGTGTGTGTCATGTCACATTCAGCTCATCTGTCAATGTAGTGGATTATTTCTTGAGAGACCAGAATTGGCTGCCCAGAATCAGTCCGCCATCAATCTTGAGCTGCACTAGCAGGACGCAAGGGAGGCAGTGTGAAGCAGGGACTCATGGGAAAGAGAGTGGCATCGCTTCCTGAGCAGGTGACAAAGCAGTCAGGCAACTCGTTACTCAATCTCCACCTCAGCGGTGACTATGCCGATTTGTCACAGAAACATTTGAAAAAATAAATAAATGAGATCTTGAAACTTTATCTCAGTAGTCACATTTAGTTATTTTTTTATTTTTTGGTATGCGCTGTCAGCTCACTGTTGCAGGAGGCAGATAAGCTGAGTTCTCAAACACTGCTAGATGCTTCAACAGGCCGTAGGATTACATCTGTAGCTCAACATGACCTTCAATTCCTCCACAGATACCTGCACAGCCCCTTGTCTGTGTACCTTTGTCTATGTGGGATGGTTTGTGAGTTTTGGTACCACTCACTGTCTCTCAGACTGTCAACTGGGCTGTATGCCAAGATCCACAAAATGTGTTTCAGGACATGTTTTCTTACAAAATACCCACTCCCTATTTCACTTCAAAACTTAGAATATCCTGCCCAGAAATAAAGATACAATACAATAGCAAAGCATGCCATATTTTAAGGCACAGGAAAGCAGCTTCACCCATCTTGTCATCAAGCAATAAGAAGATAATGAATCAATAATCTCAGCAAATGAAAGGCATGTGTGAGTCTAAGATAAAAGGTTATTTTTATTAATCTGGTTATAAGCACAGACATTTTGAATCATGTTGTAATTCCCATGCTTCATTAACAAAACCATTTTATAACTTAATTTTCTGTGTGGCAGATAGTACATGTTTTCATAATCCTTAAGACACATAGAAACACTATTTGATTACAGAAAAAACAGCATGAAAAGCCAATGGATTTCTTCGAGGCAAGACTTTTTTTTTTTTGCTACGTCCTACATAGCCATATCTATTTATATCTGAGGGTTCTGGCCTCAATGTAACCAGAGAGCTTCTCAAATTATAAAATCAATTCTAATTCAAATATTCATCATAGCATTTCAATTCTGAGAGAGCAGTTCTGGTTAGATCGGTTAACTCCACTCCACAGCTGAGAAAGATTGATGTCAGCTTAATCCTCTTAAAAAAACATGATATACTGTAAATTGTACAGTTGCCGAGCAGCAGAGAGAGAGAGAAAAAAAAGAAATGTGTTCTCTTCAAGTGCCCAGTTGTACCATTATCCCTGGGAAGTCTGCTGATTAGGATAGTAAAATATCATAACATATGCTCAGATTATGACTGTCAGCACCAATTAGGGCTGTCATGCATTTAAGTTTGTTTGATTTTAAAAGTTTTCTGGAGAGTACTTGTGTTAAAATAACGGGCTAATATCCTTTTTTTCATCAACATTAGTGTGCATGAAGGTTTTTTAAATGCAAGAAAACCCTCTAAAAATACAGATAAACTATCCACCTTGTGGATTTTTTCCCCTGTTGTGTAACATTCAACATCATACATTAATAAACACTAGAAAGCAGCACAGAGACCAGTGACCATAAAATGTTGGTTACTTGTTTTTTTTATTTCTGTTCTCAGTCTGTCTTTCAAACGTGGTGCCAACTAATTTAGAATGAGGTTCAAGCGCTGCTTGGGCGGAGATGGATGGAATATGTGGCTGAGATAACAGTCGCAGAAGTTATAAAGAGAGAGGCAACAAGGGCCATAGTACCATGCAGGAAACGGGGTGAAAAGTGGCGTGTCCACTGGAATGTCATGAGAACCAATACTTCCGTGACAAATCGATGTCAAAATCCAGAACACACAATTCTGTAGGGGAAGCAAATGCCTACAAGTTTAGTCTGCCATTAAATGCCAAAAAAGAACGGTGAGTAGCAGCTCATCACTCTGCACACTCTGATGGCTTCACTGCAACTGGCTTGACCGTACATCTACTGCAGTGACTTTTTTCTTCAAGCACGCCTTCTTTAGGTTTTTTTTGGTCTGAAGCTCTTCTAGGAATTATGAAGTTGTCCTTTTCAAAATGTTTGCTGCAGACACGATAATCCCTCTGCGTAAGCGTCTTGATTGGCGTATCAATGTCCAGTTTTAAAACAATAAGACACTGGTTTATCAGAGAACAGTCATCGTACCGCAGTCGCAGCCTGTGAAAAGTTTACAAAAGATACAAACACAAACCATTCTGTCTCTCCTTCCTTCAAGTTGTAGGCTAGTCGGCTTTCCCTGTGCGTCTTCCGGCAACACACACCCCCGATCCCTGATCCCCGACCCCTGACCTCTCGCGTGACGTTCCGGCACTGCAGGAAAGATGCTGTGGGACTTTTTCAAACCTTTTACCATCTATTATTAACTTTTATTTCAGCAAACTATCAAACCACAAGGTTCTTTTAATAAATTCTGATGCAACTTACAATGTTGTTGGTGCTTCGTTTAATGTGTCAGGACTCCTGCAGAGGTTTGGTGTTATCCGGAGCAGTATTAGTGGTTAAAAAAGACGGTTTAATGCGCTCAACTCACCGCCCCAAGCTAATCGGTGTTAGCCGCATTTGGCTGTAAATGACTGTTAGCAACTGCCCCGGATTTCTTCGTAAGTTGTTCGTGCACGGAAAAAATTGTCTCGATGGCTTATTTGATGAGTGTATTTGCCTAAGAAGAGCCTGGGATGGTTTTACACCAAAATTTCACTTTAACAGATCATCAGTCTCAGAGTGTATGCTGGAATACCGTAAACCATCTCTCCTTTGATTACCTCTTCGTGGCATTATTTGAAATTGAGTGGATCAGCCTCATAACGTCAATGAAATCTGAGACTTTAGGAGATCAAATCAACAGGGTGTGTGTTTATCATCTATATGTACTGTCTTGTTTCTCTCAGACCTGATATGTCTTGAACACAGCACCAATATCCACAGAGGGCCCATGAAAATGCCACAGCGTAATGGTCTCAGTGAGAAAATGTGTGAACTTGTGCCTGTCCGTACCATCCTTAGTGTTGCATGCATTAAGCGTGAGAGTCTGTCTGACAGGAAACATTCCAGAAAACCATCAGCCATAACTATGCTTTGCCTGGATGACTCTTCTAGATCTAGAATGGTGGTGGTGGTGGTTAGAAGCAGGGGGGGGGGGGGGGTCTTGTTTTTTTCCTTTCTTTCCCTTTGGGACAACTGCATTATTCAAGAGACACTTACTGAGCCTTGCACTTCCTTGTACATCTTTGGCACCAAGCTCCACTTGCCAACCAGTCAAAAAGAAAAAAAATAAGAAAAAAAAAACACAGAGAAACTTGAAGCCAGCCTTTAAAAATTCATTCGGAGCTCTCTGTCGCTCATCCCTCACCCCCTTGTTCCAATTA
The DNA here is from genome assembly GCF_963691815.1 of Echiichthys vipera. Taxonomy (NCBI): domain Eukaryota; kingdom Metazoa; phylum Chordata; class Actinopteri; order Perciformes; family Trachinidae; genus Echiichthys; species Echiichthys vipera. The sequence goes on along the minus strand of NC_139825.1, from coordinate 37,636,528 downwards.
ACAGCACCAGGATACTTTGAGAACTTTCGATCTATCATGGCTGAGATTTTCCTGTGTCAGCTGTTCCAAAGCAAAAGTAAGCCAATTCTCCGACATGCTGCTTAAAGTCACCAATGTTCGACACAAGCTTCGAGAATTCAACGCTGGACTTTTTTTTTCTCTGCTGCTTCAATGACTGTCTTTTTGCTTGTAAATGTGAACACACACACACTCACTCAAACACACACACACATACACACACACACACACACACACACACACACACACACACACGAACACACACACGAACACACACAAAGGGAAACAAGCAGAAGATAGCATCAATGTTTAACAGCCGCTTGGCTTCTGGAGAGAGCCCCAATCTGAACGAGGGTTCAGCATGGGAGTCACACTCATTGTTAGAAGCTTAAAGAAAGCCTTTGCTTTGCTCAAGAAAAACCTTTTGCCTTCCCCGTAACACTCACACACACACTATAAGCAATGCTGGTAAGCTTTTCCATAATCAGAGAATTAGATCCGCCTCGGCGTCTACCCTTCCCCTTTTGCCCCTACGGTGCAGAAGGCGTCAGGCTTAATTGCCAAACGTTCCTAGTGCAAAAGAGGGAAACATAATTGTCATTTCCATCTAAGCCACAATGATCAAAGCTCCCTTGGCACAGTAACAGGGATTTTGCCTACAGCTTGTCCTACTACTACAGTCTGCCAGCGAGATTCAGGATGTAGTAGTGGAGAATTCTTTGCTGCACACACAAATCGCGTCCCTACCAGCTAACTCACAATGTTTAAAGATTCTCTTTACCTTCCAGGGTTTCCATGTTCATAATAAAACAGAAGTGTGCAGCTCAGCCAAAAAACAACTAGCATTAATAACAGCCTACATATAGTGTTTCTTCTATAAATAGCACAACATGTTTAGATAGAGTATGACTAAAAATAAATATGTAACATGCAAATAGAAGCACAATTGGCAGTCTTCTTCTTGGCTTGACTGTGTGCACAGTGAATCATCATGTTACAGTACAGTACTGTGGCAAATCATTCTGACATACTGCAGCAGTCTCTTGGTGTTGCTTTTAAACAGTCAAAGAGAAGAACCGCCGCCCTATGGAGGGCAACGTCTCCCACTGTAATCCGAAATCTGACAAAGAGGTACACATACCAAGGGTGAGAATGTCGGTGCGACCGGGCCGGGCCACATGGTGCTGCTGGATGGTCTGGTAGAGTGTGGCCTGGCACAACAGCAGGAAGCCGAGGCTAATCCACATGGCCAACAACCAGGACATGGTAAGGCTGAGTCTGCAGGACGGCACACAGCGGGGGAGAAACAACAGGGAAACAGGGAGAGAATTGTATTACAGCCTGTCTCCATACCTATTTACAACATATACATTGGGTTTGCTATAATAAGCCAGAAAATAAACTAAATAGAAACTACAAATACAGCTATATCCTCTGATAAAAAACCTACACATATTCAAACCAATATCTCAACTAGGGTGATTTATTTGAAAGTATGTGCAAGGGCTTTTTCTTTAAAAAAAAAGTAGGAATGAAAAGAAAAAGAGGAGACGGACAGAGGCTTCAATAAAAAAACCTGCAGACAAAAGACTCAAACATGAAGTTAATCTTGTTGACACCTGCTCTAGTCCTGAAATAACTTCTACCACACAAAAAGGATCATTAAATGCAGAAAAAGGAAAACAACCTTCATCATAGTGCAATATTTTATAATGAGTTTTGCCACCTCTTTATGAAAATGTGTATTATTAACAGCAATAGCAGCAACATTAAAGCCTTGAATATAAATGTTTAAAAAAAGATTACATTTCTAGGCACGAACAGCCTTCTTGCAGATTTGTTCAGCGACTGCCTAATGGCTGGTGATGGCCAGCATATGGAGACACGCCTTAGCCCTCATTGAATAATGAGTCTCTCCTCCTTTCCAGGTGTTATTAGCACTTCTCTCCATTCAGGAGCCTGCAGAGGGAAATTTAAAACCATCGGCCCACCTCCCCTTAACCGAACTGCAGCTCTGTGCGTTTAGGCCTCCTGCCAAGTCGACTGCGTCCTGCTCTGTGAGACTGTTTAGAGAAATTCATAACCCTTGGATTGATCATCAGTTTTGAGAGAAATATATCTCAAGTCACTTGCTGTATCACTGACATATCACAGGCAGACATCTACATAAGTCATTATTCACTGAGGTAGGGAATCTGATGCTCTAATGTGACAGTGTGAATCTAGCACTCCTTTCATGTTTGATTCTACCGTATCTTAAAACACAAGAGCATATAAGGCAGACTATGAGCCTCAGGGAGTCTCTTCAATATGAACTTCAAACCATGGAATTTTCACTTTTTAAAAGGAGTCTGTTTAGACAGAAATTATTCAAATATCTGAATGAAAGCAGCACTGATTCAATATATTGATTCCAGAAATCACCAAAGCTATTGCCTTTTTTTTGTTGTTGCTCCAACTAGACCACTTTCTGTTTTGATGTGCATCTGAGATTAAAGCCATTAGGCTACTAAATGTTGCCTGTGTGTTCTGTGCCCTCAGTGACATTCAGACCGCTTAATATTCAGTGGAAATTAAGTATATAATTATAAACAGCACATTATAAATCCCCACCCCTGCACTAAATCCACCATAATCCGCAGTTTTGTGGAAATGTGAACTGGTCCCATGGGTATGTTTTCCTCTTCTATCTTTTTTTTTTTTATAACCAAACAGTATTTCTGTTTGCCTAGCTCGCTTCATATTCATAAGAACGTTGCGCTTGCATGGTTAACTGCATATTGCATTGAGATTCCGCTCCTCCCGGTTATCGGAAAGCATTCTTGCTGAAAATAAAATATGGTTCTTACCAGCAGCGTTTTACCAGAGGTGAGGACGCACGGCAGGTTTTAAATAAAGCGAACAAGCATGGGCTTCATTTAAAAGCAACTTCAGAGGGAAAGAAAGCAGCTTTCAAAAGAGCCAAACTCTTCTGTAGCTGTTGCAGACTCGTTTTCATAGCGCATGAGAGCTTTTATACGAATATCCATCTTGTTTTCCATACAAAAAAGAAAGACTGTCAGTTTTGTAGTGTCATGTAAAAGCGAGGGAGGACAGCTCCTCTATGCGTAATTGGTAAATCCAGCGTGAGATAATAGCTTAAATCTCGCAGCCTGCACTTGTCCTGCTGTGGAGACAACTTCCGCTGTCACAACATTATTTAGGCTGCAATCTTAAAAAAAAACATTTTTGTATTTTATTTAATACAGTGCACTTAAAGTGTTTCTTTCATCGTGTGCTATAACTATTATTAGTAGTATATTCGTCCTATTACAAATGTTTTAAATGCATTTAAAACTTGTAATTTCGTACTGTGGTGTGTTTTTCAGTGGAAGCTACTTTTCATATTTCACAACTCAAATAATCTCAGACACATTTTCCTGTATCCCTAAAACACAGTTGTCCTAGTAAATCAACACCCCACCCCACCCATCTCATCCCCAAATAACAGAGGTATTCCTCGAAAGTCCCACACCCTTACCTGAGCAGTGTGTTCAGGAGGAAATTAGCTCAGTCAGAATCACTGCCTGCCTGCCCAGCAGACTCACACCTCTGTCTTTAATCCATCCATACTTTGAAGCCAGGGATTCTTGCCTGAGATTTCAGCACCAGAGAAGCGGAACACTGCACAAAAAGGGGCTAAAATGCAGGCTTCTTTTCACCTTCAGTATTCTCTCCTCTGGACCCCCGCCGCTGAGTTCCTTTTGAAATCCTTGACAACACAGTCAACAAAAGCAAAACACCCAGGGGGTCTGTGTCACAAACTGGCCAGGATTTCAGGTGATAGGAGGCTGATCATGTCACTGTTGGATCAGCCACATACGTGCAGATCTCTCGTGCTCTCCTCCGTTTGGTCTGTATCTCTTCTCCGTCAGTAGAACTCCTATGTTGTGATGACAGGGAGCTAATTTACCCTCCCCTCACTTCGTCGTCTCCTCCTCACGCGTGCAGCGGAAGGCTCCAGTGGAATGACTGCTCTGTCTGCTCTTGGCTGCGTCCCCCCATTGAGAAGCTGTGCTGATAGTGTGAGCCTCAGTCCTCTCTCCAACGCACTAAGTAGAGAGTCTGTGTTAGAGAGGCAGAGCGAGTGTGTGAATGTGAGTGAACGTGCGTGTGTGTATTACAATGTAGCCCAGCTGGAGAGAGAGAGAGAGAGAGAGAGAGTGAGAGCTGAGAGAGAGTCAGATCACATGTCTTAAAGCAAGACGGCCCACTTCTGCATCAAGATTTCATCAGCAAATGAAGAATGCTTTATTAACCCACCCCCTTTACATCGCAGCATCCCTTCTACCACATCAGGGGATATGAGTATAGCCTTCAGCTCACTTTGAAAGTGTCTGAGTGCATCTGCACATGTACGTGTGTGAGTTGGAGAGGGTGTGGACTGGAGGGAGGATGACTGAATGTGTAGTCATTGCCAGCGTTTGAGGGGTGAGAGGGAAATCTGCTCAAAGCCCAGCACTTTTAATAGAAGGCAGAGTGCCTCATCAGGGCGCCATAACCACCATATTATATTACGAGCTGGCTCTTTCTACCTGTTTCTGTGGTGATGAGTGGGGATTTGTTTTTGCCCTTTTTGGACGACTCCCACCACCGCAACAAACTTGCATCTGTAGCAACAGCCTGAACGAGCCTGCGAGCATCCTTCTGTCACATGCTCATGAACAGAACCTGCTGGCTCTGAAAGAAAGACATCCACTGTCTTTTGTTTGTGTGGGTGTATGCACCTGTGTGTTTCCAGTGTGCCTGAGCCGTGCAGGCAGATGAAAGCAAGCAAGCTTGTTTGTGTGGAGTATGTTTTCCTCCAACACATTTTCTTCCATGTGGAGGAGCTCCTCTTTAACTCATTATACTGTTAACCAGAGATTTACAGTATATAGCAATCCCACGCACCTGCCACAGCTGACTCACTCACAGTCTGACATTTCACAGAAAATGAACCCTATGCTACTCACAGCAATACAAAGCTGAGGGGCTACATAAGCTGGCAGACAGTGAGGATAGTGTTGGTACTGTGGGGGAGTACAGACAGATGAACTTGATGATAAATATCTGGAAAAACTTTATCTCAGAGCTGTTAACTGCACCCTGATTTCTTTGCATTTTATGATTCGTGTGAATAGAGTTGTGAGTCCGGTATCAGAGAGCTTTAGTGTAAAATGATCAGCTTCCTGTTTGCTGTTATGCAGTTCTCTAGTACAATAGGTGATGTATCATTTTTTGAGATGATTAATGAGCCCTTCAATCGCTGGTCGCTGTGCCGTGCCACAGGGCAGCCTGAACCGTCTCTGCTGCTGATGCTACCACCTCTGCTTGTTCTTTACACGCCATAGTGTAAGTTGACAACCAGATGCACACAGCCCCACAGACTTACAATCTGCGGGAGAGAAAAGGGCTGAATGTAGAAAGCACAAAGATCACAAAATGGAGGAAGAGATGTCGGGTCGAGTTTATTATTCCCTCTGTTGGATTAATCAAAGTGTGATGTGAGTACCTGAGTGGGCGATATAATGTAGTAGCTGTTAACAGATACCTCCTTTTATGGCTGAAAACTGAACGAAAAAATATGACTAGTGTGGTAGATATTCCTGTTTTAAGCCAAGTGTCTTTGCCTTTGGACTGCATCCTTTGTATTCACATAGTTCTGTAATAATCTATATGAATGTCGTTATGAATAGCGAAGCGGCCATCTGGATCTCTGTTAGGGTAAAGCCTGCCACATGTTAAGTGACCGGATACACATTAAGCAGGAAGTGCAGAATAATTACCACATTGATTAGTATTTCTACCCCACAAGCTATATTTTCACAAAACTGCTTGATTACCAATAAATAGGCTTATTTGTATTAGTGTATAGTTGTTGATGTTTCCTTTTGTAAGGAGCATTAATTTCATTGTCTCTTCAGCGCTTAATGTCTCTGTGATCTGTCCCATTGGACTGACATGAAGGCGAAAAAATGAAACAGGCCCACAGACAAGCCTCAGTGGAAAACTTAAGATTGAAGGCATCCAATTACTATGTGTTCCTTTCAGCAATGTAAAGTACCAACACAAGTCTCCCATTCGTATCTTAATTTTGTTGAGTTGATTTGTTGTGGTCTGCTATTTTTTTCATTCTGTGTCTGTGTTGGGAGAATGGACTGGGACAACAGAATTTCACAGTAATTCTGGATTGTTGTCGTGGACCCACTTTTCTCGGTCTCCCTTCTCAGGGGCTTCCATCATTTCCAAACAGCTGTCGCTGTAGCCTGAGCCAAGACCTAACCACAACCGACCAATCACTGGCCAACTCTGTGTTTGGATCTGGGCAGCCCTGTCAAACAGCAGGGTTTGCCAATATCGCTCTCTCGCTCTCTGTCCTTCTTTCCCATTCTGTCATTCTCTTTCTGTCTGTTTCTCCCTCTGGCTAATACAATTCTTTCTTCCAGTGCAGCCAATAAGCTTCATTATGCACCCGCTAGCAGTACAAAAATACCATTTCACCCCCCCCCCCCCCCCCCCCCCTCCTGCTTCTGCTTTCCTTTTTAAAAAAATGAGGCCCTGTCCACTATTTTTCTACATACATTTCACTCTGGAGCAAACCAAGCATTTCTTCATCTGATGAGGGGAGCTGTTGTGTTAGTAAATCTACTCTCCATAGACACTCGCTTCATAAAACATTCTATCAGAGAGAAAGGTAGAGTGACACAGGGAGACAGAGACAGGGGGAGAGAAAGAAAATAACAAAAAAGAAGGGAAGATTAAGGCAAGGAGAGAAAATTCATTGGAAGAAGTATGCAGCGGGAACTCTTGCTCCGTGGTGGATGGTGAAGGGAAGAAGATGATTAATGAAATGAAGGAGCCGGATCTGTAGAAATAATTTATTTCACATTTATCAGAGCACCTTTTTTTCTGCTTTTGCTCACAGGTGTTCATTGCTCCGGGAAACTGGCTTTGAGGATGTTGTCTATTTGTAACAGTAGAATTGTAAGTGGAAGGTAAGGTTAGTGGATATACAGTTCTCCACACATAAACCTCCCAGGGTTTACCTTCAGCTTTCCTCTACTACTTTCAGCAGATCATGAGAGAATAAACACTTACCTGTCAGTATAAACCCTAACAGCAAAACACAAAAGCAAATTGTTATTTGATAGCCAGAGACATAATGATTTTCGTTGACGCGTATATCAAGAGGCAAATTCAAGTCAGTGAATCATTGACACACTTCACTCTTATAATTCATAAGACACACTTCTCATAATTGGGGTATTGTTAATTCACTGGTGTTTATACCAAAGGAAATAGCGTAAGAGAGGAGGTAGGATTATGTAGATACTTTGTGTGTGACTGTGGTAAATTGTGTTTTACCATCTCCTTTCCCTATCATCTGTCTGTGCACCTTTCTGTTATCATCTCATTAGTGCAGAGTGAATATAGTTACAGTACCAGTTATGCTTCTCTGCCACATTGTATATATTGTCTTGGCGTACAAGCCTTAGTTGTGTTTTGCCTGTGCCAGCTGTTATGACCTGCTTGCATGCTGTAGCCCTTTCGATTTGTTTGCTCGTCCTAACTGCCTTTACACCGCCGACCTCTTGACAAGAAACTGACTTTTGTTTTTACTACACCTGCTCTGTCTCTTGAGACTGCTTTTAGTTTCCACCTCTGTGATCAGATGTTGTTCTGTCAGCTCAAACATTAACCTTTGTTTTGAGACTTGAACAGTATGACCAGGCCTCAGTGACGTCGATGCAGTGGGGTCATGCAACTTGAGCTGCCTTCTTGCAGCTGCCAATCGGTCCACATGCAGCTGCCAATCAGTGATTAGACATGGTGTTACCCTGGACTGTGGTTGGGGCTGCTCACCTGCTTACTTCTAAGCAATATGCTTTGATGAATATACTTTCTGTGGTGATGGCTGATTATATTTTGTCTGCCACTGCCTTCAGCACCAGGTCATAGTGCCAGCGTCAGTGGTCCTCTTCCAAGGCCTTTGGGCAGCTGCCCAGGCTGCCTAGCACAAAACATCAGACAGATAAAGGTATTGATTAGCTGGTGAATACACTGGAGCATTTCAAGCCAGAAATTTCCCTCAGGAGTTGTTGTAAACCAAAACACAGCTAAACCAAGAGTCTTCAAATGAATAGTAATGCCAGTCTATGTGGTATAAACCACAAGAGCTTCTGCTCTGGCATCCTTTCCTACCTTCTTGTTACTGATGCTGGTGAGGGGACTCAGACAGACACTGCTCACAAGTGTTTGATTCCCTGTCTCTCTAAAGAGCTCTTGAATGTTTTGCATCCTCAACTAGATGTTCCTCTTGGCTCTGGTTAAGGTCCTCTATAATTTTGAATTTGAATGCTTCTACTTGGCCAGATACTCCATGGTCAAATTTTCCTCTAATGGCTATAATTTCCGAGTTCCCCTCTAGATTAATTTCTTCACCCGTTCTTAAAATGTATCCTGCACCTGCATCACCACAGCGTACTTTTTGCTAATACACCAATTGTGTTTTATTTGCATTTATGTTTGAGGTTCCTTTTTACTGCTTAGCATATGGGTATATTTATGCTGATGAACATATGGCTAGCACTATAAATCTTGGCATGCAAATCAGTCTGTGAATACACCTATTTCCAGTCTGGCGGTGATTAACTTTTCTGGTCTTTGAATGTCAAGCACTTTTGCAGCCCAAGTTTTATAAAGCGCGATACAGGTCATTATTACTGTTATTAAATTGGCTTTCACTTGTTTATTAATATATACCTTCAATATAATTTATTACTTATGTCTTTGCACTCAAATGCATTGAAATTGCTTTAAATGTTGTGTTGCATGGAGAAGTATGTTATATGCTGGTTCCCCTCTATCCAAACTCCAAGGGAATATTATTCTCCACATATTTAATCATATACTGTAGGTAGCAGTGAAAATAAGTTGTGGGGTTTTTGTGTTTGAAGTAGGTCAGAAATTCTGTGCTGGCAATGCACTGGGACTCATCAGGTCTCAACAGGGGACGTTTTCTCTCCCTTGCCAGTTCAGGATGGAGAAGTAATTGAGCGCTAGACGACTTTACTCCTGGAGATGATGGCAGCCATGGAAATGTCCCTTCACAGACCAATAAAATGTCCTTTCCTTCTTGCTGTAATTGGATTGGGGACAGTGGGGTTGGGTTCTGGCCCGAGGAGACCACCTGTGGAAATGCTTTGCTCAATACACTACTATTAAACTGATGAGACAGGGGACTCACTGAGAGAAAAAAAAATGTGATAAAAAGAGTGATGCTGATGAGAACAAGAAGGCAAAAAAAAAAGCACCCATACACCAGTTTTCAAATTGAAAAAGGAGCTGATGTGTAATTGCTCAAGGCTGGCAACTTTCAATGTTACTTTACATTACTTAACTCATCAAAAATTAACCAAGGAGTCAGATATGGGGATTTATTCGACTACTTGATTAATACAGATTTAGACTGTTGTTTGTTGATTAGACTCAAAAATCCTAACAATACAGTGTAATGAACAGATGCTGAGTTTGTTAGTCTTTTTTGGGGAATTACCCAGCAACAAAATCCATTTTACATTAAACATCCAACTACTAGTGTTGTTTTTGAAACCTATATTCTTTTTTTTCCACCTAGAGGACATTGCAACAAGTTATAAACAAGACGTCAACATATTAACAAGATGATTTGTTAGCAAGCAGTTGCCCATTTACACATCCAGCAGAAATTGAACAGAATTATCATTCATTTGAAGACTCTCCGTTTAGCTGTGTTGTTGTCTCCAACAACTCCTAGGGGCTCTAAATGCACCACTGTGTTCACCAGCAAGCCACGGGTTTATCGCAGCTTTTACCTTGAAAACAGCTGTGTCTGGAATTTATGTTGAAGATAACTGTTAAAGCAAACCAAAAGTTTTTTCCTTTAAAGCTGGGATAGGCAGTTTTTTTTTTGTTGTTGATTTTTTTTTGTTGCATCATTAGGCATAAGTTCCATAGAAACCATTAAGCATATTGTAATTTAAGTGGTCTGAGAGAGAGAGTGCAATCCTGTTCAGACTGCTCTCATTCCCAGGGTGTCAAATCCTGCAGCGTTTCTGTGTCGGTTCCAAACACACTAGGCTTTCAACTGTAAATCCATCCATAGTGATACCACAGTGAAAAAAACACCAGACTTTCACCCAGGAGACTGGGGTTCTAGTCATGCCCCATGTATCCCATGCATCAGAGGAGTTATGTTGCTATTCCAGCACTGACAGCCCAAAAATAAGGAAGATGCCTATTTTAAGTTCATGTTTATGAAGCCTGCTAGAGCCTCAAATCCCAGTATGTCATCTCAAAGGGTTTTACAGGCCTACAAGTTTCTGATAGAATTCAGTATAACAGCATTGGGATCACAATCACGATCAGGATGAAGTGCGTGCATATGCCAAATAGTGAGGTTAGACTCACTAGATTTTTGAACAACTCTTAAAAAGGAACAAAGTAACTTCATTCGCAAGCAAGGGTGAATCCAAAATCCTGCTTCTTTGTTGCATGCACCATTGTGCATATATGAGCCAGTTAACTTCCTAGAGCAGCTGCTCAAGACTCTTATTCAGTGCAACTCTCATTTAGCGCAACAAGTACAGACCCAGCCTGAAGACAGTGAGAATGAAATACATTAAGGCAAACTTCTGTGTCAGGTTGTTGGTTATTTTGCTTGTGTTTAATATGCTTGTGGTATGTTAGAGAGCTATTTATTTATACCACCAAAAAAAATAAGAGAGCTTTTGGAATGTGGCAGACGTTCTTCTCAAACACACCTAGCCGGTGCTTCATGAATAAGTTTGGATGAATGACAGACTGGGTTAGTTATAGAGCTGGTCTTCTCATTATTAATGTCCATGCTCATCTGACGGGAGAAGCCTAGAACAGACGGGGGAGTCCCACAGGAGGGTGGCTTTATTTTCAAATTCTTGAGTTTTTTTTTTGGCCTTTCCATAAAACTTCCCACCCCAACTTTAAGCTTTTTTTATTCAGCAATTACCAAAAAGCTCTGTACAGCTGAGGGAAACTGCCGAGTTGTGTGATAATCCTCTGTGGGTTCATCAAATAAAACTAACATTTCACATTTATTATTAATGCAAGTGTTGTATCAATAGAAGAACGTTAATTGGTGTGTGAGCAACACAATTTGTCACTACGTCTTTATTTTTGTCTGCCATTTGGATTAGGACCTGCATCAAAGACTATATATAATGATGGACAGGTTAACAGCTCCCAAAAAGGGAATCCAAGGCCCCTCGATCATCCTCTGGTGGCTGGCCACTATAAAGGTCATACATTCTGGCCCCTCCAATGTTAACAGATGGGGCATGGGTTACACTAAAAAGTCAAAGTTCACCTGAAATAATTTTTCCAAAAGATGGTTTCTATCAGGGCTACACGGTGGTGTAGTGGTTAGCACTGTCGCCTCACAGCAAAAAGGTTCCAGGTTTCGAATCCCAGCCGGGGCCCTTCTGTGTGGAGTTTGCATGTTCTCCCCGTGTCTGCGTGGGTTTTCTCCGGGTACTCCGGTTTCCTCCCACAATCCAAAGACATGCATGTGTTAGGTTAATTGATGACTCTAAAATAGCCCGTAGGTGTGAATGGTTGTCTGTCTATGTACGTCTCTATGTGCCCTGCGATGCACTGGCGTCCTGTCCAGGGTGTACCCCGCCTCACGCCCAATGTCAGCTGGGATCGGCTCCAGCACCCCCCCCCCCGCGACCCTGACCCCGGGATAAGCGGTTGAAGATGAATGAATGAATGAATGGTTTCTATCAATGTAAGTTTTTATCCCACTGATGTTTGCTCAAGTGTTATTTTTTATGATACATTTGGATTTGATTAGTTTTTTGATGCTATAAAAATGAGGTTAAATGTAATGACTAATAGCTATGGTCAACTGTCTGATTGGTTGGGTGTGTATGATCAGTACTTCGATGACGTGATTTTACCACCTGATCCCTACTGCTCAGACTCAGATTGCAAAATTACAACAAGGTGGTGCCTGTATCCGATATATTTTGGCTTCATTTTTGTAGTGTGGGAGGAAGTTGAGCCACATTGTCCATCTTTATTCTGTGACCTGCATTTAGAATTGAAGAGCAAAAACAAACATGAGAGCTGAGTAAGACAAGTTTAGAGTCACTGGAAGGTTTTCTCAACTGATTTGTATCTTATACACCTGGACACAGTGCAGTAAGGAAACAGGTAAGGCATTCACACTCGATCCCCATTCAAACATTTATCTGGCTTTTATCTTCTGCTGCATTCATGCTGGACAGCAAATTCCAGGATGATAAGCCAGCTATGTGCTTCTCAAGGTAAGAGATTGAATAGGGCAGTACAATCTTTGGCTGATGCTTAGGAGGGACAGAGGGCCTACACGCTGGCCTTCCTTATGCCAGCTTTACTTCAGTGGGGGTGGAGGGTTTCATAAAGGGATTATTATACTCACTCACCTTTGACCTGTCTGGCAACCTTCCATAATGGCTCAAGCTGCCTGTCCATCACTCAAAGAGAAGCAGAAAAAGAGGGAGATAAGAGACGAGATGGGTTCAACCAGTGGAAGGGGGTTTAACACTTTGTTGCCTTGCTTTGGAGAAATGTTGGAGAAGGAAAAAGACAGGAGTTTTCAGTCACTGCTGCCATATGTACCAGTGGCTCAGCAGGTCATAGTAATATGGAGGAATTGAAGTGACCTTTTACATCAGCCATGATCAGAGCCGGCTCAACGCATAAGCGACTGCTTGGAGACCCGTGACTTAAGTGAGCCCCCGGAAGTGCTACGCACTAGCAACATATCCCAAAAGAGAGCTTTTAATTTAGTCAGTCAGCCCAAAAGCTCACTACGCAAGTTTTGGAAGGAACCACAAATTACCTGAGGTCACTGCCTTCCCCCTCGCCTCAAAGTCGGTGTCAGTGTTTACAACTTAAGTGAGAGGGTGAAGCAGAACTATCCATCTGGTCATGAAAAGAGATACAAAAAACACACAATGTTAGTGATTTGCAGGAAAAGCATTCAGGTAAACTTGTGTTCCCCCCTCTCCAAGTAAATCAAATAACAGTGATGTTAAGTTGATGTACTAGCTTAGTGCATCTCTCAGGGTGTTTTGTTTCCTCGCAGCCACTTCCTGTGCTGTGATCTGTGATTCTGTGCCTGACAAAAGTACGAGTGTGTATTTTTAAAATGACAAAGGTGTTTGCTTGGAAAAGGTAAACGCGTCCTGCATGTACACACATTCATATGTATTCAAAATGATGTCTACGCATCAACGTCTGTGGGGACGAGACAATATATATGGTGTGATGGCACTCTCATAGGCGCACAAGAACAAACAAAGCAAAACTGATTATCTAGTCACTCAGTCACAACCCTGGACTAAGGCAGGATGGAAAGCAATGGATGGACACTGATTAAATATTTAATTAAAATGTTTATTAGGTGGGCATACTGGGCAATATGGATGCACATCTTTCAGTAAATAAGAACCAATGTAATGTAATATTGAAAACGTATTAAAGGCAATCTGCATAGTTCAAATGGTGAGAACATTGCTAATAGTGTTGTTATCTATAATTTACAGCGAGTACAGGGACAGACTTTGCACCATAATATTAGTTATTTGCAGAAAATGTATGTTCTTCACCATATTGTTGCCTTGTGCATCATACATTTTTGGTGTGTTATATCTTTTCTACATTTGGAAATCTTACACATGGAAACAGGTGAAATTCAGCTTATTCCAATAAGAATGTAACACGAATATATGCATATATATTTTAACAAGCTTAAACAAAAGGCCCACAGAAGGACCAATTCAATTCAATTCAATTGTATTTATAGTGCCACTCTGTGCGCTTTACAGAGTAGGTATAGACCACACTCTATGATTTATTTATGATTTACATAGACCAAACAATTCCTCCATAGAGTACAGTGGCAACGAAAACATTCCCTTTAACACGCAGGAACATTGGACAGACCCAGCTCTATGGAGGACAGCCGGTTCTGTCTGTCTTGACCGGTTGGGGAGAAAGAAAAGGAGAGAGAAAGAGAGAAAAGGCGGACAGATCGACAGAGAGAGACAAAGAAAGACACAAAGACAGACAGACAGACACACTTCCAGAGATGCAAGCAACCACAAAGTAACAGTGACTATAGTGATAGCTAAAGCAATGTGAATATGACTTACAAATTATGGCAGTTAATACAGCAGAACAGCAAGAAACAGGCACAGCTAGAGTGGCAGAAAATGGCAATGATAATAATTATGGTGGCAAACATGGAGTTGAATTAGTAACATGCATTGATGAGACATGAATGATACAGAAGGAAAGGATAAAAGCTCACAGTATCAGCAACAGGATTATCCTCCAGCAGACTAGGCCTATAGTAGCATCATTAAGTAATACAAAATCAGCTTAAAAATAACAACATAGCTAAGGGCTCGTAAGCCCTGGCTGTAAGCTTTATCAAAGAAGAAAGTTTTAAGTTTACTCTTAAATATGGGGACAGTGTCTCACTCCCGAATAACACTTGGGAGTCAGTTCCATAGGAGAGGAGCTTGGTAGTTCAAGGCTCTGCCTCCCATTCTACTTTTGGAGACTCTAGGAACCACAAGTAGCCCTGCATTCTCAGAGAGCAGAGATCTAGTCGGGTAATACTGTACTATGAGCTCAATGAAATACGATGGAACCTGACCAATAAGAGCTTTGCAGGTAGGATTGCAAGGATTTTAAATTATTTTCTAGATTTTACAGGTAGCCAGTGCAAATAAGCTAATACAGGAGAAAAAGGTTCTCTTCGTTTTGTTTTAGTAAGCACACGAGCTGCAGCATTTTGGACTAACTGGAGACTCTTGACAGACTTATTGGAGCAGCCTGATAATAAGGAGTTGCAATAGTCCAGCCTAGAAGTAACAAAATGCATGGACTAGTTTTTCTGCATCTTTCTGAGATACAATGTTCCTAATTTTCTCACTATTACGCAGGTGAAAATGCAGTCCTTGTCGTTAGTTTTATGTGAGAATCGAAGGACATATCCTGATCAAAAATAACACCCAGATTCCTTACTGTGGTGCTGGAGGACAACACAACATCATCCAGTGTAACAATATCTTTAGCCATTGAGTTTCGGAGGCCTTTGGGGCCAAATACAATAACTTTTTTGTTTAACATTAGAAAATTGCAGGTCATCCATCTTTTTATTTCCTTAATGCACATTTGAAGTTTGTCTAACTGATCGGTTTCTTCTGGTTTGATTGACAAATATAATTGTGTATCATCAGCATAACAATTCAAATTTATGGAGTGCTTCCTTATAATATTTCCTAAGGGAAGCATATATAAGGTGAATAGAATCTATATATAAGGAGGACAGAACCCTGTGGGACTCCGTGACTGACTTTAGTGTGCATGGAAGATTTGTCATTAACATGTACAAACTGAGATCTATCTGATAAATAAGACTTAAACCAACTTAATGTGATTCCTTTAATGCCAATTAGATGCTCCAGTCTCTGTAGCAGAATGCAATGGTCAATAGTGTCAAAGGCCGCACTAAGATCTAGTAAAACAAGTACAGAGATAAATCCTTTGTCTGAAGCTATTAGAAGGAAGTTTTTACCAGTGCTGTCTCAGGGCTATGATTCGGTCTAAATCCTGACTGGAAGTCCACAAAACTCCTCAGAGAGAAAAGGAAGGTTAGATATAGGTCTATAGATGGCTAGTACCTCTGAATCAAGTGTGGGGTTTTTAAGAAGAGGTTTAATTACAACTCCTTTAAAAGACTGTGGTACATAACCTGCTGACGAAGACATATTAATCGTATCTAATACAGGAGTGCTAACTAAAGGTAACACTTCTTTAAGTAACCTAGTTGGAATAAAGTGTAGGAGACAAGTAGAAGGCTTTGTTGCCGAAATAGTAGAGGTTAATTTGTTAAGGTCAACTGTAGAAAAGCAGTCTAAAAATATATCAGGTTGTACAGTTGTTTCTAAGGTTCCTGGGTTTGAAGAAAAATTTAGTGCCAAGCGAGTTGATGTTGTCACTAATAGTTATAATATTATCATTAAGGAAGGTCATGAAGTCGTTACTACTGACGGTCATAGGAATACATGACTCAGTAGAGCTGTGGCTCTCTGTCAGCCTGGCTACAGTGCTGAATAGAAATCTAGGATTGTTCTTATTCTCCTCTATTAAAGATGCGTAACAGGCTGCTCTGGCATTACGGAGGGCCTTCTTATATTTTTTTTAGACTTTCTTGCCAAACTAATCGAGATCCCTCCAATTTAGTGGAACGCCATTTACTTTCCAATCTTCGCAATACTTGTTTTAATTCACATGTTTGTGAGTTATACAATGGAGCTAATTTCCTCTGTTTCATTATCTTCTAGACAGGAGGACAGAGTGTAGGTACACAGAACATCAGAGGGTCAAATGTGCGAGAAAATGAGAGCAGATATTCAAATTCTGAAATTGAATGTTCTTCTCGCCCAAGAAAAGAGCCACCCTGCAAGGTTGCCAATGTGATAAGGATGCAACCAGGGCCCACACGGATGGCAGTTACTCACACACAGGACATCAAGTCTTCTTTTGAGCTTTTCATCCCAGATTCCATCCAGGAAATTATTCTTCACTGCACTAATTTAGAAGGAAGACGTGTTTTTGGAGAGAGGTGGAAGGAAATGGACTAAACCCAATTACATGCTTACTTCATCCTTGCTGGGGTTTTCAGGTCCAAAGGGGAATCTGCAGAATCCCTGTAGGATGCAGACACTGGCAGAGAAATTTTCTGTGCAACAATGTCTTTGGAAAACTTTCAAATCATTTCCAGGATTATCCGCTTTGACAACCGAGATGACAGACCAGCTCGACGGCAGAGAGACAAACTAGCTGCCATCAGGACAGTGTGGGACAAGTGGGTGCGCAGCCTCCCCCTGCTGTACAACCCTGGGCCAAATGTCACCATTGATGAACAGCTGATGCCATTTAGGGGCCGCTGCCCCTTTCGGCAGTATATACCATCTAAACCTGCAAAGTATGGTATAAAGATCTGGGCTGCCTGTGATGCCACTTCCTCATATGCTTGGAACTTACAAGTCTACACAGGGAAACCTGATGGAGGAGCCCCCAAGAAAAACCAAGGAATGAGAGTTGTCCTCGACATCTCTCAGGGACTCAGTGGACACAACATCACATGCGACATTTTTTTTTTACCTCGCACAAACTGGGACAGGAGCTCCTGAGGAGGAAGCTGACCATGGTGGGAACAATAAGGAAAAACAGATCAGAGCTCCCACCTCAACGGCCTGTCAAGTCTTCCAAGTTTGTATACACGGCTGACACATCCCTGGTATCCTATGTGCCAAAGAAAGGCAAGAATGTGGTACTCATGAGTACACTGCACGGGGATGGAAGAATCTGTGATCAGGAACATCACAAACCAGAGATCATCATGGATTATAATGCCACAAAAGGAGGGGTAGACAACATAGACAAGCTGGTGACGGCCTACAGCTGCAAATGAAGGACTCTACGCTGGCCACTGGTGATATTCTTTGACATGTTGGACATCTCAGCGTACAATGCCTTTGTCATTTGGATGGCACTGAACCCGGAGTGGAAACAAGTGAAGCTCCAGAAAAGACGGCTCTTTCTTGAGGATCTGGGAAAGACATTGGTGAGACCACAAATCGAGAGAAGACAACATATCCCCAGAACCCCAGCCTCTGCAGCCATGGTGAGGAGGATGCAGGAGGAGAATGCTGGTGCCCTGTCCTCCCAACCTACAGAACCACAATCTGCAGAGCCTGAAGTAAGTGTGTGATGCTGTTGCAGTACATGTCTGGCACTCATGTCTTGTGAGAGAGAGAGAGAGAGAGAGAGAGAGAGAGAGAGAGAGAGAGAGAGAGAGAGAGAGAGAGAGAGAGAGAGAGAGGTTCCTGATCTTTTTATTATTCTAGGTTGTGAACACCAGCAACAAGAAGAAGCTGTGCAAAGTGTGCGGACCCAAGATGGACAGGAAAACACAATATACATGCATCAAGTGCAAAAAGTATATCTGCAACACACACACAGTAAAGCTCTGCCCCTCATGTGTTGTATAGGCTAGTGGCTAAAGGCCATGTGTTCAATGGGGCTGATGTGATGTCTTGACTGATGTGTTTACTCTGTGTTCATGTGTTCAGCTTGTGTTGTGCACCTGAATGGGTTAAATTTCAAGTTCAAAGAAATAAAAGTCAGTAGTTTTGAAAAACCTTGCTTCACTTGTAAATTAGTTTCCACTCATATCTTGATTTTAATTAATTTTCTTTATTACGTTTTGAATAATAAGTTATAAATGTGACCTAACAAAGTTAAAGGGCAAATATTAACCATATGTATTGTTTATACTGCTTGTAATTGGGATAAGGTAAACATCTGTTCAGTATTTTGACATAAAAGTGTTTGATTGTGAGGCATTAAAAGCCACAAAATGCAACGGGTCCATCAGACCCACAAACGTTGGCTGAGTAACAACAATATGAACATTACACAAGGGTCAATACGAATTCAAAAGTTATTAAATAATGGTCTGATAAAATAGGATTCTGTGAAAAGACTATTAAGTCATTGATTTCCACACCATAAGTCAAAACAAGGTCGAAGGTGTGATTAAATCAGGGAGTAGGCTTATGTACACTCTGACTAAAACCAATTGAATCTAATAGAGGGATAAACGCAATACTAAGACCATTCTTATCAATGTCCACATGAATATTAAAATCTCCAACAATGATTACTTTATCAGATTTCAGAACTAAATTTGACCGAAACTCTAAGAATTCAGATAGAAATTCAGACTACGGACCAGGAGCACGGTACACTTTAACAAGTATAAGTGGCTGCATGATTTTCCAGGTTGAATGTGAAAGACAAAGAACAAGACTTTAAAATGAATTATAATTTAGTTTAGGTTTAGGGTTGGTTAATAGGCCTGAGTCATAAATAGCTGCAACGCCTCCCTTTCGACCACTGCCTCGAGGAAAATGCGTATTAATTTGACTGAGAGAAGTGGATTAATTTAGGTTAACATATTCTTCACGACAAAGCCAGGTTTAATTCAGACAGAGTAAATCAATATGGTTATCTGATATCAGATCATTTACTAATACAGCTTTAGATGGCAGATATCTAATGTTTAAAAGTCCACATTTTATTTTCGGATTTTGTTGCATTATCGAAGATTTGGTGTTGATTTGTATCAAGTTTTTCTGTATAGCTCTTGATTTTTTATTTAATTAATTTAAATGACCCTGAGGCAGACAGCGTTTGTATAGGATACTGAGCTTGAAAGTGCTCCACAGGGAGCGCAGAGAGGTGTGTAAGACTGCAATTCTGCTTCCTGTGCGTCTGTAGTAAGGGCAGCGCAGAGAGGTGTGTTAAACTGTGACTCTGCATCTTGATCCCAACACAGGAGGTGTTGTTGTCAGGAGGTGGTGGTGGTGCAAGACTCGACAGTCAGGTCAATGTTGGCAGATAAAAATCTTGACCCCTGGATCTGTTAAAAAAAGCTGTAAAGTTGTCCACAAATGGAATACTTTTCCCCAGGCAGTAACCTTTAAGCCACAGG
The DNA here is from genome assembly GCF_963691815.1 of Echiichthys vipera. Taxonomy (NCBI): domain Eukaryota; kingdom Metazoa; phylum Chordata; class Actinopteri; order Perciformes; family Trachinidae; genus Echiichthys; species Echiichthys vipera. The sequence continues at coordinate 37,616,850 of NC_139825.1, read as the reverse complement.
TGCAGCTGGCGGGGGCGGCTGTACATGACGTTACCAAAATGCAGCAGGGGAAGCAGGCCTGAAATAATCAGTCGCTTCCCCGTGTCTAGCAGGCAGTCCACCATGGACCTGAAGTCCTTGACGACCTGGCGGTTCTTTAAATCGTTGGTACCGGCCTGCAGGACCAGCGTGGAGGTCGAGTTGTGCTGTGAAAAAAGCTGGAGAACGGAGGACTCAACCTCCCTGATGCGGGCTCCAGGAAGGCAGAAGGAGGAGGGAGAGATGGAGCCGAATGTCTAGGGAGACCTTCTTCACTCCTGGGCAGGCAGCCCACTTCACTAGTTGCTCTTAGATCCCACTGAGTTGAAGAAGTTATTTAAAAATTGGCACCTCTTTAGTGCGATTCGGCGTCACAACTTCCGTGTTATACTTCTCCGGTGTAATCAGAGGCAACCATAGGCCCGATGGTTAAAAGCTTCAGTCCATGGTTTGAAGAAACAAATACAATCAAAAGCTGGGCATGAGTGATTCCAAATATAGAAATGATTAACTATGTTAAAAACAACATTTTCCAGAGCCGAAGTGACGGGAAATCCAGAGAAATCTAACGACGCTATGCACGCGTATGCGTAGATGATGTAGACAGTACAATACAATACAATACAATACAATACAATACATAACCCTATGGTTAGGGGGTAAAGACACATATTGTAATTACTGCAGTTTTTAAGATATCGTTGTAGCTAATAGGTCTTACTTTAGCCTTAACATGCTTATTTGTACATTCCTACTGCACAATGTGAAGTTGGAGTGATGTATTTTCTATGTCATTTTGGGACGTCCAATTTTGTTCCACTGAAGGGGTTATTTTGCAACGCCAGGCAACGTCTTCTTCCAACGTTTACCAAACGTCCAATATTGACATCCGTGGGACCTCCATGTCAGGTCCATTTATAGACCAAATGTGGTAGTTTGTGGAAGTCTTTTCAATATCTAATTTAGACTAATTTTAGACTACTTACATAATAATAACATGGCATTTCTCTAGGCCACTTATGGCCACCATTCCGCACCTATGGCCCCTTTGACCACCACCTCAAACATCCGGCATTCAGACAAGGCAAGGTGTCTAGCCCAAGGACACAACGATCATGACACAAGGCAGGGCAGTGATTGGACCGTTGCCCCACCGAACATTTGCCAATCCACTCTACCAACTGAACAAACATTAACATTAGCTTGTTTCTCCTGACCTGCATTTTCTGGCTCTGTAGTATTTGACTGTCTGAGAGTTCTGTCATAATAAGGTGGATAGGCTATCATGAAATTATTTTCCACAAATTGCATTTCAAAATAAAAAAAACAGCTAAATGCATAAATAATTTGATTATTCAAAATAAACCAGTTAAATAAAAACAGGAAAACGAAAAAAAAAAAAAAAAACACATCATCTACATTTCCTGCACCTGTCATAGACGTCCAAAAAATATACCCAGTTCAGAGGTCAAATTATGAACGTCAATATGACTTCCTAGTCGGGTCATGGTTGGACATCCAAATAGTGGACCTAGTTTGTCAAATAGATGTCCAGAATTGGTCATGGACCAACGGATCCAATATAGACATGATCTGTACGTCTATCCCATGTTCCACGCACAGAGGATTGCATTTTCCAATACGATTCACTGGAGTTGGAGTGGGACCTCTAGTTCTTCACAGAGAGGGTACTGGGGATGACTCAGCCATACTTGAAAGCAGCATTATAGAGCACACATCTGTTAGAGTGACTCACCAAATTTAGATAATAATGACTGCAATTGAATCCAGGGCAGGACCAAAGGAGCATGCAACATGTTCTCTAGTCCCTTCAATTACAACAGGAAATGAAAAGCATCATCAAGTACGTCACAGATGAATCATCATGTGTGGTATACAAGTGTATGCCCTTAAAAGCATGAAAGAAGCGTGTTTGTTGTCCTTCTTTGAACTCTTAAAGGCCACAGCTGACCATGACAGACCGTTGATGTTTTGGATGACGATGAGCCAGTGAGCTGTAACAACTCACTCCAGGAAAATCAAATCTCCTACAAGTCTCAAAGGAAAGCTCTGTGAAGGAGGCATCCAATTCCACCTTCCTTTCAGCAATCGTCCGCCGGGCACACGGGAATGAAAGGAGCAGGATTGAGAGGGCGAGAAAGCAAAGGAGATTGAGACATACAGAGGGGAGATGAGGTGGGGGAGGGAAGCAGGGGGAAATGAATGCATGAAGTAGTGTAAATAGGAAGCAGAGAGAAAAAGAAAGGTGTTCAGAGTAGACAGGATTTTCTCCCCTCCTCTCCACTCGCTCCCTTTCCCCCTCTGGCGATGTAGTGGTTATTTACTGCGGCCTCTCCTCTCCCAGTGGAATGGGAGGGAAATGGGCTCTTAACTGGGCTTCCATACATCACCTCCTGACACTGATGCTTGTTGTTTTGGAATGCCTATCTGATGTTTCTTTTTAAGATCAATTATTTACAGAGTATCTAAAGAGTCTTGCAATTCATCACAGCTAATTGCAGTGCATCACCTCCGTCATCGATTGTGGCAGAACCATCTTGTTCTATTTCAACTTTGTTGTGAAGGGCAGAGGGAATGGTGGTAACTGAGCAAAGAAATGTTCATCTTAAACCACAAGGACACCACTACATGTAATAAGTTAATGTCCTTGTTTCTGTGACCTCTGTATTATGGAGTGCAGAGACTTGTGAAGAACTCTTTTAAATGAATAATGAATCTGGGTGCACCTGTAACCCTCAGTTGTCACCCAGTTTGGAAATATGTTTAATTTTACAACTCTGCTTCCCAGAGAGAAAAACATAAAAGCATTAGTCCATTTGATCACTTAAAGGTTCAATGACAAAAGTTCAGTTGTTTTTTAGTTCAGAACAATAAAAACGGATTAACATTATCAACAGAATGTGAAGTACAGTTTTGAAGTTACTGAAAGTAGCAGGTAGAATATGCGGCCCACTGGCTCCACCACATAGTTGGGGATGTTAACCTGCAGCTTGCTATGCTGATGGTTAGATATCTGCAGTTTCACGTTGTCCAGCTTGATGAGTGAGCGAGAAAGATGCTGGGTACAGCAGATTTTTGCAAAGCTGATCTCAGCCTAGCCTGGGCCCCTGCTTGCATTTCTGCCATATACCCTAATCAGCATTGCCAGTTGTGTCTTTTTTTATTCTTGCTAGGCAACCACCAAATAACCCTTCCTGAGCCTAACTGCTGTGCAGTTAAATGATGTTGGGCACTTTTCCACTCTAAAGGCCTTTACACACCACAGACAAGATGAATAATTGGCACGAAAAAATGAAATTTTCGTCCGTGAATATTCATACCGCCTTCCAGATGACTAGGCTTTCTTTTACTGTGAAGGGTAAGAACAGAAAGAAGCAGATCCGGTATTCATAATTAATACATAATATTTATGTTCTGTGTACTAATGACTAAGATGACAGATTGAAGAAATACATTAGGGATGCAAAAGATCACAAAACTTTGGGTTCGCACCGTGTCAAGGTTTTTGAGTCACACATCGGATAATTTTAGGATCAACAACAACACAAAAAGACAACTATAACAAGACAAGACAAAAAGTATTTTTGCTTTCAATTTCTTTTGTTATTTTATTTTAAATATGATCAGTGAATTAAAAATTTGATCCATACACATTTGATCCATACGGATCAAATGTGTATGGATGGAAGGTGAAAAAAGGTGGCCTCCTACTGTAGAGCCTAGCCCCCCCAGCTTGTAAAAACAAACAGCCACTATGTCCACTAGCTTTTCAAAGTATTGAAACAAACAATAAATTTGCCAAAAGTGAATAATTGCAAATGTAATCCAAGATTATTAGAGAGGTTTACTATTGTAATTTCTGATACTTTGTACACATTTGTTACTTAATTTGCTATAATATACTGTATACTGTTAAACATTTCTGAATATAATATAGCTTTCTCCCCACCCCGTTATAAGTAGGCTAATAAAAACCATGCATGATTAAAAGCCCGGGGACAATGGTGGCCCAACCCGGCCCGTGGGTCGGGCAGAGAATCTAAACTCTAGGCGAGATGGACACGACGACATGCTTATTCCTTGTGGCTTGAGTATCGCATTGCACAAACGAATGAGCCTTATGAATATCCCGCATGCACCTGTAGCCCACAGGGCTTGTCATCCAATGTGGAAACATGTTTAATTTTCTCCTCGTTGTGACTGGCCCCGAGCAAGAGCTTTCAGAGTCTGATTGCTTTTACATGAAGCTAATGAAATATGATTGCATTATGTGGCAATCCAACAAATACATTAACCTTTACAAATCAAAACATGTCATCTGCTCCAAGCTGTTGCTATTTGTCTAAAATGGTTGGATTAAACAAAAACATAATTATCCTCTTTCCTTTTTACTGGGCTGTCCAGTGTTTATTGAGTCAGTGGACCTGTTACTCCCCTCTCTTGAATGGAAAATGGAAATCATGTAAAACCTTCTGTTTATCTCCCCATTATGAGAGGGGAAGGATGCTTTCATTATTTTTAAATGCCAAAGACTTTTACATGCAGCACCAACCCTTTAAAAATGCATCCTAGACAAGCAAAGCCTTCTTTATAGCTCAAGTGACAATGAATTGATGAATTTTGCATGTACACAACCTTCTCCACGGCCATTATTTATTGCAATCTGGATGAAGTCCATGTCAACGTATTCGGGCCTGACAGGGAAGCAGGGGGTAAGGCTAATATGTAAAAGGATGTAAGGAGAGAAAATGGGAAGAGCATGTGAATGATGTCAAGATGATCACAGGGAATGAGCTGAAGACAGCACCAAAATATGGGAAAGCATGAGGGGAGGGGGAGAGGTCTGATTGACAATTTGCATCCTCTTCAGAGGGTATCAGGGGACATGATTGAATCCAGTCAGGCTGAACCCATTAGGGGAGCGCCGCTGTCAGAGGCCGAGTAGAAAGCCATTCACCGGCAACCGGTCCCCGCTTTGCGCCGGTCTGCATTTATATTCTTGCCAGGGCTGAGTTATTGAGGAAGAAGAGTGTGAGAGAGAGAGAGAGAGAGAGAGAGAGAGAGAGAGAAAGAGGGACTTCAGCAGGACATGTCCAGCCAACCGTTTGCTATTTGTGCACCGTAAAGTTCTTACCCGCTGCCAAGATCGCTCACTTAACCTGGGTGTGACTAATCCCATTTGCATGTAATTTTCATGGGTCAATATGTCTATAAATTGGATTCAAATAGTAGACATATGATGTCTCAAACCACTTAAAAGCACTGGGGAAAAAAGCATTTCAAAGCTGGAGAAAATGCAATGGCCATATGCATTCCATTCAGTTTAACTTGTCTCTTCTCATTAGCCTGCATTGACCATGTAGCCATAACTGAAACCTGTCTGGTACGTTTTCTTGAGAGACAGCCATGTGAAACACTTTGGTTGAGCTGGGGCAATCGTTTTGTGGAAGGTTTTTCTTTGTACTTCTCAGTAGATCCCTGGGCAGGATGAGAGCAGCGGACATAGAACACACTTGGGAGTGTGATAAGCCGCAGTGGCCGAGGGCTGCTGGGAACAGTTTCTGGCAGTTGCCCCACCCCTCTTGTCTCCATTCACCTCAGCTGATCCAAAGCAGCCTGAGAGTTTGACTAGGTGACAAAGGAGGTGGAGTGTTGAGGAGAGTCTTCCACATGTCACCATTTATCTCACAAACACAGCATATGTGCCCAAAGCTACAATACTGCAGCAGTCTTGGTTTGTACCAGCCAGCTGTCAAAACAGAGAAGGTGGAACCATGACGACAGACTTCTCTTTCTCAGGAGTTAGTAGAAAAGATTTCATCCCTTGTTTATAAATGCTTTGATTGGGACTTAAGTTATTTTTAGCGCTTGTGCGTGACTCAGAAGTAAGTAGTATGTTAGGTTATTTATTGTCCCCAAGGGGATAATCATATTTAAAGAAAACACTTGTGCATTTGAAACCATTATATTCATATTTTAGCTTTTACCTTAGAAGAGCTCTCAGTAGGACGCCAAATTGCCTATTAGGTTGTTTTTCAGAGAAGCTGCCCTGGCGCCACTAATCCAGTTTTTATACATTTGCTCTTTGCTTTGATGTAATTATCAAAACACAAATTTTAGAAGCCCATTCGAAGCATTTTAAGAATCCAGCTCAAGCTCAAATGATATCCAAACTAATAACTATAAAGGTCATTTTCAAGAGAGGTAGTTAGATGGACACCCATACTCTTGGGACTATTGTGGAAAGGACTGGCTAGTCACTTTTCCTTTTACTGTACATGTAGCAATATGTCTGTTCCTAATGTGACTGTATCTTTTTACCTCTCTTCGACTGCCTCTCATTCCCTCCTCTCCTGTGTCTTCCTCCATGTCTCTGAGGTTTAAAATAGTTGCAGAGGGATCATGTTCGAGTTATGAATGTCCCAATTAGAAGGAGGTGGGGGAGAGGGTCTTGAAAGTGGTACTCAAGTGACTGGTGCAAAAACATTGCCAGGCCATAGTTTTTATTTAGGCAGGCTTAATGCAGCCTATTGAGTTCTCAATGAGGACCAGGATTATGTCAAATATACTTCACTCACTAATGCATGCCTAATGGTTTTGCTATAGATTAGCCATAAAAAATGTATAGTGATAAATATTGCTGGGTTTTAAAACATTTATGAGTGAAATCCAATGCCCTGTTTACTAAATTGTGAGTCACTAAGCGACGGCACTGGATCCAGATATATATACAGTATATATATATACTTCATGTTCAAAAGAAGTGGTAAATATTTATAGTCAGCATAACTACATCGATTTCAGAATCATTCAGTTTCACTCTATAAGATGTGTTATTGTTTTGTTTGTTTTGAAGTCTACTCTGTGGCTCTTTCTCCAGCTGGCATATCCATCAAAGAATAATGATAGAGGAGGAACAGTGCGTGTCCAGGCCAGCAGAGCTGACATGTTCATGCTAGATTGCCATGGTTACTTCTGTTTTCTGTGACACAGCTGACGACAAGTGCCTGCCTGACTTGTCACAAACTCATCTGTCACCTTTAACCCCTGGCATAAATTTAAGCGAGGGGCTGCAGAGCTCAATCTTTGAAATCCCTGACTCTCTCACACTAATGTTGCATGGTATGCTCTCAGATTGAAAACAATAGTGAAAACTACTGTATATGGCTGACTTGCATTCAGCAAGAATTTCCTACAAGTTCTGGTTTGACAAAAGTCACTGCTGGTGTAATTGAAGGAAAATATTCTGAACCACCCTAATGAAAGGTTTATGGTCCATTCACACCTAACCTGTTTGATTCTGTTAAAACCAACAACGGTGTGTTTAAGTTAAATTAATTTAGACTGTAGAGGTGTATGAAAAAACCTACAAATCTTTAAACTGAAATGACTTAGCCACCGCTGTCATTGAAAGTATCAGTAGCTTTTAGTAGTGGAGATCCTCTCCTTGCTGACTGTAATGCCCATGCCATACACTTCATCATTAAAGCCTTATTAAAAGAGCATGAAAGCCACAGAAAAATTATTCATGTGACCAATCAGACATAAATAATAGGCTGCTTTGCATCATTAACCTCATGTGAACGGCATGTATAGAAAAGTCTTGTACTGAACTGAACATTACAGCAGCAGACTGAAAGTAAGGCCTTCAGCTGAACAGAAGACAGTCTGAATCAACGCTGAACATTGGGCTATATAAACGATGACGTGTTCACTGCAGTTGTACATACAAAGGTGTATTTGGGGGGGTGATAAAGCTGCTTAACTTGAGTGAATGAACCACATAGTCAATGACTATAAATCTTTGAACTTTGAATCAGAAAAGTGTTTCATGATTTCCACCTTGGTTGGTGTAAATTCTATCAAGTCTGGTGAAGCCTAAACAGGGTTGTATCTGAATGCTAATGCTAATCCAAGATTTGAGAAAGTCTTGCAAGATGGTTAAGGATAGACATTGGTTATGGTTATGGTTAAGATAGGTCATCAAAAAGCAAGTCCCACAAGAGGTTTCGCACATCTAAGGTTACCATCTACCACTAAACCAAGACTGCCTGAAAAGACGGATCTCGGTCTGCTTCCAACCAGACTCTGGTAAAGTTCATTTGTGGTGTGAAAGTAAATGATGTTTTGATCGTTGATCTGTGATTCTAGCATGGATTTAAATTGCTAAACTATTAAATCCAGCTGCTGATCTTGAACCCTTAAGAAATAGATCACCCACCTCTTCCAAATTGCTGTATAGCATGTATTTGAAGAGGATAATTTTGTTACCATATAAACAAAAAAAAAAGTATGTGTCAGCAGGGGATTTTCCCTCACAGGGTTTGCCCCAGGGTATATAAGCATCAATTATTTTTATTTTTTTTACTACAGTTACAGTAGGGCAGCTCAGTTGGAAACTTGGAGGATTGGCATTGGAATGCAGGGCCCTATGGAATCTTTGTTATTGCTTTTGTAAAAGATTATTTTTTCAATTCCATCCATGATTCTGTTTTCACAGAAACTGTAAGGCTCTACCTTGGCCCACACTGCGCTCCCATCAGAAGACAACTGCCACCAGACCAACAACTTTTGGTCATCAGAAAACATGTATGTAGGACAGGTATGTGGACCTTTCATTCTATTCCATATTTCAACAGTTCCCTAACCACACAGGAACAAGCCTCCTGGAATATTAGCATACAACAAGCTGTTATTTTTTTCCTGGCTATGTCTGTTTGTAGCTATTTATAATATACAAGGTCCAGTTGCAGTCTTGACTAAAAATGAATTAATATCTGCATGTGGGTTCACGTGGCACTGATGATCACTGTTACCAAAACCGTCCAACCACAAGCTACATGAGTCCAAGAGTGTTTACCCGTCTTGGTTTGTTTGTAAAACTGTTCCAGAACTAAAAGTGTAGGTAACTCTTGAAAAAGTACAGTGAGATAATTCAGTTTGATGTGTGTGTCTATTGCATCTTGTGCAAGATAAGAGACTACAGCTATCTTTGTATCATTAGATAATAAGACGTGTTCATTGCATACTTTCTCCTTTTGTACAGCAATGAATCAATGGCTGACTTACATTAAGCATATTCTGCTATACACATCAATCTTACCTCTTACTTTTCTGCCATGGATCTAATCTTCCCATAACCCGTCTAGTTCATTATCCCTGCAACGGATAAAAACATCCCTGCCTTTCTCCCTATCTCTGTTTTACACACACAAACAAGTACCTGCGCACATGCCACAGACAAAAACCAACAGTTTGCTTAAACAACCGCTGCTCTTTTGTTCCCTGCCATGAGTGGGGTCAGTGAGAGGCTGGCAGCAGATAGTGTGTCCAATGGATCGCTGCTCAGGAGTCAATTAACCGGGGTCTGTGTAAATTAACAGAACAAGGGCGCAATCGGCTCCAATCTCCCGCTAAGTTCCGCCTCCTGACTCATCTATTAAAACATGCTGGTAAATTGACTGCTCTGGACTTTAATGGGATGAATCTTAAGTGGTGGAGGTTGGAGACTGTTAAGGAACATGGTCCTGCGTTTTCAAAAGAGGCAGATAATCATAGTGAGAGAGATGTGGAGAAAACATGCAGAGGCATTGATAGTGATAATGAAATTAGTTTCTGAGCACGGTCTGCTCAGATAACCCCCTTCTTCATTGGCGTTATCAGACGGAGCAGGGTGCGTTACAAACGTTTTTAATTAATTACCTTCCTGTAGCTGTAAGCGCAGCTTCAGTCACTCTGCACCACTGCCCCCAAACACTAATCCAGGAAATCCATGTTGACAATCCTCTCAAGGCTGTCGTCTTCCCTTAAAATCCATTTCCCCTGCCCATTTTACTCGTGGAAATCCACTGGTGACATTTTAGGTCAAAGATGATTTCCTAAGTTTGATTTAGCTGCTCCTCCTCAAGATTGTGAGCAAATCAATGAGTTCACCGCAACACTGCCATGAGACAACCCATGAGAGCCAATACAATGTGTTTACTGCTCACCACCAACCATCTCACACCTCTTCATCCCTATACATTTATTCATTACTAACCTACTGTACTGTTTATATAATGCAGTGCCCCTTGGCAAGGCTGGATATCGTCTGCTGCTCTTAGAATAATCTCTCCATATTTATGTAATGTGAGGTCTGAATAATTATCTTGGTATTCATAATGTTGCATGTAATTAGAGGTAGCTTTCAAGCTGTTTCCTTCCATCCACTTCCATCACCTCCAGTGCAGTGAGTAAATGCATCATAACTGTGGGTTATTGGCATCTTGTCTCAGATGAATCTATATCTGGCCTCACTCTATTTACTGCTGAGGCCTTGTTTTTTTTTCATCCAATTAATCTAGATAAAGTGGATGTGTGAATGGGAGAGGGAATGCAAGGTGCAAGATCAAAACATGTTTCTTATTCAACATTTTCCATGATCATCTACTATTATCAGTGTCCTTTAAAAGGGCTGCCAAGTTCCCCTGTGAAAATAGTAAAATATTTTTGAACAAACTTAGCAAAATGGAGCCTAAAAACTAAAAGAATGAAAGTTTGATCCCAACACTGTGTACCATTTGTGAAATTAGACTTGAGTAAAACTTTAAAATATATGTCTGGCTTGTTTCTCAGTTCAATTTTATCTATAGTGCCAAATCATAAAAAAAGTTATCTCAGGACACTTTACAGAGTAGGTAAAGACCACACTCTATGACTTATTTAAGATTTACATAGACCCAACAATTCCCCCGTAGAGTACGGTGGCAACGAAAACCTTCCCTATAACAGGCAGGAACGTCGGACAGACCCAGTTCTGTGGAGGACGGACATCTGTCTTTACCGGTTGGGGCGGAAGAAAAGGAGCGAGAAAAATAGTAAGACAAAGACAGACAAAAGACAGAGAGGCAGACACACTTCCAGAGATGCAATCAACCAAAGTGTAACAGTGACTATAATAATATCTATAGTAATGTGAATATGACTCATATGTTATGGCAGTTAATACAGCCGAATAGTAGGAACCAGCACATCTAAGGTGATAGAATATGACAATGACAATTATGGCAAACATGATCAATGATGAGTAGCGGCAAAAGCAGCTCCGGTACAGCGAGACATACCACTGATGGTGTTTTTATGCCTACAAATTTTATAATTAATAAGACTAGTGACAGTATATATGACTAATATTTAATAGTAGTAGCAGGAAGCATCATGCAGGACCACGGCAGCAGGCACCACCACGATCAGCAGAGACCTGCGAGACAACAAAGCACAAACAACTCCAGGGAAGAAGTTGAATTAGTAACATGCATTGTTGAGACATGAATGATACATACAGAGAGGAGAGAAGGTCAGAGTATCAGGAAAAGTACTATCCCCCGGCAGACTAGGCCTATAGCAGCATCATTAAGCAGAACAAAATCAGCTTTAAAAATAGCAACATGGCTTAGGGCTCATAAGCCCTAGCTGTAAGCTTTATCAAAGAGGAAAGTTTTAAGTTTACTCTTAAATATGGGGACAGTGTCTGCCTCCCGAATAACACTTAGGAGTTGGTTCCACAGGAGAGGAGCTTGGTAGCTGAAGGCTCTGCCTCTCATTCTATTTTTGGATACTCTAGGAACGACAAGTAGCCCTGCATTCTCAGAGCGCAGCGATCTAGTTGGGTAATATGGTACTATGAGCTCTTTAAGATACGATGGAGCCTGACCAATAAGAGCTTTGTAGGTAAGTAGAAGGATTTTAAAGTCTATTCTAGATTTAACAGGTAGCCAGTCCAAAGAGGCTAATACAGGAGAAATACGTTCTCTTCAATTTGTTTTAGTTAGTACACGAGCTGCAGCATTTTGGACCAACTGGAGACTCTTAACAGACTTATTGGAGCAGCCTGATAATAAGGAGTTGCAATAGTCCAGCCTAGAAGTAACAAAATGCAGGGACTAGTTTTTCTGCATCTTTCTGAGACACAATGTTCCTAATTTTTGCACTATTACGCAGGTGAAAATGTGCAGTCCTTGTCATTAGTTTTATGTGAGAATCGAAGGACATATCCCGATCAGAAATAACACCCAGATTCCTTACTGTGGTGCTGGAGGAAAACATCTCATCAATCAGAGTAACAATATCTTTAGCTAATGAGTTTCGGAGGCCTTTGGGGCCTAGTACAATAACTTTTGTTTTTTCTGAGTTTAACATCAGAAAATTGCAGGTTATCAAGCTTTTTATTTCCTTAATCCAAATTTGAAGATTATCTAACTGATCGGTTTCTTCTGGTTTGATCGACAAATATAATTGTGTGTCATCAGCATAACAATGAAAATGTATGGAGTGCTTCCTTATAATATTTCCTAAGGGAAGCATATATAAGGTGAATAGAATCCGTCCAAGGACAAAACCCTGGAAGACTCCGTGGCTGACTTTAGTGTGCATGGAAGATTTGTCGTTAACATGTACAAAATGAGATATCTGATAAATATGACTTAAACCAGCTTAATGCGTTTCCTTTAATGCCAATTAGATGCTCCAGTCTCTGTAGCAGGATGCGATGGTCAATAGTGTCAAAGGCAGCAGTAAGATCTAGTAAAACAAGTACAGAAAAAAGTCCTTTGTTTGAAGCTATTAGAAGGTCTTTAGAATTTTTTACAAGTGCTGTCTCAGTGCTATGATTCACTCTAAAACCTGACTGGAAGTCCTCAAATAACTCATTATTATGTAAAAAGTCACACAGCTGATTTGTGACTAATTTCTCGAGGATCTTAGAGAGAATAGGAAGGTTAGATATAGGCCTATAGTTGGCTAGTACCTCAGGATCAAGACTGGGCTTTTTAAGAAGATGTTTAATTACAGCTACTTTAAAAGACTGTGGTACATAACCTGCTGGTAAAGACATGTAAATTATATCTAATACAGGAGTGCTAACTAAAGGTAACACTTCTTTAAGTAACCTAGTTGGAATAGAGTCTAGGAGACAAGTAGAAGGCTTTGATGCGTAAATAGTAGAGGTTAATTTGTTAAGGTCAACAGTAGAAAAGCAGTCCAAGAACATATCAGGTCGTACAGTTGTTTCTAAGGTTCCTGGGTTTGAAGAAAAATTGGTGCCAAGGGAGTTGATTTTGTCTCTGATAGTTATAATTTTGTCATTAAAGAATGTCATGAAGTCGTTACTACTGAGGGTTATAGGAATACATGACTCAGTAGAGCTGTGGCTCTCTGTCAGCCTGGCCACAGTGAAAAGAAATCTAGGATTGTTCTTATTCTCCTCTATTAAGGATGAGTAATAGGCTGCTCTGGCATTACGGAGGGCATCTTTATATGTTTTTAGACTTTCTTGCCAAACTAAGCAAAATTCCTCCAATTTAGTATAACGCCACTTACTTTTCAATTTTTGCGATATTTGTTTTAATCCATGGGCTTGTGAGTCATACCACGGAGCTAACTTCCTCTGTTTCATTATATTCTTTTTTAACGGAGCAACAGAGTCAATTGTTGTTTGTAGTGAGCCTTCTCCTATATTTCATTCCAGTAGTGTTCTGTTCAGTGAGCAGTGCAATAAAAGTTTGAATCATTTTTAAAGGCCTGTAAATTGAAACTGTGGATTGGACACAATGGGGAAAAGGGGAAGAAAGGGCACAGTCATCAGCAGACTGCAAGATATTAGAAGCTCCTCATAGGAAGACTCTGGGCCTCCGTCAATGTCAGCTGGCACAATGGAGTTGGATCTGGGCCGGAGAACTTGTTGGTTATTTCATTGTTATTTGGTCCAGGCTTTGTTCTTATTTTTATCCAGCTACTATCCCCAAAGAAATGAAAAGTGCTGCTGTGATGTCATGTCAGGTGGTGGCCTCCATAAAAATCCAAGTATGTAGGATCACCTGTGTAGACCTGTGGTTACAGCACATGCCCCCTATTGCAATGTCAGAGGTTCAATTCCAGCCTTGGGACCTTTGCTACATGGTATACCCCTCTGTCTCCGTTTTGAATCCCCTTTTCTACACTGTCAAATAGAGTAAACTAGAATTACCTCCATGTTGTCCTATACCTCTGCCAACCTGTCAAGTTTCAGTTTACATAATTTCCAATCCAATCCCACTTTATTTGTTAAGCACTTTAAAACAACCGATGTTGCCCAAAGTGCTGTACAGAAGAATAAATAAGACATGATAAATAAATGACTCACATGAGGCACAAAAATTACATATACAACAATAAATTAAAAGACATAAGTAAAAATAATACCCATGCGATAAAAGCAGTCAAAAATAATTTTTTTTAAATCAACATCTTCCTGGATATCAAAGGCCATGGAGAAGACAAAGTTCTTTAGAAGTGCTTTAAAAACAGACAGAGAAGAGCCCTGTCTAACATGCAGAGGCAGATCATTCCATAATTTGGGAGCCGACACAGCGAAGGCACGGCCCCCTTTGAGCTTCTGTTTAGTTTTAGGCCCACTCAGGAGCAGTTGATGTATCTGACCTGAGATAGCGGGCGGGTGTATAAGGCTGTAGAAGCTCAGATAGGTAGGGTGGGGCAAGACCATTCAGGGATTTAAAAGCAAATACAATAATTTTAAAATGGATCCTAAACTGAATAGGCAACCAGTGGAGTGAGGCTAAAAGGGGGGAAATGTGCTCATGTTCACGTGTGCCAGTTAAAAGACATACTCTGCACTCTGTACCATCTGGAGAACGGCAATGGAGGATATATATATATATATATATATATATATATATATATATATATATATATTTGTAACACTGTCACACCAGGCGCAGTGGAATCTACAGGAACAGATAGAGACAGGTAGAGCGACATTACTTTTTCCACAGATCGTCGATCTCATTGTGCTGTCGGGATATAGTGACAGTTTGGACCAAGTCCAGTTGCTATTGACGGAAATTTTTTTGGGGATAACGATGACCTGGACAGATGAGAATATTCACAGGCTTCTCAAACGTATCTGTTTTTGTTGTTTGTTGTATGGTATCTTCTGAAACAAGCCCAGCTTTGATTCATAATCACATAACCTAGTCACTAGCTACACTTATCTGGAGACACGGGTTACACATATGCGCGATGGCCCACTGAAATTTGCATGTATGTAGCCGGCCAGTAGGGCATGCCTACCTTTCCCACCCTTAGCGGGTATATAAGCAGGTGCTCATTCCATCGAACTTCAGCGTAAGGCGAAAGAGCGACCCTATGTAGAGGGCTCCGCCTGTGTTAATATAGCTAGGGTTACAATATCAAAACCTTTATTATATCTCACACAGGGTTCGCCCTATACAAGACTCTATGTGTACAGTAGGCGAAGCCCTATCTATGTACTCCCTGCCACGGGAGAGGCTCCTCCCACTGACCACACCAGCTACCGGTAAGATACCAAGACCCAGTCACCACTTTATTAATCCTAACCACCGTATGGAGTGATAACGTGTCCAACTTCATCGAAATTACTATCACCAAGCTAGGCTTAGTGAGGTTGTGGTCAGACCTCACAGGGGTCTATAAGGACAGTGAGGAGGTGGTCTGAGGAGGCTTATGAGACATAACAGGGCTGATTTGAGGTGACTGACTGGCCTGCACTTTGTGAGCCGCACAGGGAGGACATTGATGGGCTCACTGACTGCACCACAGACTACATCAATTTTTGTTTGGACTGCAATTTCCCAGCTCGGACTGTAACCTGCTATGCATACAATAAACCGTGGCTCACCAAGGACATTAAGGCCATCATGAATGAAAAGAAGAGAGCATTCAGTGTTGGCAACTGTGATGAGGTGAGGAGAGTGCAGAGGGTA
Organism: Echiichthys vipera; assembly: GCF_963691815.1. Lineage (NCBI taxonomy): Eukaryota > Metazoa > Chordata > Actinopteri > Perciformes > Trachinidae > Echiichthys > Echiichthys vipera. Next base: position 37,601,032 of record NC_139825.1, on the reverse strand, counting down.
CTCAGACTTAAAATCAGGGAGGTTAAAGACATTTATAGGAGAAAGCTGGAGAATAAACTCCAGCGAAACAACATGAGGGATGTGCAGAGTGGCATGAGAACCATCACGGGTTCCAGAAGATGGTAGCACAGGGTTGGAGGACTGTGGGGACCAGGCCAATGAACTGAACCTATTTTTCAGTAGGTTTGATACTACGGCCCATCCCCCACATGACTCTGCTGCTGGCTGCCTTTCAACTACTGCCACTTAACCTCCCCCCACTTCTCCTCCCTCCAGACCCCTTGACTGCCCCTCACCACCTAATTTTACACCTACCTATTCCACCCCCCCCCCCCCCCCCCCTGCTCTACATCATGTCCTCCACACTCTCATGACCTCAGCCCTCCACCAACGAACCTCTACAGTGTCCTGACTCCACTCCGGCAAAGCTGCAGGCCCCGATGGTGTAGTTCCTAGGATGCTTAAAGCCTGTGCCCCCCAGCTGTGTGGAGTACTGAGTCAAGTCTTCAGTCTGAGCCTGCACCTCCAGAGAGTCCCTGTGCTGTGGAAGACGTCCTGCCTCGTGCCTGTGCCGAAGATGCTGCATCCCAGTGGCCCTCAGGACTATAGACCAGTGACCCTGATGCCCTGAAGTCCCACATCATGAAGACCATGGAGAGATTCGTCCTGGAGCACCTAAGGCCTATGGTCAGGCCCTGCACTGATCCACTACAGTTCGCATACCAGCACCTACCTGCTGAACGGAGTCTACAGTCATCTGGATAAGCCTGCGAGCACTGTGAGAGTCATGTTCTTTGACTTCTCCTGTGCATTCAACACCATCCGTCCAGCTCTACTGAGTGAGAAGATGGCTGCTATGCAGGTGGAGGCCCCCATCATGTCCTGGATTGGGGATTACCTAATGGGCAGACCACAGTATGTACACCTACAGAACTGTGTGTCCCACAGGGGACTGTCCTCTCTCCTTTTCTCTTCACCCTCTTCACTTCAGACTTCAACTATTACATTGAGTCCTGCCACCTTCAAAAGTTTTCTGATGGCTCTACAATAGTTGGCTGCATTGTCAAAGGGGATGGAAATTAATACAGGACTGTTGTGGGCAACTCTGTCACTTGGTGTGAGCAGAATCTTCTGCAGCTTAACGTGACTAAAAAAAGGAGCTTGTAGTGGATCTGAAGAGGGTAAAAACACCTGTAACCCCTGTCTTGATACAGGGGGTCCCTGTGGACACTGTAGAGGAGTATAATGGCGCACTCACACTGTCCTCCCGCACCGGGCCAAAACAGGTTTTTTGGCTAAAGCGTAGTGCGTTTGACCAGTGTGAGATAACCCGCTCCGCGCATAGCTGCGGCCAGCTGGCCGTCCACGGCCGTCTGAGAGAATCGGGCTTTTGTAGAGCGCGTTTGCACATGTACGAGCCCGAGCGTGCGCACGTGTACCAGCACTAGCACGAGCACTGATGTCTTTTATGTGCGCCTGTTCGGACATAGAAAATAGAAGGACGGACCATGCGCGGACATTTAACAACAACAACGGTGGCGAAAGGTTCACGTTGTTAAGATGCGGAGGTGGAGTGTTTACTGCAGATTTGGCCGGATGAAAATATTCAAAAACAGTCGGACAAGACGCACAAAAACTCCGAGGTATATGGAAAGATTTGTAAACAAAGCGACGCATTGCGATGACGTCATCAATGCGTGTGTGACGTGTGACGACGTATAGGCAGGCAAGAAGCATTGGCCGAGGCCCAGGCAGTGTGAGTACAAACGGGCTGGCAAGCGGGGGGAGAGGGAGGGGGGGACAAGTACCCTAAAGCCCTGGCCGCGGTGCGGAAGGACAGTGTCAGTGCGCACTAAGTACCTGGGGGTGTTCTTTAATAATAAGTTGAACTGGTCTAGAAATGCAGAGGCCGTCTACAAAAAGGGCCAAAGTCGACTCTTTTTCCTGAGGAGGCTGACGATGTTTAAGAACTGACGGACGATGCTGAGGATGTTTTATGAGTCTGTTGTGGCTATTGCGATCTTCTTCGCTGTCACATGCTGGGGCAGTGGGCTGAAGGTCGCAGAAACCAACAAACTGAACAAACTGATCAGAAGGGCCCGTGATGTCATGGGGGAGGAGTTGGACACCCTGACGACCATGGCAGAGATGAGGATGCTGTCCAGGCTCCGGTCTATCCTGGACAATGTCTCACACCCTCTCTACAAAACACTGGTCCAGCAGAGGAGCACCTTCAGCAGAAGACTCCTCGCATCCAGATGCACCACAGAGCGCCACAGGAAATCTTTCCTGCCTGTGGTCATTAAACTATACATCGCATCCCTCGGAGAGTCTGTCACCCCCTCTCCGTAATGTGCACTCATTCAGAAACAATCTGTTATTTTTTCTCACATTTTTATGGTACTTTGCACGTTATTACAGTACTTTTGATCTGTATATATTAATATTTTGAATTTGATATTTTATACATATTCTCTATATATGGGTAATCCTCAAAGCAATGGAGGATTACATCTAGGTTATGTGTCTGAGAATTTCTGTGGAAAAAGACAATGTTAACTTATTTCTAAAGCACTGAAAAGCTAAGCTGACTGCATTTTGTAGGATACAAGTTATTTTGCAATAAGTCAAATGTCCTTTTTTATGTGTTTTATTGTTAGTGAAGATTTCCCTCCAGTGTTGCGATCTTAAAATAACGTGCACCGTCTTTCCAAACACAGCATGTGCTGTTTGTCAATGACGGATGATAGAACTTCACCATTATCCTTTGTTATATACCCAGGTACGTTTGTGTCAAAATGTGTTGTTAAAGATAACGCGGTAATGTTCAGTGGTTTTTTAATTTATTTTTTTTCAACCGCTTGTCCCTATTGGGGTCGCGGGTGGGTTACACCCTGGACAGGACGCCAGTCTATATGATAATAATAATAATGATAATTATTATTATTATTATTATTATTAGGGCCTTAGTCGGTGGCAGTGATGAACGGGCCCTCGAACCCGGTGCATGCAGCAGTGTGCTTTAGATATTGAGAATGTAATTTAATTTAATTCATGTAAATCTGATTGTTTATGTCATTTAAGTCAGATTTCCTGTTGCCAGTAGATGGCGCTGTGTCTGTCGATATTGGCATGTAGCTGTCCTCAGGCCTTGACTCTAATCATCTCTGGGAAATGTGGTGCAGTTTGGGCAATGTCTGCTAGAGTTAGAGAGACTTCCTGTTTATGGCAGGCGGGACAAAATGACTGCCATGCCATTACCCAACATACACAAAACATATATCATGTTTCCCTACATAAGGTGTAGAACCCACAATGTAAGTTTCATGTAAATCAGTAGATATTTGTCATTTTTCCTGTTGCCAGTAGGTGGCGCTGTGTCTGTTAGTCGATATTGGCATGTAGTTGTCCTCAGGCCTTGACTCTTACCATCTCTGGGAAATGTGGTGAAGTTTGGGCAATTAATGCTAAAGTGAGAGCGACTTCCTGTTTATGGCGGGCGTTTTAAAATGCCTGCCATGCCATTACCCAACATACACAAAACATGCATTGTGTTACCCTACATCAAGTGTAGAACCCACAATATAAGTTTCATGTAAATAGGCAGATATTTGTAATTTTTCCTGTTGCCAGTAGGGGGCGCTATACTTATGACTAAATATTAAGACGCAGATGTGAAGAGGCCTGGACTCTAATGAATCATGAGAAATTTGAGGTATATTGGACAATGTATGTTGAAGTTACAACCACTTCCTGTTTCACAGCAAAGGATGGCCGCCACGACAACAGAATTTGATGAAAAGCCAAAAGCTACATGATCTAGCATCATGAAGGTCCTAAGTATGTGCTGACAGGATTTGAGGTGGATGTGTTCAACTGGCTGGAAAATAACATTGAAATAGATAAAATGTAACTTCCTGTCGCCAGTAAGGGGCGCTATGACAATGATTCAAAGTTGCCCTACATACGTGTTTAGGGCGGGTGTCTTATCAAACGTGAAGTTTGGAAAAGATCTGGACACGTGTCTTTTGTCATGGCGTTTCAACGAAATTCGCCGTGCCTCCACAGCTGTGCCGTTACACGACATTGTCCCATGTTCACAGTGAAGCATCATTCATGTCTTAAGGCTCTCATCACCACTTTTGAGGAGGATGTGATGAACCAGTAAGGCCGAGGACATCAAAGTATAAAACATGTAACCTGTTACAAGCAGGGGGCGTTATGACTATACATAAATATTTTCACATAGATGTGCGTAGGATTGACCAACTGATAGCACAAACACAGTGTATTCTTTAAGAACAATGATGCTTACACAGTACGAGGAAGAACACACAATTACAACTCTAACCCCTGTCAGTATAGAAAATATAAAAATATAAAAAATAAAGTTTGCAGCTGCTTTAATTCTAAAGTTCAGTTCATTCAGCATCGTATTGGTGGAAAATCAGTCCCACCTTACTTGTGTGTGGATGGTGTGTATGCGTAACAGTGTAAAAGGATTCAGGTTCCGCGGCGTCGCATCTCTAAGTATTCTCCGGGGTGTGGCTCGCCATCAAACTTCGACTGGCTCCAACATCCAGGTAAGTCCAAATCTCAATAGGGTCCAACGATAAGTTGGATCAGAGCATTCATTTTAATTTTCTCAGCTCTCAATGAATTATAGAACACAAATCATGTTAAATCTAGACAAACTATTTAAATAGAGAATAACTATTTTTACTGAATTACTGTTGTAATATGACATCACAATTCTCAGTAAAAAATTAAACAGCATTCAAATAACCATATGTTATTAAAATAACTTCTCAAAATCAACAGTATAAAAATATTCTGTGCTCTTCATATAGTAATAAGAACACAAACAACATCAGCCATTAAGAAAGGAAAATATCTAATGTACACAGTTGATACATTGTGGCTAAATGTGCTTAAAGTTCACAGATAAAGTGCTAAACACACACATAATACAGCTCAGTGTGCACAAAAAAACAACACAGAAGAAAATGAACATCTTTAAAATTTCAGATTAACGCTTCTGCATTATCTAATATGTCTGCCCTGATGCTAATGAGCACCAGGAGCTAGCGCTCCGACATTAGCTCGTATGCTAACGGTAAGCTCGTTTCGCTATTAGCATTAGAGATTTAGCATTTCAAACCGGTTGCTCACCGATGCGTTTTTCCTCCCGAGCGGCTCCTCCAACTGCGCTCACACAAGTCCAGGTTGTCTGGAGTGCAAAAGACAATATGGTTGAGCGTAGGTATATACAATATACAACAATACGCAGCGTGCCGTTTAGCAGCATCCTGAAATAAAATAAGTACAAATTAAATAAACTAAATAAGTGGTAAGGAGCGATAAGTGAAAACAGTGTTATAAATGTAGCAGCATTTCCTACAGAACTAAGTGATTGTATGGCACAGTGAAGTGTAGCAGCAGTAAGTTACAATACTACAAGATAAAGTGATGTAGTGGTGATATAAAGTGATATAAAGTGACAGTGTAGTATAGCAGCATTTCTCACTTAAGTAAGTGACAGTACAACCGTGTAAAGTGGTGCAGTGATGATATAAAGTGACATTTTCAGGATACAGTGTCTCCACTGTTCCTTACCTGACCGGGGGGAGATGAATTATAAAGTTTGATGGCCACCGGAAAAAAAGACTTCCTCTGGCGTTCAGTATTACATCGGGGGAGAATGAGTCTGTGACTGAAGGTGCTTCTGCTGGAGGTCAGCAGATGGTGGAGAGGGTGAGAGTTGTTGTCCAGGATGCTGTGCAGTTTAGACAGCATCCGCCTCTCAGACACCGCCACCAAAGAGTCCAGTTTGACCCCCAGGACGGAGCCAGCCTTCCTGATGATCTTACTGATTCTCTTGGCGTCTGCTGCCCTCAGTCTGCTGCCCCAGCACACAACAGCAAAGAAGATGGCACTGGCTACCACCGACTGATAGAACATCCTCAGCATAGTGTTACCTACATTGAATGACCGGAGCCTCCTCGGGAAATAGAGACGACTCTGGCCCTTCTTGTAGACAGCCTCAGTGTTCTTGGACCAGTCCAGTTTGTTGTCCAGGTATACTCCAAGGTATTTGTAATCCTGGGAAACATCCACAATCCTGCGGAAATCCACCACTAGCTCCTTAGTCTTGGTGGCGTTTAGAATCAGGTGATTAGCTGCACACCAGTCGACGAAGGATTCCACAACACCTCCTCCTTTCCCTCACTGAGACAGCCAACAATTGCAGAATCGTCAGCAAACTTCTGCAGGTGGCACGACTCAGAGAGGAGCTGAAAGTCTGAGGTGTACAGGGTGAACAGAAATTCAATTCAATTCAATTCAGTTCCAAAAACTTTATTTGTCCCCGGGGGGCAATTCAGGGCACACAGAGCAGCAAATAACGACAGTGCAACTATACAAAACATTTTAACCTAACACAAGAATAAAGTGTAAGAGAAGAGTAAGTGTCAGGATGTTAGTGTGTTAGTACAGGTAGAACAAGTGTCAGGATGCTAGTGTGTTAGTACAGGTTAGATACGGAGAACATCGTCGGCGTGAGATGTAGAAAGACATGCGTGTATCAGATGTAAACAGAAATATGAACGGGTGTATAAGATGTAAACACGCAGTAGACTGTTAAAACAGGTATGAACAGAACTGTAGTGCAGAAAAGATGTAAGTGGACAGTGATCGGATTCAGATGAGGTCAGACATGATACATGTGTGTAATGAGCAGACGTAAACAGAACTATAGTGCAGTAATAGAGTATAAATATAATATATAACTATAAGCGAAATAATAAAGTGATAGTGGTGCATGGCAGGAAAACAGCAGTCTAAGTATATGCTAGCTCTGTGTAACAGATGAATACTGAAAAATAAAGTGACCATAGTGCTGTGATGGATACAACATAAGACCTGATAGACAGAATAAAGTGGAGTAGGGCATTAATACCATAAATTAAAATAACTAACAGAATCAAGTAGACCAGTAAGAACATAGTAACAGAATAAGTCCGGTGTGAACATAATAACAGAATAAATAAGTAAGCGGAGTAGTGCAACAGACCGGAGTAACATTATAAACAGAATAAATAAGTGGCGTAGTGCAACAGACCGGAGTAACATTTGAACAGAATACATAAGTGTAGTAGTGCAACAGACCCGTAAAATTATAAACAGAGTGAACAGAATAAGTGGAATTGTACATCAAACCAGTAGTTCACAGAGTTGAGGAGTTGGACAGCCCTGGGGATAAAGGTTGCTCTTCTCCTCTGTGTCCTGCAGCAGGGACAGCGAAGATGGCTTCCTGAGGGGAGCCACTCAAACGCTGAGAAGAGAGCATGAGAGGGGTCCTGCATGATCCGACCAGCTAACCTGAGTGTCTGCTGCTCGTGGATGGTCGACAGAGTTCTAACAGGAAGTCCAATGATCTTAGAGCAGACTGTGGCTACGCTCTGCAGGCGGTTTCTGTTCTGGAGGCTGGTGGAGTAGAACCAGTATGTGATGGAGAACGTGATGATGCTCTCGATGAAGGAGTAGTAAAAGGAGGATGTTCTTGCTGACTCCAAAGGAATTGAGCTTCCTAAGGAGGTATTTCCGCTGCTGACATTTCCTGAGAATCTCCTCTGTGTTGGAGGAGAATTTCAGCAGGCTGTCGAAGATGGTGCCCAGGTACCTGTACTCCTCAACTGCTTCAACAGGCTTCCCGTGGATCACGGTGTTTGCTGATGCAGCCAGTTCCCTCTGCTTGTTGGAGAAGGTCACCACCATGTCTTTGGTTTTGTTGACATTCAGCTCCAGGCAGGAGCTGTCACACCACTCCACAAACTCCTGAAGAGCTGGTCTGTGGTGCAGAGATGGGCCTGACAGCGGAGACAGGAGGACGGTGTCGTCAGCGTACTTCACCAGATGACGGTTAGGCTGTGTGGTTCTGCAGTCATCGGTGTAGAGGATGAAGAGCAGAGGTGAGAGCACACAGCCCTGAGGGGAGCCGGTTGAGGTGTGTTGGAGGTCGGAGAAGGTGCTGTTGACCAGGACTCTCTGTGAACGGTTGGTCAGGAAGTCCAGTATCCACAGGATTAGCTGTTGGTCCAGATGAAAGAGGGCTGAGAGTTTGTCAGCCAGGATGTGGGGCTGCATGGTGTTAAAATGGGGAAAGAACAGTTCCCTGTGGAGCTCCAGTATTGCTGACCACAGTGTCAGACACTCCGTCCTGCAGTCTGACATACTGTGGTCGACCCGTCAAGTAATCCGTAATCCAGGAAACCAGGGGAGGGTCCACCTGCATCGCCGTGAGCTTACGTCCCAGCAGAGCAGGCCGGATGGTATTGAACGCACTGGAGAAGTCCATGAACAAGATTCTCACTGTGGTTCCTGGTCTGTCCAGGTTGGTGCAGGCACGGTTGAGCAGGAAGATGATAGCGTCCTCCACACCTAGTCTCGCCTGGTAGGCAAACTGTAGAGGGTCCAGTGATGAGCTGACCAAGGGCCGAAGAAGTGAAAGAACCAGCCTCTCCAGGGACTTCATCAGGTGCAACGTCAGCGCCACTGGTCTGTAGTCTTCGGAGGCGCTGGGACGCACCTTCTTTGGTACTGGTACCAGGCAGGATGTCTTCCACAGAACAGGGACCTTCTCAAGACTCAGGCTGAGGTTGTAGATGTACTGCAGTACTCCACACAGCTGGGTCGCACATGCTTTGAGGACCCTCGGGCTGACACTGTCGGGACCTGCTGCCTTGCCTGGGCGGAGTCTGCACAACTCCTTCCTCACCTGCTCTGCGGTGAAGGTCTGTCTGCTCTGTGTGTTGGTGGGGGTTGAGAGAGGTGATGGCGGGGGGGAGGGGACAGGTAGGGCAAAATCAGGAATGAATTGAGGGGGGGGGGGTGTCAGCAGGACTGGAGGTTTGGAGGTGGATGGTTGTGGAGGAGCCGCGGGGGGGTGGTCCAGAGCCCTTTCATCAAATCTGTTGAAGAACAGATTCAGCTCATTGGCACGTTCAGTACCACCTCCTACTGTCTGGCTACCAGATGGCTTGTAGCCAGTGATGCTCCTCATGCCGCTCCACACGTCCTTTAAATTGTTCTGCTGGAGTTTGTGCTCCAGCTTCCTCCTGTAGGTGTCCTTTCCCTGTCGAATCCTCTCCTTCAGCTCCCTCTGGACCTGCTTCATCTGCTCTCTGTCCCCTTCTCCGAAGGCCCTCTTCTTCTCATTCAGCATCTCCAACCAAAGCTCTTACAAATTAAAACTGTAAATAGCTTATTTTATTGCAGTTCTAGTTTCTCTTTTTAAGTGAACATCTGTTTTTCAATCATAAACAAACCATTATATTTCATGAATTGATTTTTCCACTATGACATTTCAGTGTTTTTAATTGAAACATATTTCCTTTTAATATGCAATGAATTATTTTTAATACAGATTTTTAATCTGGGTTACACCTAGGGTTGCCAATTCTCTGAAAAAAAAATAAGGGACACCTCATTGGCAGGGCCGGCTGACCTGGCTGCCTTCATTTTTCCTGGCGTAGTGAATCTTTTTTGTCTTTTTTTTTTTTAAGCGATTTCTTTTCACTATTTGACTCAAACCTGAATTGAATTACATGCATATTTGAGTGATATAAACACATAGAAAATAAATAATTATCAGCATTTTTTTATACAAAATAATAGATATTAACAGAATAAAATACATATCTTTCCTGCTTAACTTAAAACTGTATACATTAATATAAAACAACATAAAGCAGAACACAATTAATGACACAAGAAAAGTGCAAACATAAAGTCTGAGTAAAACTTGTAAACAAAAAACACTTGTGCCTCAAAGGCCATGACTGTAGCCTACAGTTGTAGTCAGCCTATTTGTTTTTTCCATCTGTACTTCTTCTGAGCTCTTGCTGAGCTCATCTATGTATTAGTTTTTATGTATTATTTATCTACTTAATGTACTCATCTACTTGCTTATTACACAGAAAGTAATATTGTAATGTATTTCTCCATACAATTCAGACATTCATTGTACTTTCCCATATTAACCTTAACCTTGAGTGTTACAATCATTATCTACATACCATATCTGCCTCTGGCGTTGCCTGGTGAACAATAAATTGGTCTCAGGTTCTCCTAGTTTTGGTGTCCCTTATGTTTCTTGTCCATTAGTTCACCATGGGCTACGAGAAAAGTCACAGCGCAGTGCACTTCATAGATGGTATTGTGCCCTTTTTCCACCCTTGTTTTTCCTTCTAATCATTCCTCTTAGTATTTCTGCATTTTTTTTCTGTTTTTGCGCAAAATTTAACAAAAAAGGTTATACATGTTATACATTGGAAATGTGGAGATGTTCCTTCATCCAATGAGAGAGAAGCTCCCGCCTATTGACCTGATCGGACCGGGTTCACTTCCTCTGAAGCTGCTGAGAGAAAGAGAGAGAGTAGCCGCATTGAACATGAGTCACCATACACACACTTTGGGACGGTAATACAATAAAATAAAATGTTGGAGAAATCTCCAGACGACCTGGACTTGTGTGAGCGCAGTTGGAGGAGCCGCTCGGGAGGAAAAACGCATCGGTGAGCAACCGGTTTGAAATGCTAAATCTCTAATGCTTATAGCGAAACGATCTAACCGTTAGCATACGAGCTAATGTCGGAGCCCTAGCTCCTGGTGCTCATTAGCATCAGGGCAGACACTAGATAATGCAGAAGCATTAATCTGACATTTTAAAGATGTTCATTTTCTTCTGTGTTGTTTTTTTTTGTGCACACTGAGCTGTATTATGTGTGTGTTTAGCACTTTATCTGTGAACTTTAAGCACATTTAGCCACTATTATGTATAATCATAGCGCCCCATGCTTGTAACAGGAAATTACATGTTTTATACTTTGATGTCCTCGGCCTGACTGGTTCATCCTCCTCAAAAGTGGCGATGAGAGCCTTAAGACGTGAATGATGCTTCATTGTGAACATGGGACGATGTCGTTCAACGGCACAGCGAATTTCGATGGAATGCCATGACAAAAGACACTGCTGATACACATGTTTGATAAGACACCCACCCCAAACAGGTAAATAGGGCAACTTTGAATCATTGTCATAGCGCCCTGGTGGCGAAAGAAAGTTGTGCCGCCTGCCATAAACAGGAAGTTGCTCTAACTTTAACATACATCCCCCGAACTGCACAGCACCAGGTGTGAGGACCCGTTCATTGCTGCTTGCAGCTTTAACTTATAGATCTAATTTCTTTGTTGTTTTATTTTATTTCATAATTTAAGAGACACACCGTTTTTATTGTATATACATAAGTTTAAATCTATACGATCACTGTAAACTGTATACTTTAATACATTTTGTAAGTATGAAAAATGTAAAACAAATTGTAACAAATGGGTGATCCTCAAAGCAACGAAGGATTACATAGAGCAGTGTTTTTCAACCACTGTGCCGCGGCACACTAGTGTGCCGTGAGAGATCGTCAGGTGTGCCGTGGGAAATTATCCAATTTCACCTAATTGGTCTAAAAAAAAATTTTGAAAACAAAACTTTACCAGCAGAACTAGCCCCTGTGTTGGATGATGTTGTGGGCATTGTAAACTTTGTAAAGACACGACCTGTGAAAAGCCGCATATTTGCGTCTTTGTGTGAGGAAATGGGAGCGGAGCATAAAGCCTTGTTGTTTCACACGGAGGTCCGATGGTTGTCGCGCGGCAAGGTGCTGGCCCGTGTGTATGAGCTGCTGGAGGAACTCAAGGGGCCTCATTTATCAAACAAACGTACGGCAGAAAAACGTGCGTACGACCATTTCCTGGCAAACTCCGGCATTTATCAATTTGGACGTGAGCTACGATCAGATCTCACGTCAGGTCTGAGATCGTGTACGCAAATTTCAGCCTGTGTATTTGCGGACGCAATTCTTTTAAATATCGAAACAGCTCGGCTCCAGCCCCCCGCGACCCCGACATTGAAATAATGAATGAATGTGTTGGCGCGCGGCTGCAGCAAGACGCACTGCTGAGCCAAAGTCATCTCCTCGGTTCGTGGCTACCCTCGATAAATTGCATTAAATCAAACAAGGTATCAGATGATTAACATCTTGGTATGGTTCTTTTAGATGACAAAGGTATCCTCTTACGGAATACCTAATAACCCGCCGGTAGCGCCGGTGTTGTGCGGTAGAGTAGTAAATAAACTACTCCTATAGGTGGAAACAACAGCCTTCTGATCCAGAATATCAGCTATAATGCGAGGGGGTGCATTTCACGGCAGGGGTGCTGAATACCTGTCCAACAGTGCGCACAGGCGCACACGGGTCTCAGTGGAGCGCTGCCTCGGTTTGACTTCCTCCGTTATTCTTATACAGTGTTTTTATGGGCCCCTTTTATTCCACTCTTAAGACTGACAAAAAGCTCAGCTTTATTTTGCTCCATCTCGGATGTCAGGATGCCGATATGTGTGTCGGAAAAGTTTCTTTTCTAACCAGCGTTCTTCCTCTCCGTGTTTGACCTCAGTGGGCGAGGACTCGAACCAGGAATATTTAAGGGCGTTACATGTTAATGACGATCAAATTCAGCCGCCACATTTATCAAGGCCCGCTCATTCATACACTGATATTGGTCTGATACGAATGTTTCATAAATCACACGTGGGTCCTTTCCTACGACCAATTCTGCGCTCAGATCTGCGCCCGTTTCCACGCAGGAGTGATAAATGAGGCCCAAGGTGTTTCTGACAAATGAGGGGTCCGATTACGCAAAACTGCTTGCAAGTGATGAGTGGTGTGCAAGGCTGGCATATCTGGCGGATATTTTTCATCATCTGAATGAACTGAACACACGAATGCAAGGCCGGAATGAAAACCTGCTCACAAGTACAGATAAAATAAATGGCTTCCGTTCAAAGGTGCACCTCTGGCAACAACATGTGGAAAGTGGCAACCTTGAAATGTTTCCACTCACCAAGAAATGGCAAGATGTTCACACTGCTGCACTGTGTGAGATCATTAGTAAACATCTGAAAACTCTCAAGGAGAAGATGTCATTTTATTTCTCTTCAGCCTACACTGATAGCCTTGACCGGGTTTAGGGAGCCATACAGCTCAGCAGTTTTTGGAAAGGACATGACTTTGCAGGAGCAGGAGGAACTAACTGAACTGAGACAAAATGGTGGTCTGAAGCTAAGCTTTGCTGATCTACCTTAGGACAGTTTTTGGTTGACTGCTGCCAAGGAGTTCCCCATTCTGGCAAACAAAGCTATTGACATTGCTCCCATTTTCCACGACGTATCTGTGTGAGGTGAGCTTCTCAAGCCTGACTGCCATCAAAACTAAAAACAGAGAGCGACTGAGAGCTGTTGAGGAAGAGCTTCGTGTGTGTCTTTCTTCAATTCCTGCCAGGATATCAGTTTGTTCATTGTTCATCCAAACAGGCACAGGTTTCACACTGAGTGAGTAAAATACACTGAGATTGAGATTTTTTTCCCTTAACTCTTCATATTTCTCAGTGTAGAACAGTTAAATCTTTCCCAAATATTATTGCTTCTGTCATAATAAGCACTATATTTCTGTATTCCTGGTAATTTAGGATTTTGGACAGAATTAGAGTTTGCAAAACACTTTGACGTTTTCTACTACCTTTAAGACCACATTGTTGTTGTTTAAAGTGGACATGTTAAGTGCACTTTTTATTTGAAAGAAGAAATATAAATGATGATAAAGTCCTTTATTCTTTGTGTTTATTTGATTCCTATTCAAGACACTTTGATGAGAATGACTATATTGTTAATATAGGCTACAGAGTATCATTTTTTAACATGTTTGGCTGGTGGTGTGCCTCGTGATTTTTTCAATGAAAAAAATGTACCTTGGCCCAAAAAAGGTTGAAAAACACTGACATAGAGAGCATGCGCTGTTTGTCAACAACAGATGATTGAGCTCCACCATTTTCCTCTGTTATATACGCAGGCAGATCAAATGGCAAACGGCTGTTACCCAAACCTGATCAGCTCCGAGGTTAATTTGGCCAGAAGACACCCCACAGAGAGGTCACACATACACCTTTATAGTGGATTGAGACAGCCATCAAGCATCAAGGAGAGAATAGAACCAACTACACATGACGGGAGATCTAGCCTCCTTTCCTCACACAAGCATTGGAACCCTTGCTCTTACCGCCTTAATGGTGTGCACTACCTGTACAGACAGTCCAGCACCCTTCAGCATGTTACTCCAAGAAGACAGACCTGGAGAGGTTCCCCAGAGTAAGCAAGGTGCCTATCATCTCATGGCGCCATGGAGAAACATAGCAGTCATTGGGTGTTGTGTCGATGGGGGAACAGATCCACTTTCTCGAACTCGGTCCAAATCAGCCTCCACTCATCTAGTAGGGGTCTGCCTCTTCAGAGTCAAAAGGGGCTCTGAAGCCCAATACAAAAGGCTCTCCACCATGCCCAACAGGGCAGTGGACTAAACTCCATCCTGCTTGTTGATGTAAGCAACCACAAAAGTAAACAGTGGGCATATCTCTGTTTGCTGAAGAGAAAAAGTATAGCAGACAGTGGCGTGGACTGCCTTAACTACTGTGGGACACATATTGAGGTAGGCAAGTTCTGATTGGCTAGCTAGCTAAATTTATGCAAATTTTAGTGGGTAAATGTGTGCTTTTATTGGAGTATTATGTATAATACAATATATTATCCAGAGAGTCCAGTAGAGGGTGGAGCCTGTGTGAGATAGAATAGGCTATTAAACAATAAGTAAAGTAACACTATAGAAACAACCAAAGCTATTGAGCTTGTCTGTGTCACACTCATGTATGTCTACCCCATAGGGTCCATATATCTGTTATTCCAGCTCCCTGATGAGCTGTGCATCTCCGACCCAATAAAAAACTTACAGAGCTCCACTGACAGCTCTGTGCTGCAGAGGGTTCTGATCAAAAAGAGCTACAGCCATTCTAATAGCCACATCTCATTGCAGTATATTTCACACTGTAAATATGGCATCAACCTGTCAAGGTCCAGTGAAATTTAGGGCGCAGAGCCGGCAGCCCCATTTTTAAACCCAAGCGGAGTTTTCCATGTAAAAACAGGACAGTGATATATTTATGCTCACCTTGGAGAGAATTTTTAAGACACTAAGCAGTATGACATCTCTAGCTGACCTGCTATGTAAGGTCTTCACATGTCATAGATACACTTAGAGGCCATAGTTATAAAATCCCCTTGTCTACACTTAGAATAAATCAAGGCTTTTGTTACTGTATCGTGACAAGGACATGTGGCCTTGAAGTGTGAATATCGTTTTGTACTGTTTCTGCCTTCGAGCAGTAAACACCAGCTGTTTTGTTTTATGGATTTGAAGGAATTCATCTTTATGTGCCCTGAGGCACCCTATCGTTAGCCTTTGCTTTGGTGGCAGCCCAAAGATCTTTCTTCTATATTTTTTCTCTGCTATCATAAGTTCGTTTTTTTTTCTTCCCTTTTTGGCTGCAGAGTCATTCATAGCAGATATCAAGGGCATAAGCAGATAACCAGATAATCCCACTTTAGGCTTCATTCCGGTGAGGTAGCACACAAAGGGTTCAATTGTTTTCAAGAGATTCAGCTCAGAAAGAATCCAGCTGCTCCTCTGACAGCTTGGCTGACACAGCCTTCTATCCGAGGATGATGTTGTTAGGGTTCATGAATTGGCCAGGACTCTACACAGCAAGGAAAATGCTCCTTTCAGAAACCTTAAAGGTGACCTATTATGCTTTTCCCTTTATTCTATATGAAAACATTGGTTATGTACTGAAACCCCAGATTCTATGAATATAACATTAGGTGTTTTTTCACACTGGTGTTCTAACACACATCTCTTCCCATTGCTCTCCATTTTGCTCTGTTAGCTAGTATGAACACCAGTCAACCCACAAATCTTTAGTATGATTTTATATAACCTCTGTGGCTAGCTAGTCACCCAAAGGCTCATTTGAGTTTATTTATTTTTGTAAAACCCCTGAGATCAGGATACATTTATCAAACATTTGAAACTGTTTTACAGGAAGATAGGAAGAAAATCATCCATATATTTGTCATATAATAATAAAAATGAACATGGAAAATGTTTTTTTCAATTCACTAGGACTTTAAGCAGGTCTATCTATGTGGGATTTATTTTTTATTTTATTTTTTTATATCAGACTTTTCCTAACTATTAGACATTTTAAAACTGTACATGTAAAAGATTCGCTGGAAATATTAAAATCCTGGCAGTGGGGATCTAATGCTTTCTAAATTGAGCTGAAATTGTGTGATGGTATCCTTTAATAGAATGAAAGCATTTCTCTAATGAGGCAGTTGGACTAGGAAAAGGAATTATTGAGCGCTCAGTCAGGTGTGCTGTGTCTGGTTAGAAGTAGTACTTTGAATAAAAACTTGTATGGAAAAAAACAAGACGGTAAAATACGGGACTTTGGTGGATACACCACATTAATTAAGCATTTGCTCTTCCATCTAATCAGAGTCTCTATCATTGGGATGAAAGCTGTTTGATTCAAAAACAGTAACATAAATCAAAATTTTAACTTAACCATCCCTGCTACACTTTTTTTCTCAAAAAATATATATCAGACAGTGCTGAGCTAGGAGTGAAGGCACCAAACTGATTTCATTACTCGAAGAGAGGATATGACAGACCAAGGAAATGCCACTTTAGGAGTCCCATGGGTGCCTCATGTTCTGCCACCATGCACCCTGCACACTTAATGGAATTTGTGCACTTCTGGTTTCCATTTCAGTGGAGCTGAAATGTCAGAGGAGTAATATTGACATCCCCTCCTTACAACCACAGACTTAATTAAAGATCATGGAAACATTGGGAGACACTGAGAAAAAAATAAGTTGATAGGGCTGTTTAGTTTCTGTGACGTGGCATGTTCTGTCACAAAGCAGTTGTAAATGGATTGTACATGAATAGCCTAATAAGCATGAGGGACACAAAAGTGTCAAGTTCTTTAGTCATTCTTTGTTTTATGTTGAATAGAAAAGTTCAACATCTCTGAAAATATGCTAATTCACCTTATTGCCAAGAGTTTGATGAGAAGATAATGCTCTAAAATCTGTACGGTGCACAATACGCTCCAGCCAGTAGCTGCCACGAAGACTGAAAAGGGTGGGACACAGTCTAAAACACCAGCATCTCTAAACTCTAGACTACTATTTAGCATGTTAAGTCTTGTTTGTTTAATTTATACAAAAAAAAGTGTTAAAATGACATCATGTACATCATGTCTCTTTGTGCCTTCTGTATTCCGCCTTGTTGTGGTACATATTGTTGCCCCCGGCTCCAGAATATCATCACATCATTTTGTGTGTGTGTGTGTGTGTGTGTGTGTGTGTGTGTGCGTGCGTGCGTGCGTGCGTGCGTGCGTGCGTGTGTGTGTGTGTGTGTGTTTTAAAGCTGAAATCTCGGACAGATGGAGCAGCAGCAGTTAATATCAGATTTAAACATGATACATTTGAAATCGTTTTTAGATTTCAGAGATTTTACCTTTTCCCTGGTACATTGATTTGGAATAAGCCCTGACTCAGCTAGCACCTCTTTGTTGAATAGAAGTTTGAAGTAATAGATAAATCAGCCATCTTCTGGTACATACATGCTGGCTTTCTGTATTTTTATTGTGCGAGTGGATTTTAGGCACACTCACTATTATAGAGCTTGATGGCTGACCAGTTGCTGGACACCGGCTGCAAAGAATCAACACCCTGAGGTTTGTATACCCATAATCCCAGCTGATGAATTTGCATCTACACTACTCACTATTGGAGCACCTTTTAGCATATGGTGGCAGACCAAGAATAGTTCTGACCTAGTTGGAGCATCTATACTCCACCATCAAACTTCCATCTCCCTCTAAATTTTGGGTTGCCATGCAGTGGGTACCAGAGCCAAATATCTTAACACTCTTCCCTACAAGTTTTTATATTCTCCTCTTCAAAAAGCACTCTGTTTTACTAGCTGTAGTTAAGCCTATAATAAATTTGTCCAATCAAAGCAGGACATATAAAAGGTCCCATATGCTAATGTTCAGTACTTGGGTTTCCACTAGAACATGTTTACATGCTTTAATGTTCAAAAACACATATTTCTCATACTGTTTGCCTCCCTCCTGACAAAGCCCAGTCTGCTGTGACTGGTCAATGTGTCCAGGTCTTTCTCATCCGCAATCCCAGCATCTCTGCCCCTTCATTTCGGCCGGGGAATGACTGTAACTACACTGTAATGGCATATATATATATATATATATTGGGGTGTAAAACTGAACTTTTCTTTCTTTCCCCCTAACAGAATCTAAGAGGCAAGAAACATTGTGTACTTCATTGGAGATGGAATGTGGAGAGGCGGAAATGTAACATTTGACGGTACATCATAATCTTTTAAGGCAGGTTTAAATAAGTAACACATTGCTCTTGAAATAATATTTGTTGATTTCATATGCTATCAAATTAAATACAGAGAGAACACTGGAAAGGGTTTGGTTTTTCTTCCGCCTTATGTGCAAAACAAACAGAACCAAAACTGAAACTGTGACAGAAAAAAATGTGACATCAGAACTGTGCAGAAGTCCTGACAGCTCCTTTAAAGGCACAGTTGACGAGTTGCTCTGTGGATTGAGCACTTTCCCAGTATTTATATAGCACCTTCACCTGCTCTATAATTAAAAAAAAGACATGGAACTCACATTTTACAATATGGGACGTTTAAGCAATTGCACTGAAGTTTACAAATGTTTTACAATTGACAGCTGGGTAAAAATAATAAATGTGTCATTCCATGCATTGTCTATGGAGCAGCTTCAGACTTAATACTCATTGACATCAAGTTTGAGACTTACTTCTCTGGTTTCTGGTTTTGAGAGAGAGAAGCTCATGTTCACAATTATTGATTGAACTGTTTGCTATGGAAATAACATTTTGAAATTCTTAATTTAGATTGTGTTCTTTAATACAGACACCACTGCCTACATATCTAGAAACACTGTTTATTGAAATGATATATTATTAGATAAAAAGAAATGCAAAACTAGTTAACTGTTTCCCTCATGCACTCATACAATGTGACTTAAGCCATTTCATCTAATTCTTTTTTTTCATTACTTTATGATGTGGATCGAAAGATCCCCATGCAGTTCTGACTATTGATTGACAAGCCATGGCTCTAAGAGCTTTGACAAACAGATATAAGTGGAAATAATCCATGCCAGCCACATTGAGGGTAGTGTCCATTTATACACATGAAGGTCAGTCAATCGATAGTTGGTATTAAAACAAGAAACACAAGGTGATGCTTTGTCAAGTCAATGTACAGCCAATCTATTGCTTTACAAAGTTCTGACCTTTTCAGTTAAATTCTGGATTGCTTACTCAATGCCTGTTTTTAGCTTTGAAAAAAATCTTCTGTAAGCATCCATTTAAAAATTAAACCAAATGCATAAAATATTAGCTAGAAGCATATTTAACATGCTTAAATATTCACCTCAAAACACCCAATCCCGATGAACTTAGGCTACAACCATAGACTGTATAAATGAATTCATTATACAGTCTATGGTTATAGCAAAAGAGATTAATTATTCATGAATCTTCCGTGTAGCTGTTATAACTGTTCTGTTTTATGAATATGCTATGAAAGAAATTTTGTGTGAGATGTAATGGATTGCGTCAGGGTGATCGTTTCAGTTGTCTGTATTTTTCTTGCCAATGAAAGGGCCTATGCGCATGATAGTTCAGCTCCATGGACAGCTCTCCATCAACTGCTATTTTATGTTGCAGTTTGAGTTCAGCACCGTGGGCAGCTCCCACTGCTCACATGGTCTGATACATGACTCCCCTGCTTTCAAATATCCATACTACCATACTATTTACTATGCCAGTAAATGTGCCCTAATAGAGTGTATCTCAAACTCAGCATGCCTAAAATACCAGGATGTCCTACTGGTTGCATTTTGCGGTATACAATATATATATATATATATGGGACTGTACACAGTGCCCTCTTTTAAATCTCTTCTTAAAACTCACTTGAATCTCATGGCTTTTTCTTGCCACTGGATGTAATTGTGTTGATTATTTGATCTTGTTTTTACTGTAAAGCTAAATTAGACTTAGACTTCTCTTTATTGATCCCTTTGGGATGACTTCCGCAAGGATATTGAATTTCCAGCAGCTTACAAAAATACGAGGGAGTTATAAAAAAAATACAGTATAGGATAACCAATAAACTCTTAGCTAAATAAATACAAAAGGTATACATATATATATATATATATATATATATATATATATATATATATATATATACATATAAAACAATAAACAGTAAACAATAACCTCTTAGTCAAATATATATGAGGTAGATGTAAGTATACAGGTAAAATAAAATTCACGGAAAATGAAATCAGATAAGATAAAATATGTATGACTGTATATGACAGAAATGAGCAGTAAGATTAAATTATTGGACTATTAATAATTATTGGTGTCCTTCAGCCTGACGTACTGCTGGCTGTCAGTGAGGTAGTCTCTGACCCAGTCCACCAGAAGACTTCCATCCTGTTCAGTTTGTCCTGAAGTATAGGGGGCTGGATGGTATAAAAGGCACTGGAGAAGTCCAAGAAGAGAATTCTCGCTGTGCCGCTTCCCTTATCCAGATGGGTGTGGACTCGGTGCAGCATGTAGAGGAAAACATCCTCCACACCAACATCTGGCTGGACGTGTTGTAGCTGAGGTCTGAGGAAGAGCCGCTCCAACGTCTTCATCAGGCGTGAAGTGAGTGCTACCGGTCGAAGGTCATTCAGCTTGCAGGGCCTGTTCTTCTTGGGAACCGGAACGATGCAGCATGTCTTCCAGAGGGTAGGCACTCTCCCTAGCTGCAGGCTAAGGTTGAGGATCCCATGTAGTGGTTCCCCCAGTTCTGCAGTGCAGGTCTTAAGTAGTCTGGGACACACTTTATCCGGGCCTGCTGCTTTCCTGGGCCAAAGCGCCCTAACCTGACTCTCGGCAGATGACTTTCGTTCCGCCTTGCTTCCGTCTTGACTCCATCTAGCTCCACTCATCCATCTGGGATCGCTCCGTAGACGAGTGATTTCAGAGTCCACAAAAAAACAGTTCAGCCAATCAGGACCTCCAGGTCCTGCAGCTCGCATCGAGGAAGCAAGAGTCAACATTGATGCTGCTATTTCATCCGTGTTGTCCAATCTAGTGAATATTTCTTCTTTAAAAGAACATCAGAGAATGGCTCTGAAGGCTTTTGTTGGAAGAAAAAATGTCGGCTGTTCTGTTTTTAAGAGCATGCGCTGTATGTCCATGACAGATGAGTCAACGGCACCATTATCTTTTATTATATATGCAGGTACGTTTGTGTTAGAGATTGCAGTAATGTTCTGTGGTGTACTTACAATGTTATGTAAATAAGTTACATCATTGTTAAAAATACTAAATAAAAAACGGGTAACAGTTCAGTTCTGATATATTTTAATTTGCAATTTCTTTGTTATTGTATTTTAATTTTATTCATAATTTAACAGGCAGACCGTTTTTATTGTGTTTATTGTATTTACATAAGTTGAATCCAACAAGCTGGCTCCCAAGTTTGTCGGGCCCTTCACCATCGAGAAGAATATCAGCCCTGTGGCAGGCCGGCTCAAGCTCCCTCCGCCTATGCGGGTGCAACCCGACATTCCATGTGTCCAAGGTCAAACCGGTCAGTGAGAGCCCGCTGGTGCCTGCTGCTCCAACCCCACCTCCCCTTCGCCTCGTTGGCAGAGGACTCATCTATGCTGTGCGCCGAATCATCCGCTCTCGCCGACGTGGAAGGGGCTGCCAGTACCTCGTCGACTGGGAGGGCTACGGTCCTGAGGAAAGATCCCGGGTTCCTGCTCGACACATTTTGGACCGGTGTCTCATCCGAGACTTCCACCAGCAACATCCGGACCATCCCTCCCTCAGCAACATCGGCAGGGGCCGTCGCCATAGGACACCTGCTGCTGGCCCTCCCACTGCCCCGACCCGGTGGCTATGACTCCCTGTCTGAGGAGGAGACAGTGGACCCGTCACCGAACTCGCCTTCGTCATAGCCTGTGGATAGGGAGTTCTCGGGTTCTCACAAGTTTTTTTCACACCTACAGCAGCATGTTGTTATCACATAAAACATTGATTGTACTAGACCTACAAAGACTAATAACCTATTCTACACAGATGTGTCGACTGATACTGCACATGTTCTCAAAGCGTTGGTGGACAGTGGATCTATGGCATGCACTATAAGTGAGGCAGCTGACAAAAAACAGTCATCACAGTCGATCCCTAACATTGAAAAGAAATCGGCTGGAGACTTTGTTATTGTTGGCTGTGGAGGTGACCTTGTCACGCCTTCTGCCATTGCAACAATTTATGGCTATAAAGTGATCATCCTTGTTCTAGTAGTGCCAGGCCAACCTGACAAGATGATTCTCTGCAGTAATGAAAGAGACCAGTGGCCAGAACATCACATCTCCAGCAACCAGCACTCAGGACGACAGTCTATTTGAAATACTGTCCCTGCTGTCTGGCTCAGTTCAATGTGAAAGTGGAGCGATGACAAACAAAATCGGCACTGCTAAACTTAAAAATTCAGCCACCCTGCAGCCGAAGTCTGAGCATTTAGTTAGGGCTAAGGTGCCTGCTTCTGACGTCTGCAGTGGGGAGTAAAGTCGTCATTGAACCCACCCAGTCCAAGGCTAGACCAAATTATGTTGGTAGACCTTTGCAAAGGTTGCAAATGTGTCTTCTTGTCTCTCTGGGCAGGACTTACCTGATCCTAATCGTGTCCAGTCCAGTGTACAGTACACACAGAGCTCCTCACCTACAGCAAGGTCAGAAGAAGACATATCGCACATCTTATGTGACATGGGCCTGCAGGATTTGGACCTCTCATCTTGTGAAGTCTCCCTCTAGTGGAAAAGTAAGCTACTACAGATCATCGAGAGTTACGAGTCCATCTTCTCAAGACACAAAATGGACTGTGATGAGGCAAAGGATTTTGTCCACAGAATACACTTAGTGGATGCAAGCCCTTTAGGTTTCCATTCAGGCGGGTCCTGCCATGCCATTACGACAAGCTTCGGACTGCTCTGAGTGAGATTGAGGAATTGGGGATAACCCTCATATCTCAGAGTGAATATTCATCTCCCTTTGTCCTGGTTGTCAAGCCAAATGGTGACCTCTGCATCTGCAATGGCTTCAGGTGGTTGAATGCGAGAACGGTGAAAGATGCACATCCATTGCCTCATCAGACGGACGCCCTCTCTGCACTTGATGGCAATGTGTTTTTCTCCACGTTAGACCTCACGTCAGGTTTCTACAACATCAAGCTGCATGAGCAGGACAAAAATTTGCGGCGTTCTCATCCCCGTTTTGTCTCCATGAATATAACAGGATGCCTCAGGGCCTGACAAACAGCCCTGCTACTTTCATATGTATGATGATGTCCATCTTTGGCGATTAGAACTTCACAAGCCCGTTATGTTTCCTGGATGACCTGATGGTCTATGCTCCATCCAAACAGGTTGCACTTGAGCGTCTGCAGATGGTTTTCTCGCGCCTTGCTGCGAAAAACTTGAAGCTCTCACCTAAAAAGTGTCACTTCCTCCGGCGATCTGTGAAGTTTCTTGGATACATCATATGTGAAGATGGTGTTAAGACAGACCCCAGCAAAGTGCAGACTATAAATGATGTGAAGGAAGCTGACCTGATGGAAAAATGCCATGTGCTAAGAAAATCAGATCTTTCTTAAGTATGGTCCTTTACTACCACCATTTCACAGGAGGATGTTCTGCTAAAGCTAAGCCACTGTTTAACCTTATGGCTGAGCCGGCCCCACCACACAAAAGAGGGAGAGCCCCTAAACCGAGAATCAAAAAAGGGCCACTTTAGACTGTCTCCACCTGATTGGACTGACGAAACATTCAGAGCTTTGAAAAAATTAGCTTGTGCGCAGTGTGACATTAGCCCATCCAGATTTTGATGAACTGTTCATCCTCGCTGTTGACGCCTCCTTTGATGGATTAGGAGCCGTCCTCTCCCAGCTGCCCCCTGGTGTAAAGATCGCTAGACCAGTGGCATTTGCCAGCAAGACGCTGTCACACTCCCAACTGAATTATCCAGCACATCGGCTGGAATTTCTTGCTCTTAAATGGGAGGTCTGTGACAAATTTATCCAATGGCTAAAATGGCGTTCTTTCACAGTCTGGACGGATAATAATCCATTGACATACATCTTGACTAAGCCCAAGCTAGATGCATGTGAACAAAGATGGGTTTCAAAGCTTGCAGCATACAGTTTCAGCCTGAACTATGTCCCTGGCACAAAGAATGTGGTTGCTGACGCCCTAAGCAGAGAGCTGTTTGTCCAGTCATTCATGAGCCACCGCCTAGTAACCAAGCCTTATACCTCTTTACTAAATCAAGTAAGTGGGATTGTGGATAAGACAGTACAAGATGCATTCAGATGTACTACTAACTGCCAGTTGGTTGCTGATCAGTCCGAGGAGGAAAGCTATTGTCGCCCTGCCTCCTTCCCAGGGGTCCCTCTCATCACAGGATGTCTGTGGAACCTGAAATACGTGTGTACTGCATTAGAGACCCTATGACATCAAGAAAAAAGGTAGTTCACAGAAACCTCCTACTCCCTGTGAACTTCCTCCCTGCTGGTGGTGACGAAGACTTGGAGTCATGTTGCTCTTCTGTTGCTTGGAGTGGCCCAGTGGTACCTGATGACATGCTGGAGAGTGAGACAAAGACAATTAACTGGCTCCTGCGAACGGATGGGAAAAGTGATGGATATGCTGCAGGCAGCCAACCAGATTCCTCGGAAGTTGTGGCTGTGAATGCCCCTTCCTCGGACGCTGAAGTGCCTGTGGTCCTGCGTGCTGGGTGTGACGTTGTGGATACACCTTAATGCATTTTGTAAGCATGAAAAATGTAAAACAAATTGTAACAAATGGGTAATCCTAAAAGCAACGGAGGATTACATTGAGAGCATGCGCTGTTTGTCCTTGACAGATGATTCAACGGCACCGTTATCTATTGTTATATACGCTAGGGATGGGCATTTGATTAAATTATCTTAGTCGATCGTCGGGAGAATTAACAATTAATTTTCGATTAATCATTAATATTTTTTAATTAAAATTAACTAAATTCAAAATGCAAAGAAAATCCAAAACACAGCGTTTTTTCCACATTTAGATCTTTATTATTAGATGAGCAATACATGTGGAAGTTCCTGAAGCATTTAACGGTTACACTTGATATGCGCTACTGTGCTCTAAAGCAGCGAAGCCTGCCGGTGTTCATAAACAAAACGGACCCTTGTTTTTTCCCAAAATAATAATATAAATAGTAATACTAATATTAATACAAACAAACAATCATGTTATAACTTAACCAAAAATATATCACAGCCTACTTAGTTCGGACAGATTTTGACAAACGTAACTCAAAAATGATTAAAGGCACATAGTCGAGAAAGATGGTGATTGTTACAATAAATTAGGCTTATTAACAAAGCTCCAAAAAGAACCAGTAACTCACATACATCTTCAGCACCAGTCTACTGATTTTTGTTGAGAAAGATGAGCATGTTAACGTGCTCCGGAGTCAGATGTGACCGCAGCCTAGTGACCGTCAGTCCAGCCGCCGAAAACACCCGCTCTGAGGGGACCGACGTTGCTGTGATGCACAGATACCTCCGTGGTAATTTGGCAAGCCGGGGGAACCTTATTCCATTCACTTTCCACCAGCTTGTAGGGGTGCAATCCAGGGGTGGGGGGGCCTCCCTCAGAAAGTTCTGAAGTTCTGCTTCGATGCCAGACTCTCATTGAGTGGTATAGTGCTCCCCAAGGAGTTGTGTCATATCAGAGACCTGGGACTGAGATGCCGCTACTCCAGTGTTTGCGCTCCCCTCGTCCGTGTCGGACAACGCAAGCTTCCCGTCTCCCCCAGCCTCTGGGATAGCCGCCCTACCGATCTTCACTGCCTTTCCCAGCTCAATTAGTTTTACATTAGCAGCCATTTTCTGTGTTGAGCTAAGAAAGCTCAGGTGCTTGTGACGAGGGTCCAGCATTGATGAGATCATGGGGGCAGATGACACAAACTCATCAGACTGAACCTGTAAATATATAATAGGGGAATCAATAAAAAAGAAAGCTATACCTAAAAAGGCAACACAAAGCAGGTGAGAGGCACGTATGCGTGTAATTAGGCCTAACCCAATTTGCTATTTATAACGGAAATTGTTTAAACTAAGATTAAAAAAAAGTTAAACTTACATTAATTCGCTTGATGAGGGAGGACCTCACTTTTGCTTTGAATTCGGTGAGTCTTGGCCCGTCTTCGTCACTGTGCATGAGGTGGATATTGATGAGGCCGAAAGGTAACGGGATACGTGTTCGAGATGGAAATGTCTTTCTCTGCAGACATAACCGTGGTGGCACATTTGAGAGCTGACAGCACAGGCTGTGTGTCTTCCATCATCTGCCAGCACTCATCCTTCAACTCCAGGATCCTGGCATCTTGAAGCTTAGTCACGGTTCGGTCCGAGAGCACAGCAGCAACCGCCCACTGCTGCTCCACCAGCCGATCAAACATCTCGCACACGGAGTTCCACCGTGTTTTACACGACTGGATAAGCCGGTGGGTTGCGAGGCCCATTTGCTCCTGTTTCTTTTGCAATGCATTGGTTGCTGCGGTGCTGTGATGGAAGTGGCTAACAAGTTTACTAGCCGCTGATATTACCCGATGCAGATACAGTGCAAATCCGTCGTT
The DNA here is from genome assembly GCF_963691815.1 of Echiichthys vipera. Classification (NCBI taxonomy): domain Eukaryota; kingdom Metazoa; phylum Chordata; class Actinopteri; order Perciformes; family Trachinidae; genus Echiichthys; species Echiichthys vipera. Next base: position 37,574,191 of record NC_139825.1, on the reverse strand, counting down.
TATGGCCAACTGGAGTGTGTGTGCAAAGCAGGCAACGGAGATCCAGTTCACTCTGGTGGGACTGTTAGCAGCAACAATATTGCCCGCGTTGTCATGAACGCATGCAATAACTCGGTCTTCAAATCCCCATTGCTCTACAGCTTCATTCATTTTCTCCGCGAGGTTGTCAGCTGTATGCCGTCCTGGCAGGCTGTCAGTGAGCAGGACCGCTGAGTTCATTTGCCAGTCATCACTGATGTAGTGGCAGGTGATGGTGATGTAGCTCTCCGCTGTTAACGCGGTCCAACAGTCTGTTGTTAGAGCGACTTTTTCAGTTGTGCTCAATTCTTTTAACAGCTCTTGCTTCCGTTCTTCGTAGTGTGCCTCTATCAGTCGGGTGATGGTACGTCGAGACGGAATTTGATACGCTGGTTCCAATAAGTTTAGCAGTTTTGTAAAACCTTCGCCCTCGACAATACTTAAGGGCAGCATATCCATCTCAATGAACTTGCAGTTCCCTTGGGTAATTAACTCTGATCGTTGTGCATTGCAGCTCCTCCGTGTCCGTGCTAACATCGAGTTGATGCTAGGATGAGACTGAGCGTGGGATCCACCGCTACTAACCAGGGTCGGATGCGCGTTGTTCAAGTGGTACATCATTTGAGTCGTGGCCGTGTTGTACTTATACACAGCTTTGCAGTGTTTGCAGTGAACTAAGTCATTTTTTAAATCAAAATGATCCCACGCCACACTTCGCCGTGACCTGGTCCTCTTCATGATTACTTTTGAAGTAGACGGAAACTCAGGAGGGCCGAGATCCTCCCAGTGGCTTTTTTTCAAACATTGCCCCCGTGTGGTAAAATGTTTAATTGCTTCCACATAATGAAATTCATTTCATTCCTCATGACCCACACTACGCAACAGAACCTGCATTAGTTTTATAGATGAAAAATTAATGTCATCGACGAAATCCTTAATAATAAATTAATCGATCGTCGAGTAATCATGCCCATCCCTAATATACGCAGACCTGATCAGCTCCGAGGTTCATTTGGCCAAAAGACACCCCACAGAGAGGTCACATATATAAATTAAAATATTATTTTTTATTTTATTATTATTATCATTATAGGTTGTGAAATACTCAAAGCATTTCAAGGAAAAGCTTGAATGATAATGTGAATAATATGTGTAGCCCTGTGGTCCTTAATTACATTCAAATTCAGACAGTATAATGTTTTTTGTTAATAAATAGCAGTTCATAAAGTGAATATGTTTAAAAAAGATGTTGTATTATAAAATGTTTAAAACAGTCATTTTATATGCAGTTAAAAGTCAGAGGGAAAGGGTGGTGTTATTTAATAAAATCACTCATAGATTATTGTTTGCACAAATGCCTGGAGACCATGTTTGTTTGTGTGGCAGTGAAGCATCTTTCTTTTTCTCTCATCTCTGTATGTCTGTAGATCCAATCCTGTCCTCACCTTGTTTAGGTAGGAGGTGCTAAGCGTCACTGAGGTGCCACAGCAAAGTTAGCGACAGCAGAGTCTGCTTTATCAGCGTTCAAGCTGGATAGCTGTAAACTGTACAGATAAAACATTCCTTACTTCCGAGACTGACGGAGAGTCATCCTATGGTTGATGTTTGGGAACTCTGAGAAGCAGCCAGAGGTGAATTCATATGTTTTGATGTACTCTGTGATGTTGTGAAATTGTAATGTGTTAAAGAACGACCTGAATTGCCAATCGCTGCTAGCCTTTAGTTTAGAATGCTCAGATACTTACATGTGGTACTTCTGCATTGCAGTTAGCAATTGCTAATTTGTTTGAGACATACTGTCAGTTTTTCTCCATGAATTATCCTGTAGCGTAGTTACTGAGAGGAATTATGTGATTCAGGACCGGACATTTGCCAAGAGGGAGAGAGTGAGGACCGGGAGAGCCCTGGACCGTTGGAGAGAGACTGTAGCTGCTATACTTGAGCGTGGTTCACCACACTGTGTTCCTACATGTTCCATTCCCTCGCCGCTGAAACTGCCCCTCGCCTTTGCCCTTTCCCCCTCTCCATCTCTGACTATCTCTGGACTCGTGAGTACACAATTAACCCTTTTGCACGTGCTTTTTGTTTATGCTGGTTACAACCCAGTGAAGTAGCCATTCGTTTTAGGCCTCCACGCTCACAAGCTTCGACCAGGCCTGCAATGTTTTTTATTTTACATTTGGTAGCACTGAGTGAATGTGTGTGTGAGTGTGGGCTGCGGACATTTGAGTTTCCCTGGTCGTTTTGATTTAATAATCTTGTATTGGGTGCATCAGGGGTCATTAGCGTATCTAACCTTCCAGAGCATTGTATGAGAGTTCTGAATACTGTTAAAGTATACTTAAAGGTTAACAGTGAACTAGGTAACTAATTTGCATATCCAATTATTCACTTTATAAAAAATAATTAGTTTTGTTTCAACCAAATCCTGTGTTGTTATTACAAGGGTGATACTTTTTGGACAAATATAAAATAGGTTAAAGAGAACTTTTATTTTAAAGGGGAAGTACCAAATTTTGAGTTTACTTCTTAAACATTATTGGAGGCACCGCCAAGTTGTCACTATCACTATCATAGTTATCACAGGAAGCGCCATCTCTAGACGAACTTAGGCCCCATCCCATTGTACTACAACAACCCAATTATTTGTCAGTCAATATTTCCTAGATACATGGGACAGGGGTTACATAGAACTATCCTTGTGTATGCTGTAAACTGAAGTCTCCTTTGTGATACTGTCTTTGCCGGCACTAAGAGTCACAGAAAACAAGCCTATTGCAAGGGTCTTCATTCCTGGGTAGTTGAGGATTTCAGTGAAATTCTCAATACACTTATTGTGCAAGTCTTTTTCTACCTTTGCTGAATAGCCTTGCAATAAATGCACACACTTTTATAAAGCTGACAGAAGCCTTGGCTTCCTAAGGGCTGCCACATGCTATTCCACATAGATATTCAAATTCCCTGGTAGAGTTCTCAATCAAATGCTAATTAAGTTGTTCGAAGGACCCTAAGGCTTGTAGTTGAGAGAAGTGTTGTGTTGTGGATACCTTATGTTAATGGCCAGTAAGTAACCTGGGAAGGTGAAAAGAGGTCTTGAAGTTGATGTAAACCCCAGGTGTAATGCCTGCTGTAGCGATAAGGCCCTGTTTGTTTTTCCCCTCTACTGCAGCAAGCTAAAAATTGACTGGCACTATCTAGGCCTCTGGCGATTATCTGATGTGCCAGAGGGTTCATGCTGCAAAGACTAATTAGTTTCATTAACTTGCACTCAAGATAAAAAACAATTGCTTTCATGTAATTGAAATGCTGATTTTTCTATCCCTCAGCTCTCACCATCACTGCTGCCTTGTCTCATTCTACTCTGGATGCTATATCTGTACTCCGACCCATCCAGCAGCCTCTGTACTTTAGGTTGATCTCACCATCACCTCTCTCATAGCCTTTTGCTAATTAATTTCGTTATACGCTAACACTTCATCAGTTTTATGAGCTCCTTTGAAAATCGCTCTGGTGTGTGAGTGTTTATTTTGGAGGTGTCATATTCCATTTGATCTTCTTGGCAGCTTCAAAAACAAGAAAGAAACTGTGTATTAGTGCTAATAAACTGAGGTACATGAAAAAGCCATGGTAAAGAGAACTTGGTCATGGCCAGGGTTATACAAATCACAAAACAATCTGCATTGCACAGAAAATAAAATATGAGATAGTCTTCTGATTTTCTTCTTCTTGTATTATGGTGAGATACACTATATACACAATCAACTGTAACGATTTTGTCGATGGTGATCTTTTATTTTTCTGTCATTGTTCAATGTTCAGTTACACGTTTTGTTAATCATCAAATAAGCAAAAAACAAGACATTTACTCGTGTGAAAATTTCACAGATTCTTTCTCATGTTATTAGATCATGGGGCCTATATACAAATTATTGTCATCCATCATCACCCCAGCTAGCAACTCCATCATTAATCAGCATCATCATTATAATCTCCATAATTTACAACAGCAATAAAAGTTGCATCATCCACAGCAGCAATAACTGCAACAGAAACAACATGATAGCTGATGTTAACAGCGGGCATCTTCATTATGAAAGTCACTTTCCATTGAAGAGGAAATCCAGACAATCTTGTCACACAGCAATCTAATAGTCCACAAGTAGTGGACTTGAATCACACATGAAACAAAAACATGAGAATGCGCTTATCGACAGAGCTGTGAATATCTATGAAGCTGTAGCCAAGGCCACTGAAAACGACACCCTCCTTCTTTTCACACTGAAGAAGTTTCGATGATTTCACATTACTACCCATTCATTGCTACACAAAACATTATTATTCACCTCACACTTATGCTCTTTTTAAAAGTTCAGTAGTCGTTTTTGAATTCTCACTCTTTTAGTTATTATTTTTTCATTTGTGGCTTCAGCTGTCAATTTTTACCGAGCAGGCTTGTTATTTGGGATTTGCAGGTTTAGAGTGTGTGGTCTGTTTTTTAGACTGTTGGGTTAAAATTTACCATAATTATAACAGCGTGTAAATGACTGTTTTTCAATCCATTGCATGTAGAAAACTGTATAGCTACATAACTGCTGTTGAAATAACAATATGTTTAACAGAACTTATACTTTAATAACCAATTGTAACCTAGATGATCGGAAGTCTCTAGGGATGGCAATGTTTGTCAGCTGGTCAGTTCGTTTACCACTTTCAGCCAGACTGAGGGCGCACTCACATTTATACCATACCCAAGCACCATTCACGGCTAAAGTAGAGTTCATTTCACCAGTGTGAGCAATTACCCTAAAGCACTGGGCACGGTACGCATGAAAGTGACTGCGCCCTGAGTTTGAGATTGGTAGAGGCATACACTGTCCCCTGAGGGATTAAACCTACTGATTGTAACTTTTCATCTTGCATCACCAGCAGGTCAAAAACATCTATTGGATGGATTGGGACAGTGTCTTATTCAGATGTGCATGTTTCCTGAATACCTTGGTGATCTCCTGACTTTTATTCTACAAATGTGGTATTAAATGACAACAGTTGATGGATTGCCATGCCAATTGTTCCCCTCAGAATTAATTGTTATAACTTTGAAGATCTCCTAACATTTTATCTATCAGTATCATCAAGTCAAAACTTTCACTTTTGGGGTGCCTCAGTGGCTGAGGAGTTTAGACAGCAACCACAGACTGCAAATTTCCTGGGTCAATTCAGGCTGGGGACTTTTGTTGCATCTCTCTACTTCTCTCACTGGTTTCCTTTCATCTCCAAACATTTAATGCATAAATATAGCAAAGGTATGTCATCAACCTCAGCTACACTTTGTGTTTATTTCTGATCAGCAAACGTTAGCATCCTAAAAAGCATACCTCATTAACATTACCATGTTAGAATTGTCCTTGTTAGCAAGTTAGCATCCTGATGTTAGCATTTAGATCAAAGCTGGTCTCCAAGGCCAAGGCCTCCATATGCTCACTCGACCCTTATGGGCACTTACTTGGTCCTACCCACCCTGTGCCCCATCATGGTCGACATTATCCACTATTTCTTGGAATCTGGTACGGTAAGTTCCAGCTTCAAAATGGCAGCAGTCACACCCATCTTCAAAGAGCCAGGTCGGGACCAGGATTACCTCACCAACTATTGAACGGTCTCTAGCCTCCAATCAAAGATGGTTTGCTGCCTAATTCCATCAGCACATTGAGAGCAACCATGAAGTCTACAAATCCCTTCAATCTGGATTCAGAGCACACCACAGCACAGAGACTACCCTTATCAAAAAAATCAATGACCTCTGCATCACTGCTCACTCCAGCCACATCAGTATCCTCATTCTCCTAGACCTTTCTACAGCCTTTAAAACACTTCCCCACACCATGCTCCTCACCCACCTATCTGATTACCCTGGGAACAAGAAACACTTAGCCACCATCAAGACCTCAGTTCCATTCCGGCATCGGTCAACCAAGTCATCCCTCTGTGCTCGGTCCCGTCCTCTTTACCATTTACATGCTCTGATCATCGGTCTCGAGAACGCTGGAGAGAAACACGCCGGGGACATGGAGGTGGGAAGCAACGTCTGAGCAATAGAGGAGGGTCGAGACGGGACGGGCTTATGGAGAGGAGAAGATTTAAGCCGGGTCTCCCCTCTGTTGTTATGCGAAATATACGGTCTTTCTACAACAAAATGGATGAACTAACGGTGCTAACACGGAGCCACCTGGAGTACCATGAGTGCAGTCTGATGTGTTAACGGAGACATGGCTTCACAGGGACATTACGGACCCGAGAGCGGTACGAGGAAAGGAGGGGGGCTGTGTAGATGGTGTAATCCTGGTCATATCACCTTTAAAGAACAGCTCTGTAGCCTGGATGTTGAACTGCTGGCTGTTGGACTTTGTCCATACAATATGCCTAGAGAGATCCCGCATGTCATCAATGTTGTTCTGTACATCACTCCCTCTGCAAACCCAACATTTGCCTGCAGCAGCCTTCAGAGCTGGAGCAAGGCCTTCAGAGCTGGAGACAAATCTGGCTTAAGAACAGCAAGAGCAAATCTTTCCCGGGGCATCAGAAAAGCAAAACAGGATCACCACAAAGAATAACATCCCACTTCAACGACAGCAAAGATGCACAGAGCCTATGGCAAGGCATTCAAGCTATAACGGACTACAAGCCTGCACCAAAGAGCTGCGAGAGTGACACCTCTCTGCTCAACAACCTGGACAGCTTCTTTGCATGCTTCGATGCACAAAACAATACTTTCCCACAGATAACCCCTACACCTCCCCATGACCAGACTCTGTGCCTGTCTGCCGACAGCGTAAGAGGACATTCTCTACTGTCACCGTCCCGAAAGCAACAGGCACAGACAACATCCCTGGTAGGGTGCTGAAAGACTGTGCAGAGTAACTGAAGGATGTCTTCACTGACATCTTTAACAACTCTGTAAAGTGTCCTGAGATAACTTTGGTTATGATTTGTCACTATAAATAAAATTTAATTGAATTGAATTGAACACCTCCTTGAAGCAAGCCATTGTACCATAATGCGTCAAAGCTGCCACCATTATACCTGTGACAAAGACATCATCCCCATCCTGCTACAACGACTACCATCCTGTGGCACTGACACCCATCATCATGAAGAGCTTCGAACAGCTAGTCCAGTCACACATCAAATCCATCCTCCCCCCCACCTTGGACCCCTTCCAGTTTGCATACTGGGCGAAACGATCCACAGAGAATGCAATGTACTCTGACCTCCACCCGGCCCTCACCCACCTGGAACAGAAAGGCTCATATCGTTTCGCCCATCCATCAAAGCTCTATGGTCACTTTATTTTTCAGTATTCATCTGGTTACACAGAACTAGCATATACTTAGACTGCTGTTTTCCTGCCATGCATCACTATCACTTTATTATTTAGTATCTGCACATAGCTTATAGTTATATATTATATTTATACTCTATCACTGCACTATAGTTCTGTTTACGTCTGCACATTACATATGTATCATGTCTGACCACATCTGAATCCGATCACTGTCCACTTACATCTTTTCTACAGTTCTGTTCATACCTGTTTTAACAGTCTACTGCGTGTTTACATCTTATACACCCGTTCACATGTCTGCTTACATCTGATACACGCATGTCTTTCTACATCTCACGCCGACGTTGTTCTCCGTATCTAACTCTGTGACTGGAATCTACAGTTCTGTTCATACCTGTTTTAACAGTCTACTGCGTGTTTACATCTTATACACCCGTTCACATGTCTGCTTACATCTGATACACGCATGTCTTTCTACATCTCACGCCGACGTTGTTCTCCGTATCTAACTCTGTGACTGGAATCTAACCTGTACTAACACACTAACATCCTGACACTTATTCTACCTGTACTAACACACTAACATCCTGACGCTTATTCTTCTTTTACACTTTATTCTTGTCAATAGGTTAAAATGTCTTTGTATAGTTGCACTGTCGTTATTTGCTGCTCTGTGTGCCCTGAATTGCCCCCCGGGGACAAATAAAGATTTTTGAATTTGAATTTGAATTTTAATGTGAGAATGCTGTTCATAGACTTCAGTTCAGCATTCAATACCATAATACCACAACAGCTCATCTGCAAATTGGACAAGCTGGGCCTCAGCACTTCACTCTGCAACTGGCTACTGGACTTCCTCAGCGAGAGGCCACAAGCAGTACCTGTTGGGAACAACACCTCCAGCACCATCACCCTGAGGACGGGGGCCCCCAAGGCTGCGTGCTCAGTCCTCTGCTCTTCACCCTATTGACGCACGGCTGCACACCAACTTACAGCACCAATCACCTCATAAAGTTTGCGGATGATACAACTCTGGTGGGTCTCATCACCAAGGGCAACGAGAAACACTACAGGAAAGAGGTAGACCTTCTGACCACGTGGTGTAGGAACAATAACCTCCTGCTAAATGTCAGCAAGACAAAGGAAATTGTTTTTAATTTCCAGAGAGGCCACACCGACCACCCACCACTAACCATCGACGGTGCTGCTGTGGAGAGAGTGAGTAGCACCAAATTCCTGGGGGTGCACATCAGTGATGACCTGTCATGGACTACAAACACTACATCACTGGCAAAGAAGGCCCAACAGCGCCTCTACTTCCTACGGAAATTCAAAAGGGCAATTGCTCCACCATCCATCCTGACGACATTCTACAGACCCACCATTGAGAGCATCATTTCCAGCTGTATCACTGTATGGGGCGGGAGCTGCACTGAGTACAACAGAAGAGCCGGGGAAAATCATTGGTGCCCCGCTCCCATCCCTCAAAGACTTGTACACCACCCCCTCACTGGAAAGCGGTCACAATAGTGAGTGATCCAAGCCATCCCACACACAAACTGTTCAGCCTCCTGCCCTCTGGAAAGAGGTACAGGAGCCTCCACTCCCGCACCACTAGACTCAATAACAGCTTTGTCCACCAGGCTGTTAGGCTGCTGAACTCTCTCCCCTCTCTACCCTCAGCCCGACCCAGCAGGTCGTCAGGAAGATTAAAATCCGCCCTCCAAGAGACATCCTGAACACATAACAGACACACAGAAAATGACTATGCAAATTGTACATACAGACCTGCTGCAATCAATTGTTTTGCACTAAAAAAATAAACAAAAAAAACATTATATTCACACATCCTTGGCTGTTAATGTTTCACAGACACTACTTTTCCACAGTAATCTGCTGAAATATCAAAGTCTTTAAATCCATAGCATATATATATATATTATTTCAAGACCTGTAAGAGTATTATGCCACCATCTGCATTTTTTATTATTATTCGTTGCCATTACCATTGTATTTTGTTGTTACTATAGCAGTTAGATCATTTATGTCGTGTCACTTACCATTTGTTTCTTGCCACTTTACTAATTGTGTCTTGTCTTTGTCTTGTCTAGTCTACGCATGGGATAGTGAGAAACGGAATTTAAATTCCTTGTATGTCTTGTTCATGTGAAGAATTGACAATAAAGCTGACTTTGACTTTGACAGCATCATACACGCCACAATCTCCAAACTTCAGACTCAACACCCCAGTGCCCTCATCATCATGTCGGAAGACTTTAACCACGTCACCTTGGATAGAGTTCTGCTGACCTTCCAACAGTATGTGAGCTGTCTTACCAGAGAGGAGAGGACTCTGGACCTGATGTATGCATACATTAAAGATGCATATATCTCTTTTCTCCCCCTCTGGGCAGGTCATATCATAACCTGGTTCACCACAAACCCTGCTATGTGCCTCTGGTGAAGAGGAAGCCTACGACCACAAGGACTGTGAGGAGGTGGTCTGAGGAGGCTTATGAGACACTGCAGGGCTGCTTTGAAGTGACTGACTAGCCTGCACTTTGAAAGCCGCACAGGGAGGACATCGATGGGCTCACTGAGTGCATCACAGACTACATGAATTTTTGCATTGACTGCAATGTCCCAGCTCGGATTATGACCTGCTACGCCATCAATAAACCTTGGAATGCCAAGGACATTAAGGTCGTCCTTAATGAAAAGAAGAGAGCATTCAGAGATGGCAACTGTGATGAGGTTAGGAGAGTGCAAGGGGTAGTCAGCCTTAAAATCAGGGAGGCTAAAGACAATTATAGGAGAAAGCTGATGAACAAACTGCAGCAAAACAACGTGAGGGATGTGTGGAGTGGCATGAGAACCATCACCGGGTTCCAGAAGACTGGTAGCACAGGGTTGGAGGACCGTGTGGACCAGGCCAATGAACTGAACATTTTTTAAATTCGTTTTGAAACTGCGGCCCATCCTCCACATGATTCTGCTGCTGCCGGCCCCTCAACTAATGTCACTTTACCTCCCCATACTCCTCCTCACAGACCCCTTGTCTGCCCCTAACCACCTCACTTCACACCTACCTATTCTACCCCTCCCCCTGCTCTAGATCATGCCCTCCACAACCTGATGACCTCAGGCAGCCCCCAACGGACACCTCTACGGTGTCCTTCATGCCTGACCTGGTGAAAAGACAGCTGACGAGACTCCACTCAGGCAAAGCTGCAGGCACCGATGGTGTATTTCCCAGAGTGCTTAAAGCCTGTGCCCCCCAGCTGTGTGGAGTACTGAGTCAAGTCTTCAGCCTGAGCCTGCACCTCCAGAGAGTCCCTGTGCTGTGGAAGACGTCCTGCCTCATGCCTGTGCTAAAGACACCGTGTCCCAGTGGCCGTCAGGACTACAGACCGTGTCCCTGACGTCCCACATTTATGAAGACCATGGAGAGACTCGTCCTGGAGCAGCTAAGGCCTATGTTCAGGCCCCTCACTGATCCAATACAGTTCACCTACCAGCCCCGCCTGGGAGTTGAGGACTGCATCACCTACCTGCTGAACAGAGTCTTCTGGACAAGCCTGCGAGCGTCATGTTTTTTGACTTCTCCAGTGCATTCAACACCAACAACATGGGTGAGAAGATAGCTGCAATGCAGGTGGAGGCCCCCCATCGTGTCTGCCATTGTAGATCGCCTAATGGGCAGACCACAGTATGTACACCTTAAGAACTGTGTGTTTGAAAGAATGGTCAGCAGCACGGGGGCCCCACAGGGGACTGTCCTCTCTCCCTTTCTCTTCACCCTCTTCAACTCAGACTTCAACGATTGCACTTCCTGCCACCTTCAGGAGTTTTCTGATGACTCAGCAATAGTTGGCTGCATCGGAAAGGGGGATGAAAGGGAATGTGGGCAACTTTGTCACTTGGAGTGAGCTGCATCTGCAGCTCAACCTGACTAAAACGAAGGAGCTCGTAGTGGATCTGAGGAGGGTAAAAGCACCTGTGACTCCTGTCTCCATCCATTGGGTCCCTGTGGACACTGTAGAGGAGTACCTGGGGGTGTACTTCAATAATAAGTTGAACTGGACTAGAAACGCCAAGGCTGTCTACAAAAAGGGCCATAGTCGACTCTTTTTCCTGAGGAGGCTGAGGTCCTTTAACATCTGCCGGATGATGCTGAGGATGTTTTATGAGTCTGTTGTGGCCAGTGCGATCTTCTTCGCTGTCACATGCTGGGGCAGCGGGCTGAAGGTCGCAGACACCAACAGTCTGAACAAACTAATCAGGAGGGCCGGTGATGTCGTGGGGGAGGAGCTGGACACCCTGACGACTGTGGCAGAGAGGAGGATGCTGTCCAGGCTTCGGTCTATCCTGGACAATGTCTCACACCCTCTCTACGACACACTGGCCCAGCAGAGGAGCATCTTCAGCAGAAGACTCCTCGCACCCAGATGCACCACCGAGCGCCACAGGAAATCTTTCCTGCCTGTGATCATTAAATTATACAATGCATCCCTTGGAGAGCCTGTCACCTCCTCTCTGTAATTCATACTCAACCACAGACAATCTGTTATTTTGCACATTATTCTGGTATTTTTAATCTTGTATATATTTCTTAATAATAATAATATATTAATAATATATATGTTATATATAATAATATATGTTATATATAATATTTGTTGTTTGTATCTCTGGAGTTTTGTAGCAAAAATAATTCCCCCCTGGGATTATTAAAGTATTTCTAATTATGATTCTGATTTATTCAGCCTTTATATATGTAAAAGGTCATTGGGTCCCTTGAAAGGAGCTATAAAATCCAATGCTACTATTATTCTAAGCTGCAGTCGGAAAGTCTGGCAGATCAAGATTTGATGACTCAAATTTTGAACGTCTATGTAAATGTGATACAAATATGATCAAGCAGCGCGTTACTCACGTTTCTTGCGATTTCATCACGTCTATCGCCTGCGGTGTGATCGTAGCAGAACACAGTCATGCGCTTAGTGGACAGGATGATATGGGCGCGATGGATTTTTGCAAAACAAAGGTGTAGGTGTATGTAGAGGTTTTTCTAAAACCAGATGATTCATTTTGTTCTATTGGAGCATAGTGTTGGTTTTAGTGAATATGATCAAACAGCTTAAAAGCAAACTCTTGTTTCTCCTATAAATTATCAAAACATGCACTTAGTGGAAAGCATCAAGCCATCACCACCTCTTCTCCTTTCTTGAACTGCTCTTTTTGTCCACGACCTCTCTTCAAATAGGATGGGGGATATTGTTCACTATGGAAACAAGGTTGCACCAAACGCCCTGTGCTCCACTCACTTTGCATATAATTTACCCTTTTCCTCTCCTCTTTGGAGCTCCAGGGCTTCTGATCTTTTATAACAAAATAAATGGGGGATGACGTGTATGATTTTGTATGGTATTGTTTAGAAAGTGACACACACCAGGGTTTGACAGAGAGGCACAGCAGGGACTGGTTCAGGCCTGTTTGCCCTATAAAGACATATTGGCGTTTTGACCATAGGGGTCCATTCCAGTCATTAATGACCTTTTCAAACACACACACTGAATACATTGTATTGCGGTTGCACTATCAACCGTCTTGTTAGCCTAGGGCTGCTTTATTCCCTGAGGTGTTACAGCTGCATAAATCCAAGATTTAAAGATTTTGATATCTTGTCTTTTAACAGCAACAAGTAATTGACAGCTGTAAGCATGAATAGGTAAAAACCTGTTTAAGATATTTAACATATGAAATCTGTCAGTAGCCATAAACAAACATAAAGATCAAGATATAAACAGATTTTTCTTGAGCTTGAGAGGAGATTTTTCATTTTTCATTAGCAGTTTCATTCGACTTACAATGTATTTACAAGTTTATAGTCTTCAATAAATGACTTAATGGTATGTTGTAAACATTTAAAGGCTTCTATGAGTCAGACTACAGGACTATCATAGTTGCTATTTGGACAGGAAATTTTTCAGTATTCTTATTATACTGAAATGTAATTAATGTATTCATTTAATTAATGTGGGCAGTTATGACAGAGCTCATGCAAACAATTTCTGCATTCTTTAAGATTAAGATTCTCTGCATGCCATCTTTTAAAGTTTGGAGCTTGCAAATGGATATCAGAGCTTAACATACTGAAAGTGATTATGTGCCATGAATGATTATGGGTTAATGCGAACAGAAAGTGACAGTAATAAAGCACCGCAGGATGAACGAACAGACAGACTGACTGGCAGGCAGAACGAGACACTTCCTCCCTCTGAAGCATTACTTCCAGAATTTCCATTTCAATCACCGGCAGCCTCATGGGAGGGCCCTGGAGCCTGCATGGGTGGGAGGAGTCAAGCCCCCTCATTGCCAACAGTGGTTAGCATCGAGCAGCACAGCCTGACGCCTCTGCGTTGTGCTCCTTCTGCTGTGAGAAACTATTCAGAGTTTGCATGCAGCGCAATCTCCATCCTCCCTATCCTCCATCTCCCAATCTCTCCTCCTCCCTGTCCCTCTCTCTTTGCAAACACCTCACTATCTTCCAGCACAAAGTGATAACACCAAACTTACCGTACTACACATAGAAGTTGGAAGTCTTACTAGAGTTTGTTTCCACTTTCCCATAGTCATCACTATACTTAGTGGAAAATAACTGAATATAAAAGGACTAAAATGACTACTCAGTACATTCTTTTCTGCCCCTGAGGCTTGTTTCCTCCAAGCTCAGTCATGGGTCATTACAGTTGGTCATTGCACATTAGTCTCTTCTGGCCTTGGTAGCGGAGATCCTATTTAGGGGTGTAATCTAGCCATATAATCTGGGTTAAAAGGTGACTCCCGCTTCCTAAACAATAGAGCTGCCTCCTCTATGTATGTGACACACGTTGTATGCTAGGCTATGCTGAGAAGTCGAAGCATTACTCTCTGCTTGTAAGTGGGATGCACTGATGCTCACTGACATAAATAGGTCCTGCATATTTGGTAGCACATTGCCTGGATATATTTGGATGAGTTGCAATAAAACCGTTATTTGCGCTCTCTCCTTCTCCTTCACTTTGTGTTTTATATAAAACTGTCACCACTAACGTGTTTTATCTCTGTGCAAATGAATTGTAGTGTTACAACTTTTTTAAGATCCCCATTGTTCACGCGGGAATCGTCACACATAGGGGTCCTCTTGAATACAGGTGTGCTTGAAGAGAATGTGGATAAAGTGATCAGGAACAAATTAGACTAGAGAAAGTGGTCCTGTCTCTCTCTTATTCTGTGTCTCATTCTCTCCCCCTGTGTGCTGTCAATACTATAAGTAAGATGAAAGGGCTGTGAAGGGGAAATACAATAAAGACATGTCTGCCTCCGGGCCTACTGGCTCAGGGTCGATGGCCGCCAGGCATGTTTTCCAGTAACTAACATACATGAATAACATTAGAAGATGGATGTGTAGTTAATCACAAAGATTTTTCTCCCATGATTTGAGACCAGCCATGCATGAGGAGAACTTTATCTCGCTTTGTAATGTTCCTTGAAGTTAAAGCTGGAGGATGGGGGCATCTGCTAAATGTCAGAAAGATGATTCTTTACATTGACACGCAAATTTCATTCGATTATTTTTTTTGCAGTATAGGAGCCCATGCAATGATATCCAGCTCACTTCCGCAAAAAAACGTATTGATCAATCTAAATAAGTGAATGTAGTTATTTCCTCTGGCTAAATCATCCATTCAGGTTTTTAAATGTTACTTCGCAAATTGGCTATGACTCGAATGTAAAGGCCTGTCCTGTCTACTATAATGTTTTTATATATATCTTGCAACGTTGTCTTGAAATACTAGCAATTCTCACCACATTACACTGTCGAGTATTAACTAGAATTAAAAGAAAAGGAAACAGCATGCTCAAAACTAGCTTTCACACTTCTTTCTTGTCCAAGGCTGAAGAATGCTGTGCCAAAACAATTTTGCCTCAGGAGTGAAATCAATATCAGAGATGAGAGCAGAGAGACAAAGCTTCCAAACATGCTGCCTTTGTACTGCAATATTTTTAGAAAAGTGTGTTTTTACAATAACTAATTGTATTATAGAAAAAAGAAAAACAAGCCTTATTCACCAAATCAGTTCATGTGTAAAAAGGTACCCCACCGTGTAGTTAATTTTAATTTGCTTAAATTCAAAGTTGGGTCCATTAGTAACACTTTGAATGTTTGTATTAATTAATGTGACATATTGCCTTAATTAATGAAGAAATGTGGCACGGATAATTGTCTTTATGCAAACTGAGTATTTAACAATGTATTTTAAAAAGGATTTAAAGAGTTACTTAACGTCAGGGGCCATTGTCCTCCAAGTGTGCTGTACGGTTAACCCCAAAAATAAGATTACCAGCTGGTTTTTATTTGCTCTTTAATGATTAACAAATGCATATGTAAGGCACATATAAACAGTATAATCAGTCGTTTTAGCAAAGCCCCCAAAGTGACATGGGTACTATTGTAACCATGACAATAAAGGCCCTTTAACCTTAAAGTCGTAATTTTAACCCAAACCAAAATGTTTTTCCAACCTTAAAAAAACTGTGATAGAAACCGGTGGATCTATTTATATTCTATTCAGAAATTGAATCTAATATTGATAAATATGTTTCACTGGTGATAATTACCTTGTCAAGATTCGGTTCTGTCAGTCCCTCCTCTCTCCCTTTTTTGTGAATTTGTCTCCCTCTGTCTGTTTTTCCCTGCATGTTTCTCCCCTGTGTGTTGTTTTGCCCAGGAACGGGTAAGCGTGGTTCCACCTCAGCTGCAGCGGGTTACGCTGATCACCTCCAGGAGTATAAGAATCTGGAGGTAACATGCATGAAGCGCTGGACCGTTGTTCTCATTTACTTGGTAAAGTCTTCGTCGGTTGGCTCCTATTTCTCGTTCGTTCCGGTATTTGCACTCCGTGTTTATTGTTGTTAATAATTGTTTCTTTGTTTCCCGCGTTCCTGTTTTCCTGTCCTGAGACCTGACCGTCCGTTGTTTCCTCGTTCCTGTTACCCTCGACCGTCTCGTCTTTAGTGTTCTTGTTTTCCCTGTAGTTATTCCCGTTTTTATTTGTTTGTACTTTTACCCTGTGTCTGTGTCTGCATTTGGGTCCAGTCCCTTTGTGTTATTTCCCCGCACAGTTCATGACATACCTGAAACTAAGAATTGTGTGTTTTCATTAGTTTACAATGGGCCCTTCATATATACCACTACACAGAAGTTGCCATGTTGAGCCCCCCTTCTTTTTACAGTAGCCCAGAACAGACGAACCAGACATTGATCTTTCAAATTTTTACGTTACCGAAAGGCCATCGTATGTTCTACTTGCTTGCAATCTGCAACCGCACCAGGAGATGCCATTAAACCCTATAAACTGCTCCTTTAACTAAGTACTTGTTTTATTTTTATTTTTTTCCAAAGAATTTTATTGAATTTTGAAGACAAACATACAAGAGCATGAATAACAGTTGTACAGTGTATTGATGCATATGCCTTAAAGTTAAATACAGCAACAAAAACAAAAAAACAACATAAATCCCAATATCCTTCCCAACAACCCATGTCAGATGAGGTCAAAGTAACCAACTAAGCAATATGATATAAGTAGATAAGTAAAGTACAATGAAACCAAATAGAATAAAAACTATAGTTAATAGAAAAATAAATAAAGTAATTCAAGAAAAAGAAAAAAAGGAAAGCACTAGGAGGTGTCCTCAGCATCATCAGGAGTAACACTAAGACTATTACTAATAAGAGCCAGTAGTGGGTACCAAGTTTTGTGGAACGCTGTCAAAGATCCCTTCTGTGAAAATCTTAACTTCTCTAACCTTAGAGATTGTAAAATGTCACGAATCCAACTATTGCAAGTCGGTGGAGAAACATGTTTCCATTTAAGGAGAATGTTATGTCTGGCAAGCAGGGTGGTAAAGGCCACGACACGTTGTGTAGTGATGAGCAGATTTTTAGAGGGAAGGAGCCCAAAAAGAGCAGTCAGGGGAGCCTGTTTGAGGGTTTGAAATGTATCGGACCAAATACAGCAAGCTTTGGGCATGTCCAGAACATGTGTGTGTGGTCGGTTACAAGCATGTTACAAGCATCACTGTGACTAGGGTATATCTTAGCCAATTTAGCATTGGTGAAATGGGCTCTATAAAGCACCTTCCACTGTAATAGGCTTTGCCTGACACAAATAGAGTATGAGTAAACCAGTTTTAGAATGTCCCTTCACTGGACCTCAGTAATGTCTACCCCCAAATCCTTTTCCCATGCATGTTAGGCGATACAGTGGGGACTGGGCTTAGAAGAGCAATCTTATTATAAATGACAGATATCAGTCATTTATGTTGTACGTTGAGAGCCAGGAAATGGTCCATCTCAGCTTCAGGGGGGCGGTTCGGAAAATGTGGGAATTGCTTTTAGATAAAATGTCTCATCTGAACGTACTGAAAAAAGGGGCTATTGGGCAGGCTGTATTTGTCCAACATAGATGCAAAGGATGCAAAAACACCATTGTCATACAGGTCATTAAGCGTTTTGAGGCTCTTATCTGACCATTTGTTAAATGCAGGGTTGGTAGAGAAACACATAGTTATTCAAAACTGAAGCGATGGTCGAAGCACTTCGCAAGCCGTACTGCTTCCTGAACTGGATCCAAATTTTAATGGTATTGGTGACCAGAGTAGGTGAGACATGTGGGCAGTTATGGGGTGTTGTGAGCAAATTGTAGAATGCAAAGAGCAGGAAGAATATGTTATCTCATAATGTGCCCAGGGTGGGCAGACGTCTCTAACTCCACCACAGAGTCAATATAAAAGTTTATTATTGTTGCAGGCCCAGAAGTAGTGGTGGAACTTAGGGCGTGCTTGTCCCCCTTCAGGTTTAGGGAGTTGAAAAAATATGTTTTTTGATACGGGCTGGTTTATTCTGCCAAATAAAGGCATTCAATTGTTGGTCCAGATTAGTAAAAAACGATTTATTAAGACAAATTGGGAGGTGTTGAAAAAGATACAGAAACTTTCGTAAAATTACCATCTTAACAAGATTAACCCGGCCTGCAAGGGGCGGGGGGAGGGCCGCCAATCGAGACAAGTCTGACTTTTATGACATTTATCTAATAGCGGCTGGAAGTTCTTCTAAAAAAAAGGTCCCTGAAGGAAATGGTGATCAACACCCCCAAATACTTGAACCCCTTGTCAGCTGTTTCAAAGGGAAATATGGATTGTGGGAGTGATCTTGCCAAGTTGACAAAAAAAACTCACTTTTCTGAATATTCAGCTTATACCCCGATAGGTGCCCAAACTGATCGAGAATTGGTAAAACTGGGGGAGGGAAGATGTGGGGTTTGAAATAAATAAAACAAGGTCATCGGCATATAAGAAAAGTTTGTAGACTATAAGTACAGTACTTGTTTCAACTGAAACCATGATACAACCCATTTCAGGCCTGGACTGGAAGAGGGGGAAAGGACTAAGATGCAGTACAGAATCAAAATGCAACAGGCTTTTATTCTGATATTTCTGGGCAACAAGACAGAGTGATAACAAAAATAGGCTATTAAACCTGAACCTGACTAAACCTGCAAGGCAAGAGGGAAAACAAAAGGGAAAATGACAAAGCAAAACTACAGTAACGGTGGGATGTCAACGAGAATCGCAGAAATACAAAACTAATCCTGACTAATCTCAATCTTAATAAATAACAGAAAACACTCAAGGAAAACAGTGCTCTGTGCAAACAGTCTTCACAGAAGATGACCTGATCAACATTTTTAGAAAATCTTAAAAAAGAAGAATGAAACAAGAATGTGGTGCTTATCTGCCATTGACTCATATGCAGAAACGCATATGATTCCTGATGAAGGATTTACAGGCTCATATGCAGATGATGATCTGCCTAGCAGACATGTTCACATCCATTCAAGTGAGTAACCACTATTTTTTTCATTTCTTTTTACAACATAGCCGTGAAGAACAACTAAAAAAAAAGCCATACTGAAAAAAATGATATTGTTTGATTTAGGTTTTTGATCCTACAACAGCTTCAGTCTAGTGGCATCAGTCTTTACTCCCACAGCAGTTGGTAGATACGAAGCAATGAGATAAAACAGTTTTGGCTTGATATTGGTGTGAATAACTGGTATCAAAGCTAAATGTGTGTTTGTCTGTTGTTGTCCAGCTCATTGTGATTGTGTGCATATCTATCTTTGCATATTCCTGGGCACAATTTGTTCCCGTTGGATTGAGGATAGGGTTCTCCATTGTATTAGTGTGTTTTTGTGTGCACATTCTGTGTGCAAATATGCTTACAAGACAGTTTTTATTTCCCTTCCTGTTGGCAAGAGAAGACATCTTCTGAAAGCACATGGCTTTTAAATAAGCTGAACAAGTGTTTGATGTGTAAATGTGTATCCCAGACATGTAAATAGAATGCTAGTAAGTTCTCGCCGTCTGTCTGTCAGAGTTTTGACTTGTCACCAATGTTCTTCTCCTTCATCTATGTGTGCGTTCCTCTTATGTACCTTTCCAGTCTGCCTTGACAAGAAAGCAAACTGACAAGTGTGGCCTGAGGCAGAACAAGTGAGCCTTTGTTTAAAAGGTTATGCATTTGTGTTCATGCTGATAGAGAACTTACAAGCCCAGTGGCCTACCATCTGTTTGAAATAGTTTCATCTAGGACAAAGTGATCACAAATGCATCTGAATATGGCAAAGAAAGCAGTAAAGTTAAATGGTAGGAATGTGCCATCTTGTCTCTGGAAAGACTTTGTCACTAAAATTCTAAAAATGGGGAGGTTTTCAATGAACATATAGAGAGTTTCACAAGCGTATGTTTAATCAAAAACCACATTCATGTATACTTTATATCCACATCCATGGCCATGCATGTAAACATACATTCATATCATACACACCGATCTAATGGAAGCAATAGGCTAGCCAGACTGTCATTGTTATTGTTCAGTAATCTACATGTTTGGTTGTCATGTTAGAGGTGCTATTCCCGGCCAGGATTCTGAATGCAAATCAAACTCTGGCGAGGGCCTTGTGGAGGCAGTTTTTAGAATACAGCACCTTTAAAGTGACTCTCTCCCTGCAGGTTTTCACCCTCATGAAGAATGGAAACTGTGGTCAGTTGGGATATGTGACAGTTACAATGAATTGAAGTGTTTTCTACAGTGAAAAAGAATAGAAATGGCCTAAAGATACCTCGTTAGAATGCACTTCCACTCTCCATCTGTGAATTCAATATGTGCCAAACAAAAAAGCTATGACAGAGCAGTTCTCCTGACCAGTGAAAGAGTATGAGATTGCTCTAAATTGCACAAACCAGAACGCTATCCTGCTCATGAGCTCAAAAAACAGAGGAGAGGTAGATTATGCTGAAGAGGTAATATGATCATTTTATGTGAATATTTAGATTTTTTTGTGCAATAAAAACTGGTCACTATTGGAACTAATTGTAACTGATATAACCTCAGGCTGACCTCTGTTTTGTATGGAGGTGCAACCTTAAAAGGCTTTAGCTTCACCGTTCAAATGTACAGGATAGGAGTTGTCTCAAAATATATGTTTTAGGTGAAATGGCACTTCAACAGAACAGTTACAACCTAGAATGCAATGAGACCTATGGTTTGGTTTCCATAGCTTAAGCATCCATATATAATTATAGCTATGAGAACGACTGCAGCTGCCACTCACTCACTTCTAATCCAAGAAATTGTTTAAAGACGACATTACACATTACATTATCTGTCTTTATATTCCCATCCTGCAGTCAGGCTTTATTTTAAATATTAAAAATATTTAATATATTAAAATCTATTATATAAATAAATATTATATAAATAAATATATATTAAAATATTAAAAATATTTAATATATTAACTATTAAACTCTAATCACACACACACACACACACACACACACACACACACACACACACACACACACACACACACACACACACTGTTGACATTTAAAAAGGAAAAAGTGTTCCATTCTATTCAGAATTTCCTGGGCTTCTTTCTGTTAAAACATATATGGCTTATGTTCGTGTATACTTTATAACACTTTATGTTGTAAAACACAGCCTTGGGAAAAAGCCCCATATGAGCAGAACCCCTGTTGGGAGCTATGAAAACCGTCTGAAAGGTCACAGCCAGCCAAAGCTCCCTCCCTCCGTAGTCACCACTGTGTGCTTATATCGCCACCACTGCTGTTTACTTCGTAACCGAAAACATTTGTTCATGCCATTTGGGGCTTTTAAAAGTATTAAATATCCCAGAGATGTTTAGCCCTTTTCAGAGTCTGATCTTACCATGAGCTCATTAAAAATACATAGTCTGCATTCCAGCTCTGGCTGTTTGATAACTGCTTTTCTATTTCCCTCTCCACCATCTGAATTAAAAAGTTGTTATTAACATGACTAATTCCACCCTCAAGGGGATTTACATGCCCCCAGTATGATGGCAACATGTCAGGACACAATAATCAGTGGCCGCTCTATTTTTTTGTACAGCGATGCATTTCCAGCAGTGGAATGTGATGCCATGTGAAATGTACCATGAACTTAAATCAGAACATTAAAAAGTGTTTTTTTTTAATTAATGTGCATATACTGTAAATAGTCAGTATAGATCCTATGGGGTTCTTGGGATGAATCCACTGTAGCTAATCATTTTGTAAAACTGTCTTGGTCAGTCAGGTTCATTTTATGTATTTATGACGCACATTTAAATACAACACATCAACATGCTTCCCAGAGGAAAAATACATTTTGAAATAGCTTAATGGATTAAAAGGAAATTTGTAGTTATGTTGAAGTAGTTGGAAAAAAGGAGGGTTTTGGATAATATTTTTATGTGGCAATAGATGAGGATGACCATAAAATAAACATGACTAAAAGTATACAGCCATGCTGGCATCTCTGTGAAGATTCACCTGGTTATTACCCAACATACACAAAACATGCATTGTGTTTCCCTACATCAAGTGTAGAACCCACATGTAAGGTTCATGTAAATCGGTTGCCATTCCGTTGAAATCCCTAGGAAGAGTTTCTTAAAGTACAGAGCAAAGTTTTTGGAAAAAAAATGTCCAAAAATGACATGTTAAAATCAAAATGGTCGACTTCCTGTTGTGTTTATGGCATATGTTCAAGAGGATATTTTGTGTGTATTTGCCTACCAATTTTCATGCATGTAGGTGAAAGCGCATTGAGGGGCTCAACTTTGGCAATATTCATGGGTGCACTATCGAGCTAATTTGCCATGCCCAAGACTGAGACCCATATAAAATCAAAATTTTCACCAATTCTGATCAGTGTGCAAAGGTTATACATGTTTAGGCCCTCACAATGTGATTTAAAAGGAGGAAAAAATAATATGCTCATGTATAGTTCATAAATAAACAAATAAATATGTAAGTGAATTAGTCATAGATGAATAAATAAATGAATAAATTATTTAAATAGGTACATAATTGATTTGGGTTATGTGACAATGTTGGGTAGACACGATTTGCTGACTGTGTATTGGAGAAACAAGTTTGGTGCAGATGTTGGTGCAGATGTCCATTCTTTTAGTGTAAGAATAGTGAATACGTTTAGAGAACGAGAACACACACTAGAGTGTAAAGTTACTGCGTATGTGTGGCGAACTGTGGTGATAAAATACATATTTTTGCTCTTTGCAGAAAAAAATTAAAGACTTTCAAATCAGATGTGTAGCGGAGGGCAACTTCACTCTGTACCACACTACAATCTCAATATGGAACCAACAGGAATCAAGAGCAGCCACTGACCAGAAGAACAGAGTTACACAACAGCCAATTAGAAAATAACACTATTGTATCTGGGTAAGATTTAACGCAACAACCAATGGAAAAAAAAAATGGTTAGCCTGGTATTATTCACGTGATCTTGGAGCTCTGAGCATCACTTTGAGCACAGAGTCAGTCATCTCCTGTTTATTAATGTGATAATACAACAAACTCACAACTTGACTGCTGTTAAAGAATGTTGCCCAGATAATGAGCATCAGTTTTTCAATGCTGAGTGAAACCATGGACATAGAAAAAAACCCACCCACATTCCTGACCGTTCCTGAGAGCGTGATCACACTGTCCTTTTGGCCGCGGCCAAAACCGGTTTTTCAGCTAAAGCCTAGTACCTTTAAGCCATGTGAGTGCACCCGCTCCGCGCTCAACTGCGGCCAGCGGACCGTCCACGGCCCGCTTGAAAGAGGTGGGCTGTAGCGGAGCCATTTGCACATGTACGAGCACGAGCGTGCGCACGTGTGCGAGCACGAGCCCTACTGCAGTAGCGTTATGTCCGCCTGTTCGGACATGTAAATAGAAGGACGGACCATGCGCGGACATTTAACCACAACAACAATGGTGGTGCAAGGTTCACGTTGGTGTGATGCGGAGGTGGAGTGTTTACTGCAGATTTGGTCGGATGAAAATATTCAAAAACAGTCGACAAGACGCACAAAAACTCCGAGGTCTATGGAAAGATTTGTAAACAAAGCCACACACACGCGATCAATGCGTGTGACGTGTTACGGCGTGATGGCGTATGGACAGCAAGAAGCATTGGCCGAGGCCCTGTCAGTGTGAGTACAAACGGGGCTGGGGCGCGGGGGGGAGAGGGAGGGGGGACAAGTACCCTAAAGTCCGGGTCGTGGTCCGGGAGGACAGTGTGAGCACGCTCTGACTGACGCTGACGTCACCTACAGTAGCCCAGATGGACAATAGCCTTGCTAATGAGCTTGCGATTTACAACTTCACTAGGCGTGAAAAAGCCTCGGTATCTGAATTGAAGTCAACTCTTCAAAGCAAAAACAATTTACAGAAAATAATGTCCATAACAAGTTCAAATATTAAGGGCTGCCTAATATTCGTTTGAAAATAATTGTTTTTTAATATTCAAATTAAATTTGAATATCGAAGTTTCGGAGTCCAAGCTCCTAATGCCAATATCAACTAAGGGCGCACTCACACTGTCCGTCCGTACCGTGCCCCGGGCTTTAGGGTACTTGTCCCCCCTCCCTCTCCCCCCGTTTGTACTCACTGCCTGGGCCTCGCGTTAATGCTTCTTGCCTGTCTATACATTATCACGGCATAACACGTCACACGCATTGATCGACGTCAACGCAATGCGTCGCTTTGTTTACAAATCTTTCCATAGACCTCTGAGTTTTTGTGCGTCTTGTCCGACTGTTTTTGAATATTTTCATCCGACCAAATCTGCAGTAAACACTCCACCTCCGCATCACACCAACACCGAACAGGCGCACATAAAATCGTGCTCGTGCTCGTAGACGTGCGCACGCTTGTGCTCGCTTGTGTTCAGGCCTGGACTATTAAATTTGGGGCATACTGGACAAGCATCATGAAAGTCTTAAGTCTGCGCTGACAGGTTTTGAGTTTGATGTGTTCAACCGGGTAGGAAAAGGACATATAAATATATAAAATGTAACTTCCTGTCGCTAGGGGGCGCTGTGATGATAATTCCAAATTGTCGTACATATGTGTCCAGGGCAGGTCACATATGTACGACAAACATTTTAAGTTTAGAAAAGATCTGAACACCTGGTGTGTAGTTTTAGCAGTGTCTCTTGTCATGGCATTTAATCAGAATACGCCATGCCGCCACAGCTGTGCCGTTAAACGACATCATCCCATGTTCACAGTGAAGCATCATCCAGGTCTTAAGGCTCTCATCACCACTGTTGAGGAGGATGTGATGAACCAGTTAGGCCGAGGACATCAAAGTATAAAACATGTAATTTCCTGTTACCAGCAGGGGGCGCTAGATATTGTCACATAGACGTGTTCAGGCCGAGAATCCAATCATGCCTGAGAAGTTTGGAAAGATTGGACAATGTATGGTCATGTTAAAGACAACTTCCTGGTTTATGGCATGCTGATTGATGAAATCTGTCATATTAGGCTGACTTCATGTTTCCAGTAGGTGGCGCTGTGGCGGTTGGTCTCTATTGGCATGTGTTTGTCTTCAGGCCTGGATTGTCATCATGTCTGGAAAATTTGGTGGAGTTTGGACAATTAATGCTTAAGTTAGAGGGACTTCCTGTTTCATGGTCAGAAGCACAAAATGGCCACTAGACAATCATGCAAAATCCACAAAATATGGCTTATTTTTCCGTACATGAAGTCAAGAACCCCCAATGGAAATTTCATGTTAATCGGATGATGTTTGTCATTTTTCATCCTGCCAATAGGGGGCGCTTGACATGACTCTTGTCATTCATGAGGAAATCCGTGCAGATTGGACAATTTATGTCTACGTTACACTTACTCCCTGTTTATGGTGAAAACTTAACTTTGACGCCAAGCTACAGAGAAACGAAGCAAGAAATAGAAAAAGTGCCCAGTATCGTTTGATAAGAAATGTCTTGAGATGATAGTGGCTGATTTTGAAGTTGATTATGTTAAATCCCCTGGAGGAGTTTGTTGAAGTAGGAGACATACAAATGTGTAAAAATGGGCATAAACTCCAAAATGTCCAACTTCCTGTTGACTGTAGCATATCGCTCAAAGATACTTTTTAGTAATCCTCTATGAGTTATAAATGCCTACCAATTTTCAGATTTTTATTTCAATCCTGGGGTACGGGCTGTAATTTAGTGTTTGCCAATAGGGGGTGCTATCATTGTGAGTCAATGTTGAGATGTAGGTGTGTTCAGGCTGGGACTGTTATCCAGCATGTGAAATTTGGGGCAGATTGGACAATGTAAAGTGGAGCGACAACTTCCTTTTTTCAACTTTGGGGCAAAATTCATCTCCACGCCACATTGAGGGCATTTCATGAATCCTCAAAAGCTTCACAATTTAGCATCACAAAGGTCTTTAGATGCAACTTACCAGATTTGAAGTCACTTAGGGTAATTCGCTAGGAGGAGTTTGTTGAAGTACAACACGTCTGACTGGCTTCACTTTGGGAAAAAATGCCAAAGTAAATCTAAAATGGCAAACTTCCTGTTGGACTTAGGATATGGCCCCAACTCCTGCATGGCCCAACGCAGGAGAGTTGAGGCCTGGACTCTGCTGTCCACTTACATCTAAAGGCGAAAGCCAACTACTTTGATGACAACAATGTCCACATCCTGGACAGAGAGGACAGATGGTTTGAAAGAGGAGTAAAAGAAGCCATCTATGCAAAAGTAGAGAAACCATCGCTAAACAGAGGAGGAGGTCTAAGACACCACTTATCTCCGATTTACAATGCTGCCCTTTCATCCTTCCCAAGAGATTCAACAGTCTTACCTCAAAGAACAACTGTTCACAAAGGGCCTCCTGTGACTCAAACGACTGTCGTTATGACCCAACAAAGCACTAGCAAAGTCGAAACCTTCTTCCCACCAACGACTGTCATTCTAACGATGGTCATTGGCACTTGGAGCACAAAGGGTCCCGGTTGACATCATCGGCCAGATAGTTGGACCAGTCCCAGCCTGATCAGTTGCGTACATGAACTGGTGAATCCTCTTCCTAGACAAATAACCAAGTCCAGTTGTTTTTGACTGAAATTTATTTGGGGATAATCATGGTCATTCCAATTACAATAGGGTCCTCGCCGACTTAGTCGGTGCTCTGGCCCTAATAATAATAATAATAGTAATAATAATAGTAATAATAATAATCATTCCAATTACAATAGGGTCCTCGCCGACTTAGTCGGTGCTCAGGCCCTAATAATAATCATTCTAATTACAATAGGTCCCTCACCATCACAGTTCATAATTCATAGTTCATATTCAAAATTTTGAACTAAGTTCACAGTGCCAAAAATGAACTAGTACATAGTTCTTTTTTTTCAATATGTTGCTGTGGGCTATTCTTTTTCAAAATTATTGCAAAAGCCCAAGTAGAACCGCAGATAACAACGGACCTTCTACTGTACGCAGTTAATGGGATTTGGGTCGAGGATCTGTCTTGACTGTCTTTTGATTTTTTATTTGCTTGCACATACTTTGAAAGGCTAGCCAGTTGCTTCAGTTCAATGTGCCATTTCAGGTTTTCTGTGGGTGTAACTGAAGTGTGGATTTTCTTTTTGAAAGCTGGCAGGCAAAGTTTACACAGATACTAAAGATTTTTCCCATCCTTACAGATCGTCATAAACTCGTTTAAATTATCATATGCTGCTTTGTCACCTACATGCTGCTGTAGCCTCCCTGCTGCTTTTTGTTTTGATGATGTATGCGGCAGTGCAACGCTGGTGGCTGGTGTTGCCAGAGTGTTTTTTTCCACTACATTTTAAGGCCTGTTAAAGATGTGTTTTTGCAGGGTTTTTGCCCGGAGGTCTCTATAGAAATGTGGCACCCTATTGAACAAAGTTAAATTTGGAGAATGTGTAGTAGTTCATTTTGAATTTTGAACTACGTTCAAAGTCCCAAAAAGTATGAACTAGATCACATTAATTTCTTCTGGGATATTTTTGTTTAATAAGCTGCACCATGACTGGTCAAATGATTCAACTTTATGTGTCATATCCAATTTTTTGCAAATATGGCTTACGTTCGGTCTGGTTTGGCCTTCTTTTTTCTTAAAAAAGAACAGTGAACCGTTACCCGATTGAATAGTGATTCTGTCCTGTTAAAATAATGTTGACCATATAGCGTCTCAGAATGTTATTATTTCATTGAATGGGCTCTATCAGTGGTTATCAGCTTCATAAATATGGGTTGGGAGGGCTCTACAACACCTAGCAGTAGGTTCGTTATTATCTATTCACATGGTAACACTCACTGTTAGTTTCGTCAGGACCCCTTGGGGTAACGTTTTAACACTCTTGTTTAAGATAAGGCAACAAAGCTATGTGGTTAGAACAACAATATGTAATCCAGTTTACCGATAGATGATAATGGCTCACTGAAGGAACTTGTAGGTTGAATCAGGTCATTCTGCCTCATATCTATCAGCTGGTACTGTTCGAACAGGGTGCCTCCTCCGTAGTTAGTTAGGGATAAAGTTTGGCTCCGATTTAGTTAGGGCTAGTGTTGTTGTCTGTTGCAAGAGTAAACAAAGTTCAGATTCCCATCCATAAGTCACACAGGGATACGATCATTTCAATGAACACTCTCTTTATATTGTGTTGCTGCACAACACTGAATTGAACTGAAAATGCATCAAGTAGTTGTAGAGTCATTTAGTTAAAAAACAAAATATCAAGCAGCTGTTGGCACTGAAAAGACCACAGCTATAAGGATTAATTATCTGGAAATTATGGGTGAGTGTAGCTCTACCGAATTTCATGCAATCCACTCTGTAGTTATTTAGATATTTAAGTCTGGACCAATGAGGTGGACAAATTGACTGAGACACATACTTTTCCTTCTCTGGAGCTGTTTTTCTAGGGTGGCAAAATCTCTCAACAACCTCTGGATTTTGACAGTGAAATAGTTGCCTCTGTAATTCACAGTTACAACAGTTAGCTTCAAACATACTAGGAATAATAAGTCTGATAAACAATTCAAGTTCACGGTGCAAATCTAGGCCTACCTACATTGCGTGAGAAGGAAAGAAAGAGACGGAGAGAGAGAGAGAGAGAGAGAAAGATCAAATGGCAAATGATTAATTCTTCTGTGTTGTAAATGTATTTTGTTATTTTATAAGAAGGAGAGGGAGAGAGACTTCGATTTCAGTATTGATATCACCGATTTCACACACTTTAAAAGAAGCCCCTTCAAGGAATAACGCCTCTGTTTTATTCCGACACAGACTCATATGTTCACTCAATGGCCAACTTTTGTAATCGTCTGAAAAGGTTTTGCTGCATCACTGTGAGGGACACAGTACTGCTTCTGATGTAAATTCAAAGCAAAGACCTCCTTCTTCATTCATCATACTTTTAGCTTGTTTATACACCCTTCTCCACAAAAATATCCCAGGTCTAAGGTGTAAGATCAAATGTTAAAGGATTAATAAAACAGTGGAGGGCAGGGAACTTTTCCCACTTCCTTCTGCTGTGGCATCCATAAATCATGACCCACTATCAAGGCCCATCACAGCTGAGAAAGACAGACTTGGTACAGCATGCCGGTCATCCCAGGTCGCCATTGCCGTAATCTATATTTCAGGAGTTCTCTTTTGAAGGCGAAGCCCCTCTCTTGTTTATGATGAGTTATAAAAGATTCCTTTTTGTTTTCTTACTTTTTTTAATCTTAGTTATAAGTGCCTCATTAATCATTCACATGGCCGCTCTTCCTGTCTTTTGTGTGACAGCTTTGATGTTAGCCTCCACTTTTCCTACCTGAATCCTATGTATTTTTCATATCTTCTTTGACAATCAGCTATGTATTCAGAATGCCTTCCAAATTATATTCTATTAAAGTATTAGATTATGAGAATACCATACTGTATATTCACTGATAACATCCAAGGAATTACAATTACAGCTATACCTAGGGCTGGGTATCTCTACGTTGCTGTTCGCAAGGTTCCATTATGGATTTTTAATTAGGGATGTTTCAGTTATACAATAGCAATTTCACTTGGATATGGAAGCGATTTTAAAAGAACTTTTGCTGTAAATTATACAAGGAACCCTTTAACCTATTGTATTATTAAAATGTTTACATTAACACTGACCCCATATCAGTTACATTAAAGTACTTTTTATTTAACATTTAACACACTACAGCAGTTAACATGATAAAATGACATTTTCCAGACTCAGTCAGGGAGTATTGAGTTACCAGAAAAAATGTACATATATTTTCTTTAGTAAGCAATTTATTGTGCTTTTGTATGTATTTATTGTGCTTTTGTGTGTATTTGTTTTATTTTAATTTATTCTATGTAATGTTTGTGTCTTTTATCTGGACCCTGAGTCCGTAGAGGGTGTGGTGCAGAGACGGTATATATCTAGAACCATACATCCTGAATACGGCCATGACACTTTTACCTCTATTTAATCTATTTGGCATTCCAGCATGACATGGTTTGTACTGATAGATGCCTTAGGTCGTCTAGTTTCATATGTTACCAATATCTTGATACAGTTTCATAGCTTTAAAACACAGCCTGCTGCAGTCTGTTAAAGGATTGATCTCTGGATTTTATAAATTGATATCAGATTAATCAGATGAAGATAGATTTGATTTGTAAAATATATTCTTTAAAGCCAACCCTGGTTACTAAACAAACTATCAGATAAATCATATTACTCAAGGTCAAAAGCCCTGATTTCACTTTTAGAATAAAAAGCAATTTCCCCTTCTGCTATGGTTATGCTTCTACTTCAAAAGTTGTGATAACTTTTTACAATTAAAGGGATGGTCATACTGAGAATAATAGATAAAGTCATAAATTGTGCTCCATTTGTTCAAAGTTCAAAGATTGATGCACAAAGTCCACATAGTGCCAAGGCAGTTCTCTGCTTGGGGCTCAGGGCATTCTGTCTGTTGGATGTAAAACACAAAGTAGCGCAGGGTCAGGTGGGGGTATCATTAATTAAAAGCATGTGCTCCATGGAAGAGCCTCTCTGCAATGCAATAAAACAAGTTTATAGGCCTCTGCTGCCCACATTCTTTTTCCCCACTTTTCATCTCTATGACAAAATGCCCGCTCACTGGTCAGAGCATAACTCTCTGCCCACTGACAGCTCCAGGATTACGACTGTGGGGAAGAGGGTGAGGTGAGAGGGAAAGGGAGGTGACTACTGGACTCCTCAAAGTCATCATGGCAGCCGTAGATTACAGAGTATCCTCTCCCTTACTCTTCTTGGCAGGCGGATAGTGAGCAACAGTGTCCATGCTGATCAGTTGTGGGGGAGATGAGGGAGGAAGGAAGGCAGGACAGGATCGTATGGCCCGGGCCCTGGGAAGAATAGCCACCTGATCCCACAGCTGCCGATGCAGCCCAGGCGCCTCTCACTTTCCCACTCAATAAATGGAGACAGGAACGGCTTGCATGAGCCGAGTGACTGGAGCCATAGCTGTGTATTCCATCAGCTCTTTTTGTCTGCGTTCACACCTAGGCTGCACACATCTTGTCACTGGATATTCAGTATCACTGTCAGAAGTCATTGCGTCTACTGTACTTATCCTTCTTTTCTACACAGTCAGTACATAATCTGCAGTATGTGTCTATAAGACTCGACTTTACCGAGTCTCTCCGTTACCTCTCAGGCCAGCCACATGACTTTTGTTTCTTTTGTTCTATCTAATGGTGCTCTTTCTTAAAGCCAGCCCAAGTGATCTTTGCTGAATTGTAGTCACTCTTGTCACAATTTGAACTTAAATGATAGGCCTTACTATAAATAGTAACAGCAGTAGAGAACAGGTATTGATTCAGTTAACTAGCCCAGTTATGTCAGTTTCACAGATATATCTATTAAGTTTGCCATTTAACCGAATTCCTATATTTCTTGTTCACCCCTTAAAAGCACCACAGCAACAACAAATGTATGTAGTGTATATGATCAAGTTGTATCCTGGTTTAATTATATTTAAACACACTCTCTCTCTCTCTCTCTCTCTCTCTCTCTCTCTCTCTCTCTCTCTCTCTCTCTCTCTCTCTCTAATATTTGATGAGAGAGAGAGAGAGATTTTTTTTTTTGCTAATCATCACATTTTAAAGTATGTAAAAGGTACTCTGCCGTGGTGTTCCCACACAAAAACTCAGAGAAGGGGTTGGAAGCCTACCTACTATTTCTCCCTCATTGATAAATTCTGCATCTGGCCTCGCCCAGCCCACTGTTGCCTGCACTTGTGCCCTAGCTCGTGCTAGGTTCTAGCTTCTGACTAAACACATCAGAGAGAATTAGCCATATCCTACATGACAGTAGGCAGCAGGCTAGCAGAGCCTATTTCCCAGAATGCCATCTTGTTGGAGCGGGTGAAGTTGTTTTGGATTTGCAACTAGTTGTAGTTTGGCCGTCCGGAATCTGGCGACAGTCAAACCTAGACAGATGAGGCAGTCTCATGTGCACTAAAATCTGCTACTAGTGTGTGAGTGTAATTGGCATCTTTTGTTTATGTTGTTTGCTTGTTAGCTTGTAACTGGAAAGTGGCTATAATGAGAGTGTGCTTTCTCTCTGTACTGACAGTTAGACAGTTGTCATTAGACAGTGATTGGTGAACTATAGCTTGCCTGGGATATGTTTTGATCTCAGAACTCAGAGAATTGCACAGACATCTCCTCCTTCAGGAGGATGAAAACACCTCTTTAGTGATAAACCTTGCTCAGATACAAGTCAGTTTTGTCAAATGGACAATATTGTGGTAAAGAGCTTAAAATGAATAACTGGAAGGTATTGAATGGTAAGATAATTATATTATGGGTTCCATGTATCTTATCCATTGTTGCAATCTCTGTCTCCTCCTGGCGGTTTATTGAGAGAGTGCTTGCCAGCCACCGATCAAAACTACTGCACCACCAGACAAGATTCTGGCAGCTGTTGAGTTCACCTCTCATTTCCGGCAGTACCTGCTGGGAGATCATTCACTATATGGACTGACCACACCAGCCTGCACTGGTTGACCCGAATGAGGGAGCCTCAGGGCCAGCTCGCACGCTGGCTCGAAAAACTGGCGGAGTATGATTTCCAGATGATCCAATATCCTGCCAGACGTCTTGCCTATGCACAGTGCCAGAGCCTAACCCCAGTAACCAGCTTCAGCAATAAGGGATTCAGTGCAACATGGCCGAGAGTCCAACTGCAGCAGATGCTGGGGAAACTCTTGCAGAGCAACCTCTGGAGGAGGTAGTGGGGCCCGAAGGGAGCTATGGAGGCAGCCCCACAGTCGAGCCTAAGTATTTTCCAGTGGGGGTAGTAGACGCTTTCAGTGACAATCAAGCTGGCTCTCTGTGTCGTGCAGTTATCTACAGAGTGAGTGAACCAGCCCAAACCAACCTGTTCGGCGGCCGGACCCAAGAGCAACTAATCAGCGCCCAAGAGGCTAACCCAGATATAGCACCACTGAGGAACTGGATGGACGAGGGAAGGAACAGGCCACCCTGGGCTGACATAGCACCCTGCAGCCCTGACACCAAAGACTACTGGTCACAATGGAAAAGGCTCTACCAGAAGGACGGAGTTTTGCTGAGGAAATTCTGCTGCACTGATTGAAAGGTATTCTATCCACAGATTCAGCTGCCCCAAAGGTACCGCTACTCAGTGACAGAACAGTTGCATGGTGGCCTAGTTGGTGGCCACTTTGGAGGAGAAAGGACCCTCGCACACCTCAAGGCCCGGTACTACTGATACAATATGAGAGATGATGTCACTCTGTGGTGCCGCACATGCACCGGATGCGCTGAAAAAGCCCGCCCCAAGAAAACACCTCAAGCTGCCATGTGCAGTGTGAATTGGTGCTTCCTTCAACAGATTGCAGTTGACTTAATGGGACCACTAAATGAAACCAAAAGGCGGAACCGCTACATAATAGTGGTACAGGACAATTTTAGAAAATGGGAAGCCTATCCCATCCCCAATGAACAAACGACAATGGCTGAAAAAATTGTCTCAGAGTGGTTGTGCTCCACAGTGCCTACACGGCGACCAGGGGGGTCCGTACTTTGTCGTGGGTGCACTGGATGACTTGGTCTGCAGGACCCCATTGTCAGACCCCAGCTCTTCGGAAATTGAAATTGGTCCCTTTGACCTTTGGGACACATCACTAGAGACGGAGAACATTGCTTTGGAGGCTCCCTCGGGTCTCTTCTCTCCACCATCATCGTCAGCTTCACCAAGCAGCAGCCAGTTTTGTATTTAACTTTTCTTATTGTCATGGCAGCTGTCAGGATTCCGGTCCTGTCAGTCTCTTCCCTCTTCCGTTTGTGTGAGTTTGTCTCCCTCTGTCTGTTTCTCCCTGCATGTGTCATTCCCTTTGTATTTGTCTGTTAGAGCTGGTAGGCGTGGTTCTGCACAGCTGTGACTCATCTCCTCGCCTGGATAAATAGCCGGATGTGAATCATGTCCGGCACCAGACCGTTATTGCTATTTTATGGTTTGTGTCTCTCGTTTGGTTGGCTACCTACTTCAGATGTTCCCTTTCTGGGTTGCGTTGGTTTATGTTAATTATTTCTTTTGTTATAGTTACCCGAGTTCCTGTTTTCCTCCACCCATTTGTGTTTTGTCTTCTGGTCCCCGCGTTTGGTTTTCCCCTCATCTCCACTCGGACCCTATACCTGTTTTCCTGTTCTCTGGTTTTTGTTTGTTTCTGTTTAAATCATACTCATTGTCTGTCTTTGCATTTGGGTCCTGCTCCTCGGAGTTATTCCCTGCACCGTTCATGACAGCAGGGATGTCAAGCTACACGCCTGTCACATGCATTTTCTGTTGTCCGCAGGTTCAGAACAGACAAAAAGGATGCCATGCTGCTCTTTGCATCACATTGACTAAAAAATATCAAACCTGTGTTATACTTGATGTGTGACAAAAATCAGAATCAGCCGCAGTGTGAATGTGCCCTTGTCTTTCCATCTGTCTGTCCTGGCTCTCTCTATCTGTTCCCTTTGTTGGCTCTATCTGTCTGCTTGCTTCAGCTTCTGCCTCTGCCTGTCACCTCTCTATCATTTTGTCAATGTCTCTTTCTCCCTCAACGGTCTCCTTCACTGTCCCGTTTGAACCAATGTCCTTTCCTTCTTTGCCCTCTCTACCCCCTTT
This sequence comes from Echiichthys vipera, assembly GCF_963691815.1. Lineage (NCBI taxonomy): Eukaryota > Metazoa > Chordata > Actinopteri > Perciformes > Trachinidae > Echiichthys > Echiichthys vipera. The sequence continues at coordinate 37,539,170 of NC_139825.1, read as the reverse complement.
CACTATCTCCTTCTCTCTTAATGCCATAATTTTGTCCTTTCAGAACCTGACTTTCATCCTCCCGAACCCCAGATGGATTAGCATACATTACACATTTCACAGTGACTCTGTAATAAAAGACTATATCCAGCTTGTTTCTCAGAGAGCAGAAACCAGTATGCACATCTCCCCAAGGTCGGGATAGACCTCAATAGCCCACCTAAATTCATTTCAGGGGTGTGCCAGTACTTTGGCATGCCTGCTATTTTGCATCGCCTTGTGGCCCAGGTGTTGCTTTTAGATTACACTGTGTGCTCAGGCAGAGAGAAGGTCTGTAATCAGGTTAGCTGAATAAGAGACACATCTCCTCTCCCTCTTCATAAAATAACAGCCATTGTTAACACTCAGGACCATTTATCCTTGAGGCTGTCTGACAAGCAACACAGTGTCGTGTCTGACTTTGTCTGGCTGTGAGTGTGTCAAGCTAGACATGATGGCATTGCTGGAGGTGCACTGAGGTTGTAAGAGACAGGGCAGCAGGCCGCAGCAAAAGTGAGAATAGCCAGCTGAATTACTATCACAACATGAAAAAGACATGCCATTGACACTATGTCTGAACCCTACAGACCCTTCTCCCACCCTCCTAGACAGGATTCTCCAGAGACATTTGGCTATTATCTCCAAATTTAGTTAGGATTCCCTCATTCCCCTGTCACTGATCGGTCTGTCTGGGTGATGCAATCGCCACAGCAATATTACAAATTAGAACTATTAGGACAATCACTCAAAAAAACTGGAGCAGTGCCATTTCACACCATGATCTCACCACCCACTGTCTAAAAATAATGAATAGTGTTGTAGAAAGACATCATTGACTTTCATCACAGTGTTTCTGCAGATAAAACAACTAAACAATCAATAACAATTGCCTCATAAAATCAGACCAGAGGACAATATCATGCAACTACAAATCTCTTCCTCTGCCTTGGGAGATATGGAATCAGAATTATTGAAATTGGCTGTGAGCTTGTACTTGCCATTCACAAATATATTGAAGTTGAATTACAAAGTATATATTTGAAAATAGTTATCTAGCAAACCTGTTGGAGGCATATGGGCTCTCATAACATAAATGATACTTAACTTTTATTGAAGACTCGAGGTCTGGATAGAGCACAACACAAATCCTCTTGCATTTAAATTTAAAGGATAATTCTGGTTTATTACAGCTTTTTGTGTGCAGTTTTGTCTATTGTACCAGTAGAGAGCTGGGCTAATCTCAGTTCCTCTAGCTTCTGTAACTCAATGCAATCTCTCACTTAGCACTTCTTTAATTATTATTTTTAAAGAACGAAGCATATTCCAGGGATTTACTTCCCATGGTCTAAGACAAATCTGCAGTGAAACGTTTATGATTTTGTCAAACTTTAACAAAGATTTGTTGTAGGTACTTACAATTTCGAAGTTTAGTTTTGTCCATCAATAAAATGCACCAACACTATCTTTTAAAATAATCTATTGGCTGTAATGTCTGTTATCTGATTATGAACTATTAAAATCAGATTTTAATGCCCATCTCCACACATTCACAACAAACCACAAATACTGTAACCAAATTTTTGTGTGCAGGTGACATATGTTCTAGTTTCACTGCACCTCATAACCACACAAAAACTGATTCAAAAAACATCCAAAATAGTTACGTTTCTTCAGTTTCAAAAATCAGTCATTTGCAAGACAGTCCAAAAATATGAACACATCTCTACTAAATAAAACTAGAGAACTAAAACAAGTATAAAGTATGGAGCTGCTCCAAAGACAAACATTGTGAGAAAAGCACCCAGGGGAATGTTCTGACCATATGGGTAAGTTTTCTGTTTAAAAACTGTCAACACGACAATAGATTAAAGCTTATTTGGGTATAACAAAGAATCGATACAAAATCAGTCTCCCATTCATTGTCTATGGAGCAGCTTGATAACATCACAAGTGTGAGACTTACTTACCTGGTCCCATTAAGGTTACATCAATTAATCTATAAATATTTACACATCATTTTTCTTTAAGTGTTTATTTTGTACCTGGCATTTCCTCGAGGCTCTGCCTCCAAGCCTGTCTTGGCATTCACTCTTCTCTGCACCCATAGATTGGCCATTTACATTGAGCTGTATCATTTACCACGCACAAGTCTAGGGCATGAGAAATGGTAAAAACAAAAATGTGGAATAAACAATGACCTTTTTATCATTAAAAAGGGAAGGACACAACATGATTTTAGAAAAACTCTGTTTCAAGACTTTTAGGTATTAAAATGAGGAGGAACGTCCCAGTGCAGGGCACATGCACCAGGCTGGGTTAACGTAGCCAGAGCAACTGCACATTTGCCCTTTTTCAGCTGAGCTGCCTCTCTGGAGGAAAAATATATACATTATTTTTGCTGTTGTGCAGTGGTCGGAAATGTACAAGAGCTGATGTTGGCGTACAAATGTGATGCAGCATGAAATGACACCCCGCTAGCTAAATAAAGCTGTCTTGGTGAGATGTTGTGATGGTGGGAGGATTATTTGGGATAAAAAGAAGGAGAAAAAAAGATTGTATGCCCATGAAATAAGAAACAATCAAACAGACTTGCCACAGAGTATTGCCAGGAGGGGACACAAGCTTTATTAAAAGACCGTTTTCACCCAGCTGCAGCTAGCCGCCTTGCAGCGGTTAGCCGCTCTGTTTTCTCCTGGTTGCACACAATGACTGCTGATGGCCTTTTTTCCTACTAAATGTCTGACTCATTCTGCAGACAACACGTAAAAACTTTAGATCCTGTGAATGTTCTCATTCGTCCAGGTCATCGTTATCCTCAAAGCAATTTCAGTCAAAAGCAACTGGACTGGTTGTTTGTCTAGGAAGACGTTTCTTCTTTACATTGGAAAAAACAAAACAACCACTGCATAAACGCACGGCCCAACACAGGAGAGCTAACTCCTCAGGCCTGGAATCCACTGTCCACTTACACCTCAAGGAGAAAGCCCACTCCTTTGATGACAACAATGTCCAAATCTTGGACAGAGAGGACAGATGGTTTGAAAGAGGAGTAAAAGAAGCCATCTATGTAAAAGTAGAGAAACCATCGCTAAACAGAGGAGGATGTCTGAGACACCACTTATCTCCAATTAACAATGCTGCCCTTTCATCCCTTCCCAGGAGATTCAACAATCTAACCTCAAAGAACAACTGTTCACAAATGGCCTTCTGTGACCCCAATGACTGTCGTTCAGACTCAATAGAGCACTAAGAAAGTCAAAACCAACTTCCCACCAACGACTGCCACTAACGACGGGCGTTGGCAGCTGGAGCACAAAAGGTTTCAGTGACATCATCGGCCTTGTGAGAGTCTAAATACCTGGATCTCACATCAGTTAGTTGGACCAGTCCCAGCCTGGTCAGATGAGAACATGAACTGATGAAGCCTCTTGGATGAGAGGTGAAACGTCTTCCAAGACAAACAACCAGTCCAGTTGCTTTTGACTGAAATTGCTTTGAAGAAAACTTGAGATCAGTAATACAAGTGCAACAAAAGGAAGTAAAATCACTAGCTCAAAGCCCAGAACAAGAGCAACGAGTCAGCAGTGCAGTGACAGATAAGTGGATCTATGTATGCACTTTCACTGCCATTTTTAAATTGTACGTTCCTGGTCCAGCAGTCAAATTCACTTGAATAGTGTACGGTAAAAATAAAAAACAAACAGGCAGACTTTTCTTTTTTCCCTTATTAAGAAACACATGAGAAGATGGGAAATCCGAGCTGTGATTGGACTTGTTAACAGTGTGTTAATGTTAGATTAAGTTATGTATATGTAAGCCTGATATCTTGTAGATGGAGTTGCACTCATTTAGTATCTGTCTGATATATGTGGGTTTTGCACAAAAAAAGAAAATAGTAAACCTGATGAACACTTTCTGATTTCCTTTTTTCCAATCATTGTTTCATCCCATCTCACAAAAAAGTGCCTGGTTGTTTTGAAGGTGGCTTAAGTCAGCAGGAGATGCACACCTGCAACATTAAGCCTAATTAAACCTTAGGATGTTCACTTTGTGCCACAGGTGTCCCGCAGCGCTAACCTTTTACCATCACACCCTGTGATCAGAGGCGAAGGAGCTCACAGGAATTTGTTTTGCATGAAGAAATAAAGATGTGGGAAAATACTTTTTGAACCTATGCATTCTTTTGTTTTTAACATTAATGGCCACTCAATCAACTGTAATAATACCAACATAATCGTCTGAGAAATTGCTATACACATTTATTTTGTTATTGTAAATGTGTGCTGCACAGGGCATCTTAATTCTGCATCATGAAATACATAAGCACAAGATCTGTATGCAAACACCACACATCCATACTAGCTCAGTAATTGGTTTTATGTAATAAAACTTTCCCCTCGGAGTATTTATTCTCCTTGTGTATGCAGTGACCCAAAGTTATCAACTGACAACCAGACTGGATCAAGGATTTAAGATGAATAACACAAATCAGCTTACTCACAGTAACACAAAAGGCTTGCTGAATACAGAGCGGTGCTGTCAGCATTTTACGAGAGGCGGCGGCAGAAAACGAGCTCCACTGACAGTGTAAATCATAGATCAGTTCATTAGCAAAATGGCACTGATGGATTTACATAGGGGTCAGAACATTAGCGCCTGGAGGATCCTGACTCTTTTCTACAACCTTGTGCAATGTCTCACCTCTGTATCCTTTTTCGCTGAACATTTGTATTTTCCATTCCACACCTCAGGCAGAAGTAGAGGAGATTTATACCTAAAAAAAACAAGGCCAAGACTGAGAGAATCTTTCAGAGTATGGCATACACGCTCACAGCACAGAGAAAAAGGATCCATATAATGACATACATAATGATTTCACATAATCTGCAGATGTAACCAAGCAACAATCTGCCCTTTTGTGAGCTGCTAGCCTGTCTGATTTGACGAAAGCAGAGAAAGTTATGCAGAGGGTGAGTGGGCAGCACTGCTGCCTCACAGCAAGATTGCTCAGGGTTTCAGAAGTTTGCATATTCTCAGGGGTGTTTCCAGGGGGTAGTCTTGGGTAGCATTGGCATTTCCTGAAATCTGATTGGCCACCCCAGTAGGAGACGCACAGGATTTCAGCCAAAATAACTGTCTTTATGCGACTGCATCAAGCTCTGTTCTGAAAGGTAGGGAAGGGGTCTAGATACAGCCCCAAAGTTGGGCCACGTTTTGACGAGAGGAAAAACTGGCATGATCCTTTTCAAAGGGGTCCCTTGACATCTCACCTCAGCATATCTGAATGAAAATGGTTTCTATGGGTTCCCATGAGTCTCTCCTTTTCAGTCTTCTGTCCACTTCAGTAAAATCCAATGCAGTTTTCTCATGCATTTCAAATGTGTTATTTCTGCCTATTCTAAAAAGGTGTATTTGAATATTTACGCATACTTGGACCCCTAATTGTATAAATTGGGTCTGACTGGAAAATTGAGACACTTGTGGATTCTGTATTCATATGTGATGTTAGTCCCCATAGTAGCCACTTCACTGTATAAAATGAGCTGTTGTGACCTCTCAGTCAATCACAGTCTCATGAAACTTTACAACCACAAACTAGAGACCACGTGCATTCAGAGGGTATGGCCTTCCTAGGTATACTGACAACAAGATAATGACCAAATCAAAGTATGGATTTTTCCAAGTTGTTCTCATTCATTGTTCATTCACTGCACTGTCATTTGTATATAACCCACATATGTACTACTATAGAAAGTATATCCAAAGCAAAGAAGAATATCAGGTGATGTTGTATAAGAGTGCTAAAATTCACATAGGGAGGAAGATCGGGTGGTGGATGGGTCCCACAGATGACTTTCACCCGGGGGACGGAGTTTGTGTCCTGGAAGTACTAAGCCAAACCGCCATTTTGGTGCCTTAACTGTCATCCATTGTTGCCTTAACTTAACCATCAGGGTCACATACCAGCCACCATTGCATGGCTCGAAAAAGAATGTCATATCATATAAGATATCATATAAACCAGTTTCACAGCATCAAATTTTGTAAGATGTCATATGAATTCATATGCATAACTTTTTTTAAAGACATTATACAAACCTGTTCATGCATTGATTTTTCTAAGTTTCTTATGGTCTTTAAGGGTTATAGTAGATATGAGTAGTGGAGACAGAAATGGTAAAGAAACTAATCATATTCAGATGTGTGTGTCTGTGTGCACATGCACGTACTTCAGGCCACGACAGTTAAAGTATCACGCCACTGGACGTTCTCCTTGCATTTTTGTATCAACAGGTGTTCATTTCTTTATGATTATGTGCATTGTGACAACCTTTCAAATCTGCATTTTTCACAATAATGGCGATAAAGCACTTTGGAACCATGTTGTGATGCATTTGCGGAATAAAGAATTGTTCATGAGTGATTTGTGTCCTAGTCGTGTGTGTGTGTGTGTGTGTGTGTGTGTGTGTGTGTGTGTGTGTGTGTGTGTGTGTGTGTGTGTGTGTGTGTGTGTGTGTGTGTGTGACAAGAAGGAGAAGTAGGCAGTGAGTCACAGAGTACATTCTCCTGCCAGCACAAAGGTTTCTTTCTTCCCTGGCATGAATTACCTTTGCCTGGAGCCTTCGCTTTTGAAAGTCAAAAAGGGCATTCATGTGGCGTGCAGAATCTCTTCAACAGAATTACATTTCCATTGTAAGGTAAAGTACAAATATTTAACATTTGGGTTTTGGACAATTCATTCATTCATTTATTTCGATGGTTATAGCTTCATATGATGGATGTAGGATGGTCATTAATGACTCCATTAATTGCTGCTCTGTCACAACATTACATTTATGCACAGCTTAAACAACCCCTGTGTTATAATCATTTAATTATTTATAACAGATTGTCACCTGTGTCTGAACCCAACATGTAATATCATTCAGCCGCCCTGAGGGGATGTGAGTGTGCCACTGTCTGTATCCGAGCTGTTCTGCGTTTACACTGCTGCTGAAGGGGCTGCCATGGATGTGATCTAGCTCTCTCTTCTTTTCTGAGCAGCAGCAGCATCCGGCTGCTGCCTGCTAAGAGCAACTAAGTCCATACAAGGTCAAGTAAAGGTGAAGCACTAGTCTCTTTGGCCCTGGTGTGTACTCTGCTTTTCTACTGTTTGAGAAGTCTATTCTAGGCTCTGCTTTCACTCTACCAGACTAGAAGGAGTGTCACTCCCCTGAGAGGAGCTGTCATGGCCAGGAAATGATCTCTAAGAGGAACAAGCATCCCGCCACCCCGCCATGGGGTGGTGGTGGTGGCGGGTAGGTCAAAGGGATCACCCCGGAACAAGGCCCAGGAAGGGAGGCCCATTCAAAGGTCAGTGGTTGACAATTTATTTTCTGGCACATATGACTGGCAATACAAGTTGTATGCATTTACATGATAAATAAACTTCTGATACCCCTCCCTCCCAGTAGTAAAAATATAATGTAAAGATGAAAAACGACCAAGGTTCAAAAGGTAAGGAAGTAGGTTTAATAGCAAATAAAACCTGTTGTAGCAGATGCATCCATTGGTACCTATCATGTCATGCTGTCTTGTTGAAAGTTAGGCTCAATTTTGGCGAGGGAAAAAGTGGCACTACCACTTTTTAAAATGGTGTATTTGAATATATCTACATACTGGGGACAGCCTTGGAATTGGATACATTTGGTATGACTGGAGAGCTGAGACTCTTGTGGATTCAATTAGCCCAGCTTTATTCATGTGTGATGACGTCAATCCCCATGGTAGCCATTCCATTGTAGTAAGACTATTTTTATGGTATGTATGTATGCTAACAGTATGTTTGGATTTCCTAGATAATTTGACAATAAAGGGGTTTCTGAGCCGTTTCCGTAACATAAGTTCTCGCTATAAAATTGCTGAAAAATGTCAAAAGTTTTGATGTGTTTCTCAAGGCCTGGGTGTCCTAATATGGTATTTTGGAGGGATTTTGACCTGTTTTTAAAATCAATTCTCACATTGTAAATGTATTAACAACCCAAAGACATGCTGCAACAATTTATGAGACTTAATAGAGCATGGGATGGTTGGTTTGGATGAGATGACAAATAAGTTAAATTTTGTCCCTTTGTCCATAATTCCTAATGGCTGGCCTGAGAAGAAGGCACAGCTTCTACAGTTGCTGACCAATAGCAGACACACAACCATGAAAAAATGAATGGGAGTCAGAATCAGAGCAGCCAAAGGCAATGTCTCATAATTAGAAAGGTTTATATGACAGGCTTTTTATCAAATCTTGAGGACAGGTGTTTATAGGACTTGAAATAGATTCTGCTCAGAGTTGAACACTCCCTCCTTCAGGACCCGGAAGATCCACAGAATTACAATTACACACCTGGAGAATCCTGCACTAGCAATCAGTAAACATGATTAAAAAAACATTAAATATGAGGTGGTCTCCCATGAATTTTAATTTTGAAAGCAGTACTGAGGGGAATTTTATTATTTTATCATCTCTAAGTGGTTTTAAGTGTTTTAAATCATTATCACTATTATCAATTTGATATCCATTGGTCAGCTTCATATTTCAGCTTCTGTTCAAGAACATATTCTACCTTTAATGCAAGAGGCCCCTTTTTATGTTGTGCATTAAATTAGTTAACAGGAGATTTTCAGGAGATTCTCTATGAGGATTAGATCTGAACTCTGGGCTGGCCATTTCATTGTTTCAATATTCTTAGCTTCAAGGAAATAATGATGTTTTGCAGTGTGAGGGGGGCATTTTTTTGCATCAAAATTGTGGTGAAGTTATTGCATGTTGCAGAAGGAGGTTCACATAAACATTTGCAGTCACGCTGCCATCTAGCGAGAGATCCAATTCCTGCTGCAGAAAACATCCCCAAACCATGACATGACATTGCTAAAGTTCAATTTATTTGGGTCTGTTGGGAAACATTATGTTCAGCATCAGAATGGAGAAAGACTGAACCCAAAGCGTGTAAAGAAATCAGTTACATTTGGAGAAGGAAGTGTCAGAGTCCAGATCTAAACGCCATAGAGAATCTCTGGAAAATCAACGGTGAAAAAGTAATGGCTAAGAAACCCACTGCAGTTACCGAACTGTGGAAGACACTGCAAGAAGAAAAGCCCAAGATAAAACCAGAGCAGTGTGAGAAACTAGTGATTTCCTGTGGACACAGACGTGCTGGCGTCATTCAAAGTAAGGGCCTCTACACTTCCTATTCATTTTTTAATCATATAGCCCTAAGAAAACATTGTTTAAATCTCTTCCGACACAATGGTTACTATTATCTAATATTTCTCATTGTTTTTTCACAAAATAAAGTCTTTTGTTGAAGTGCCATAGTTAATTTAGAAAAACATGCTAGTACATCAGTGGTACTGTATACTCACAGTGGATATTCTATGAAATTCTGAACAATAAAACAAATGAGAATATTTCAAAATAAATCATGTTTTAATCATTTTTTCTCCTAGTTTTGATCTCCAGTGTATATTAATTACTGTCAGGATCCCAGTCCTGGCAGTCCTTCTCTTTTCCTTTTGTGCTTGGGTTTGTCTCCCTCTGTCTGTGGTTCCCTGTATGTGTCTCCCCTCTCTGTGTTTGTCTGTTTGGAGACGGGAGGCGTGGTTCTGGACCAGCTGAACTCAATTCCACTAATCACCTCCCCAGCAGTATAAGAAGCCAGATGTGGGACACATTCGGCGCCAAATCGTTTCATCATCTACGTGGTATCGTGTTTCGTTCGTTGGCTCCAATTTTTTTAGCTTTGAGACAGATAGGCATTTCCATGTTTTCGGTGTTCATTGTTTCTTTTTGTTTTAGTTACCCGTGATCCTGTTTCCCTGTCTGCATCCCTGTCTGCTTGCCTACCACTGTTTTTCCCTTGATCATCTCATTGTCGTTTGTTTCTTCACCTTCCCCTGGACCCCACTCCTTTTTCCCCTGCTCATTGGACGCACTTGAGTTTCCGTGTCTGCATTTGGGTCCAGTTTCTTTGTGTTTCTCCCAGTACTGTTCATGACAGAACAATCTGGCAATAACATGGACCCCGCAGACATTGAAGTTGACCCTTTTTTCTGTCCACCAAGCAGTGTCCGCCCAAAGAGTTCTATTCGGTCAACATTCTCAGATGCTGCAAGGAATCTTAGAAAATCTTAGTCAGTTTCTCCCGGCACCAGGGCGATATGATGGGAAGTTGAAAGAGTGTAAGATTTTCCTGTTCCAATGCTCCTTAGTTTTTGGTCAGCAACCTCTCACCTATGATAGCTCTAAAATAGCCTATGTGTTAGGGTTGCTTACAGGCAGGGCCAGGAATTGGGGAGCAGCATTTTGGAACAACCCTCTCACCCAGTTCTCTACTGAGATTCTCTCCATGTTTGATCACCTGGTTTCTAACTGTGACACAAGCAACTTGCGTCTCAACCTGCGCCAGGGCTCCGCCAGGGCTCAGCCAGTGCGGTGGATTATTCGGTAGATTTTCGCACCCTAGCAGCAGAGTTGAGGTGGGATGATAGGGCTCTACAGAGCATATTTTTAAGGTTAAATGAGGAGGTTAAGGACTGTTTAGTGGGTAGGTCCGAGACTAATTGCTTACAGGAGCTAATCAGCCTAGCAATAAAGATTGACAACCATCTCTGTGAGAGACGGCGTGAACGAGGCTGTGTATTTACTGTGGGGCCCCATACTATCAATTTGCCGCCTGCCCGCTTCGGTTAAATGCCCAGGCTCACCAGTCACAGACGGGGTTCTGGTGAGCTGATACATTGTTCTAGCTGTTCCCCGTAAAATAATTAATTTGGACATCGTTTTGAGCTGTGATGGCAGAGATTTCCACCTTCAAGCTCTTATCGACTCAGGGGCGGACACTAATATTATCAACATCGAGTTGGCCTGTACTAATCAGTTCCCGACCATTTCCCCCGAGACTCCGTTGGTGGTAAACGGTCTCAGTGGTGAAGAATTAGCTCAGATCTTGGCCAAGACGGTTCCCATGACCCTGTCGCTAGCTGGTAATCACATTGAAACCCTAGCTTTTCACATTATGCCATCTGCTAATGCCCCTGTAGTTCTCGGTCTACCCTGGCTCATTGATCACAATCCGGTCATTGACTGGGTAGCAGGTAGGGTTGTCAGCTGAAGCAGCGTTTGTCACTCTTCGTGTCCCCGTTCAGCCCCTTCTAAGTGCCTCAGTGACCCCAGACCCTCGTTGCCTGTACCCCCAGATCTGTCCAGATCTGTGCCGCCTGTCTACCATGACCTCGCGGAGGTGGTAAGTAAATAAGGCGCTATCCTTGCCACCTCACCATCCCAGTGAGGTGTCCCATAGATTTGATTCCTGGGTCGACCTTCCCTACTAGTTGTCTCTATAATCTGTCGGGACCTGAGCGAGAGGCCATGGAGACGTATATCAATGACTCCCTCAAGTCAGGGATAATTTTTGTCCTTCCTCCTCCCCCTTGGGAGCAGGTTTTTTCTTCGTTGCTAAGAAGGACAAATCTTTACGGCCATGCATCTATTACCGTGGTCTCAATAACATTACAGTGAAGAACAAGTACCCTTGCCCTTGATCAATTCTGCGTTTGAACCGCTGCATGGCGCCACCGTCATCTCCAAACTGGACCTTTGAAGCCTGTGACCACCAGCACATTGTGCCCGCCTACCATCGCCCCACCAACCCCCCGGGCCATGGATGGCCCTCCGGCGTTCACGGTCAGTTCTATCCTGGACGTGCTACGCAGAGGGCGTGGCTTCCAGTACCTGGTCGATTGGGAAGGATATGGCCCTGGTCATTAAAGACTTGTTGAAACCTGATTCTGTTTCTGTGTCTGCATTTGGGTCCCTTTTCTCTGTGTTTCTCCCAGTACCATTCATGACAATTACATTGTATTATTTCTTGTGGCTATATGTACAAACGGTGAATAAGAAGAGCCTGCACACACACATTGGAGTGTGAGACAGGGAAAACATTATGCACTTAGCAAAGTACTTCTTACAACATTCCTGGTGGGGTGGGAGGTTTTCAAGCCCATTGTGTGACAGAGTAATAGCCCCTAGGCCCTTTAGAGCGTTCACACTCAATAGTGTGTTTCAACAATATAGGGCCATGCATTCCAGGTCGTCCCTCTTTCTACTGGTAGGGGTTTCTTCTTAGACTGGACAGATCAAGTGAAAGAATGCTGGTAGCCAGTGGGCTGTGGGTCACCTGTATCAGGGTGAATCGTATAACTTTACCTCTTGTGCTCCTGGAAGATTCCATCGTTGAACCACCATCCCATTGCCACAGATTGTTAAGACTTTCTGGTCTTGACCTCTTCAGACTTTTTTCTCTTTTTTCTTGGAGGTAGGCAGGAAGTTGTGCCAGAAATCTCTACTGAGCAAATACTTGATCCCCAGCTATCTCAGTGGTAACAAAATGTTGCAGAAATTATGCACCTGAAACAGGCTCTGTCCTCTGTTCACTAGAAACACTGATGCGCTGTTCACACTTGGTTTTAAAATATGTTTTGTGGATCTGAATAGAAGTGGACAGCCAAGATACATCGCCTTCTACACTTGTGTATCCAGCTGACCACTTTGTGTGTTACTGCCTACTACACTACACATTCCGCTTAAACATGCTTTTTCAATGGGGGCGGTACCACCCTCCGGGTGGCGTTTGTACAACCTAGGGGGGCGCTGGGAATGTAAGAGTTTTTTTAATATATATTAAACTTTCATAGTTTTCATACCTTTTTTTGGTGCAAAAGTAGGCCACTTGAAATAAATAGCCTCTTTTCATTCATGGGTTTCTACTGTCTCAGCTGCATTTTACTAAATGTCTATCAATGCTCAGTGTAACAGTGGTCATACAGTGCAGTCCAGTCCTGCATACGCCAGCACTCACACTACATCAGCTACCATCATGATGACGCTGATAAACATCTCATCAGAAATAAAAGTTTTTAACTGGCCAAACAAGAGTTGACTTTTATTTTGAAGCAGACCTGCAGCATCAGTCCCTGGTCTGTCCAGATCTATGGTCACGGTCAGCGTGTCTTCTAATGTGGGATTTCTACACCGTAAAAGAAGATAATTTGCAAAACTTGCAAGGCAAAACAAAGCTGCAGAGGAACAATGCTGAAAACACACGATACACACTTACCAGCGGTAGTGTGACGCTGGAGCGTAACGTTAGCTTAACATTATCCTTAAGCTGCACTTTAAGCTGTTTGCTTAAAAAACTTTGAGAACCACTGCGCTAGAAGGTCAAAGGGCCACATAATCATTTGTGTCGGCACAACTGGAAATATCGGTATTGTAGGGGAACAGGATGCAGATAGAGCCGGATGATATGTGAACAAGCTGGTCAGTATCAGGGAACTTCGTAGCATCGTAGCATCGTCATTGCCATCCATAATATCTTCAGGCTTAAGAGCTGTCCTGCAAAAGGAAATTGATGGAAGCACGTTGCACGTCCAGACAGTCAAAGAGGTCCTTATAGCCAGCAGCTTAAAATCCCAGGCAGATGTACCAGACTTTCTGAAGTCTTTCTCTCATCCTGTGGTGCCATAGTGAATACTAAACTAAAATAAATTTAAAATTTTAATCTTTCCTTTCATGGTGAAGGCATTGTTGTTGCCACAAAATGTATTTACCTCGTACGATTTGGCGCACGTTTAGCAATCTCTCCAGCAACACAAACTTTATATCAAGAGTGCCTACATGGAGGACATTTGAAAAACTCAAATTAAAACTATACAGTCAAAGGAAGTATGTTGGGTTCTTGCAGTTTCTTGGTAAGTATGGTACATAGACTTTACATAATCAATATCATTATACAACAAATACCTTTACAAAAACATTGAACCATTATTCATACAAACCAAAAATCTATAGATTAGGGCTGGGACTTTAACGCGTTAATTACGATTAATTAATTATAGAAAAAATAATGCAACAAAAAAAGTAACGCAATTCTTCTCAACTTATTTTTGCACTCAGTGCAGAACGTTGCTCATTGCACGAGTCCTCGCCCAACCCGTAATACTGACGCACAGGTGTACACACTACTCAGCCTCCCTGGTAAAGTCTACTCCAAGGTGCTGGAAAGGAGGTTTTATCCTATAGTCAAACCTCAGATTGAAGAGGAACGATGCGGATTCCGTCCTGTACGTGGAACAATGGACCAGCTCTTCACGCTCGCAAGGATCCTGGAGGGGGCCTGGGAGTATGCCCATCCAGTCTACATGTGTTTTGTGGATCTGGAGAAGGCATATGACTGGGTCCCTCGGGAGACACTGTAGGAGGTGCTGCGGGAGTATGGGGTGAGTGGGTCACTTCTGTGGGCCATCCAATCTCTGTATACCCAATGCGAGAGCTGTGTCCGGATCCTCGGCAGTAAGTCGGATTTGTTCCTGGTGAGGGTTGGCCTCCGCCAGGGGTGCGCTTTTTCAACAATCCTATTCGTGATTTTCATGGACAGGATATCGAGACGTAGTCGTGGTGGGGAGGGGTTGCAGTTCGGTGGGCTGAGGATCTCGTCTCTGCTTTTTGCAGATGATGTGGTCCTGATGGCATTGTCGGTGAGTGACCTTCAGTTGTGATGTGAAACAGCTGGGATGAGGATCAGCACCTCTAAATCTGAGGCCATGCTTACTCCAGGTAGGGAATGAGTCCTTACCCCAAGTGAAGGAGTTCAAGTAACTCGGGATCATGTTCACGAGTGAGGGGACGATGGAGCGTGAGTTTGGCCGGGGAATCGGAGTAGCGGTGGCGGTGTTGCAGTCGCTCTACCACACCATTGTGACGAAAAGAGAGCCATGGGCCATGACCGAAAGAACAAGGTTGCGGGTACAAGCGGCTGAAATGGGTTTTCTCAGGCTGGAGTCTCCCTTAGAGATAGGGTGAGAAGTTTAGCCATCCGTGAGGAACTCGGAGTAGAGCCGCTGCTCCTTTGCGTTGAAAGGAGCCAGTTGAGGTTGTTTGGGCATCTAGTAAGGATGCCCCCTGGGCGCCTCCCTAGTGAGGTGTTCCAGGCACGTCCAGCTGGGAGGAGGCCTCGGGGAAGACCCAGGACTAGGTGGAGAGATTATATCTCCACACTGGCCTGGGAACGCCTCGGGATTCCCCAGTAAGAGCTGGTTAATGTGGCCCGGGAAAGGGAAGTTTGGGGCCCCCTGCTTAAGCTGCTGCCCCTGCGACCTGACCCCGGATAAGCGGTTGAAGATGAGATGAGATGAGAATTGCGAGATGAGCTGTTGCTGGGTTCAGTGGGCCAACATTTGAGTACTAAAGTTCATTTCAGACCAAAGATTCGCAACGCAACGAGTAGCGAATCTTTCAACGTGTAGGTCTGCAAAGTTCTGAAACGTCCCTGTTCAGACCAACGAGACGATACATTGTATCATCTACATAGCAAAGGCTCTCCGTACTTCCGTTCTGACCTCCGACTTTTCATGGTTTTTTTTGTAGCTGGATATAATTTTTAGCACTATAAAATATAAATGAGAACTGAGTGAGTATGAGTGAGATACTTGCTACAGCTGCATTTCTAAAGAGATGAAACAGAGAAAATACCATTCATTTTCCTGGTTCACTGCTTTGTTCTGGATTACTGCACTCACTCTCCTTATTCATTGTACTGCCCGCTTGACCCTTTCTCTCTGTCTCTTTCTCACACACCCGTTGAGCCTCCGTTCATAATGGCCATTTCAACCAGCTGACAATCTCTAAGTGACTTGACCAGCGGACTTTGCTAAAACATAATTAGCTGTTGAAACAGATGATGTTGAAACAGGTGAAGTTGAATCGCTGGCGATTACATCAGCCGGGTTAGATTTGCAACAAGATGGATCCGTTCACACCGCTGCAACTTTCACCTGCGACTGCAATGTTTGAAAGCAGTTGCGTTGTGTTGCGAATCTTTGGTCTGAACTGGGCATAAGAAACGACCAAGTGGAAACGTGGACAAGGGCACGGCTGTGTAAAGATTCACCTCCCACCAGACCTCTTCAGCCTCCGCTCCGACCCCAATGCCGTACATGTTGCAGCCAACGTTAGCACAGACAACACTCCTAGGAGGGACTGTCATTAGTTGATGGATCATTTTTGTTTCTGTGTTCTTGAAAACAGGGGAGAAAAAGCACTCTACGTTAAACTGTTTTTTTTTGCAATATTAGGTTTCAACTTTTCTTGAATATACCGAACTAAGCACTGTTTTATTTTTTTTTATAATATATTAAGTCAAATATCAGAATCCATTTAAATTGAAAAATGTTGCTACTTGTGTCGAATGTTGATATGCAATTAATCGTGATTAATTAATTACAAAGCCTCTAATTAATTTGAATAATTTTGAATAATTTTAATCATGTCCCAGCACTACTATAGATACCGGGTTTAGAATTCTTTAGATTTAGCTTAATTTACTGTGTTGCTATGTATTCGTGTGTTGTTGCATATGTGCTGCATGTGGATTCATATATTCTGTGTGTATGTGTGCGTGTGTGTGTGTATGTGTGTGTGCACACTCAGTACTGGAGCCGGAGAAATGTGCGTGGAAAGCAAAGTGGTAGAGGCGAGGGCAACAAGACAGCACGCTTGGCTTGTTCAGCTGGTGACCCCACTCATCACCTACCTCCAGGCTCTCCCTCCTCAAAAAACAACAGAATATTTTGCTTTTCCTCGCCAAGCAGTGGGCTGTGGATTGGCAGCTGCTCAAAAAATGCACATTAATAAAGTACCTGTATGTGGGAGACCTGGCACATATGGGCAAAATAAAGGCATTAAGTTCTGGATATAGCACCATCAAAGGTTTTGAAACATTCAGATATGTGGAAGTTTTGTATCCGTGTGGGGGTTGTACATGGCAGAGTAAAGTTCCAGTCATACATTATTACATTGTATATTAAGGTAGGGATTACGCCATGCCTTAATTAATTTCAACAGGACAACAGTGACATAATACTCCTAAATGCAAGAAAAAGGTGAATATATTATAGATGCAGTATTTATATTAAAGGGATATTTGGGGTATATTTTAAAGTGGGGATGCATGAGGTAGTTATCAATAGTCAGTGTATTCAGTAGATTACAGTTGGGACGCCCCTCAGTTTGGCAAAGCAGGCAGGAACTAAGCAATGTACTTCTGTGAATGGGGATAGGAGCAAAAAGGTCCTGTAGCTACGTAATAAAAGGCTCATGTAATGAGCAGTGTAAGTGCAAGTTATATATAGAATATTTCTTCACTTTATCTTGCCGTCAGATAGCCCTTTACTTTGGGAACACATTCTATCTATAGCGTACACTTAAAAGTGATAAAGGTTCTCTTAGCTGAGCTTTTTTTAGGTGGCTAAAATACATTTTGCTTTTGCCCCCGTCCACAGCCGGACATCTTTGCTTAGCGCCTGTGCAAGGACTTCTGAATGCTTCTCCAAACTGGGGGCGTGCCAACCATCATCTATTGAAGGAAATACACTGACTCAACTACCAACCTCACTTAAGATAGTCACCTGTTCCTTGCAGTTAGGAGTTTTATGTCACTGATTTACTTATTGTTAAATTGCAAATCTGACAAAGAAGAAAACATTTTCTCTAAATTATCAAACACATTGCTAGAAATTGAACTGCATGTCATAGTCTTACAATAGCTCAGTCAACTGATATGTAAGCTCTTCAGTGTAAAGGAAGATGAGTTTGTATGAATAGAGAAAGCAGAAAATTTGAGGCAGATAGAGAGAGAGGTGGAGTTGGAGGGGTAGGGGAGGGTGCACAAACACAAAACAGCATAAAATGGACAGAACCACACTGGAATCCAATTTAGAGGCCTAATCAGAGCAATGCTAAAGGAGAGCGACGAGCAAAGCTGAGGTGGAATGGCGTGTCTGATGAGATTCTGTGAGCACACATCAGCATCCATCTCACCTTGTGTCATGGATAAGATTGTATGCTTGGCTGTGATAATCTCTGAATGGTGGTGAATCTGATATATTTATTTAACACAAAGGGTCTATTGATATGAATCAAGGGTTATACACTGTCAGATAAAAAAATACCTTTTGGAGTACAAAAGCTGGTTGATAGACTAATATTTTACATATTAGTCAGTTTTGTATTCCTACTATTTGTACCTTCAAAAGTACCATATGTACCTCAAAAATGTCACATAAGCCAGTGCTGAAAAAATGAATCCCACCTTTTCCTTTTTTTCCGATTTCACACATATTTACAAAATCCAGTTTTCTCAACAGCCTGTCAGCCTTAGGAACTATGTTACAATGTTTGATTCCAATTGTTTCCAAAAGCTGTCTAATGCTAGCGTTCAGTCCTTATGCAAGAAGAAATACATGTATGCACTTGATGTCTGATAGTAGAATTCCAATCCCGTCACAAACTTGCAATTAACCTTTGCAGTTTTGTAAACCCTAACTACAGTCCTTCTCTATAACCTGTGTGATAAGTTAAATGTAGAGTAAATGTATAAGATAAAATATGTATGACTGTATATGACAGAAAAGAGCAGTAAGATTAAATTATTGAACTTAAGTGATGGATAAAGTTATTGCACAAAGAAAAGAAGAAAAGTGTCCAGGTATGTAAGAGTAGATTATTAATTGCACAGTGAGTGGCTCCCACTCCTTCCTTTCTGTCCTTTTTATTTCCTCCTCCCCCCGAGTGAGGAGATGTAGAGTGTGATGGCCTGAGGGACAAAGGAGTTCTTGAGTCTGTTGGTCCTACACTTGGGCAGGAGCAGCCTTCCACTGAACAGGCTACTCTGGTTGCTGATGATGGTGTGCAGGGGGTGGCTGGCATTGTCCATGATGTCCAGCAGTTTGTCCAGTGTCCTCCTTTCTGCAGCCGTCACCAGTGAGTCCAGTTTGATGCCGACCACCAAGCCAACCCGTCTGATCAGTTTATCCAGTCAGGAGGTGTCCTTCTTGGATATGCATAGGGGGCTGGATGTATTAAAGGCACTGAAGAAGTCCAAGAAAAGAGTCCTCGCTGTGCCATTTCCCTTATTCCCAGATGGGAGTGGACTTGGTGCAGCATGTCGAGGATGACATCCTCCACACCAACATCTGGCTGGTACGCAAACTGCAGGCGGTCCTGGGCGTGTTGTACCGGGTCTGAGGAGGCTGAGGAAGAGCCGCTCCAACGTCTTTATCAGGTGTGAAGTAAGTGCCACCGGTCGGAAGTCATTCATCTTGCTGGGCCAGGTCTTCAGTAGTCTTGGACACACTCATCCGCGCCTGCTGCTTTCCTGGGTCGGAGCTTCAGCTGTCCTCTGACCTGGACTATGGTGATATGAGGCAGGGATTGCGTTGAGGTCGAGGAGGAGGAGCAGGATCGGGTGTTGTTGTGGTGTTGGGGGGAGGTGTATAGAGGGAAGAAGGAGAGATGGCTGCAGTGAGGGTGGGGATGACAAGGGATGGTTAAACATGTAGAAGAAGTCATTCAGCTCGTTTGCCCTCTCCATTGTCCCCCCTGTTGCTCTGGTCCTTGTGTTGTGAACTGTGATGGTCCTCAAACCTTCCCAGACCTCCCTCATGTTGTTCTCCCTCAGCTTCTGCTCCACCTTTCTCCTATAGCTGTCCTTAGCTTCCCTCGCACAGTGTTTCACCTCCTGCTCTGCGGCCTTCATGGCCTCCCTGTCCCTTCTCCTGAAGGCAGCCTTCTTCTTGTTGAGGACAGCCTTAACCTCCCGCATTACCCATGGCTTGTTATTAGGGTAACAGCGGACAGTCTTGACAGGGGAGACCACGTCTGCACAGAAGTTCAGGTACTCCTTCAGACGGTGTTTCATCCCCTCTGTGTCCTCACCGTGCGGGTTGATCAGCACATCCCAGACTGTGGTATTCTAACAGTCTCTCAGGGCACTTTCCATCTCCAGGGACCACCTCCTGATGTGATGAGTTATCACCGGCTGTTTTTGGACCAGGGGGGTATACAGTGGCTGTAGGTGAACCAGGTTGTGATCAGACTTCCCCAGTGGGGAGAGAGGAGTCACTCTGTATGCATCCCTTACATTAGCATACAGGAGTGTTGTTTCTGGTGGTACAGTCTGGGACAGTCTACAACCTGGTGAAAAACAGCCAAAGTAGAATCAAAAGTTGCATGAATAAAGTCCCCAGAGATGATCATAAATGCCTCAGGGTGCTGTGTCTGCAGCCTTGTAGTGACTGAGTTGATCTTGTCTGCGTCCCCCCTGGGAGGGATGTAAACACAGACGGTGATCACGTCACTGAACTCCCTCGGCAGATAATATGGCTGTAGACCAACAGCTAGCAGCTCAATGTCCCGGCAACATGAGACTTTATTTACGGAGATATGTCCTGGGTTACACCAGCGGTTGTTCACATACATGATGAGTCTGTCGGCACTCACGGCAGTGAATCCCGGCAGGTCCACATTAGCATCCGGTACGAGTGGGTTTAGCCATGTCTCCCTAAAGATGAACAAGCTGCTCCCACGGTAGATCTGCTGGTTGTTCAGCATGGACAGCTCGTCGATCTTGTTCGGCAGCGAGTTCACAATCCCCATGATTACGGAGGGAATCGATGGCTTGTAGCACCTCTGATTCTGCGCTCGCTCTGCCTTTAGCTTTACCCCGGCCTTGGAGCCCTTGGGTATCCTTCTCAGCTCCGCCAGGACAGGGTGTCGTATCCCCGCTCGTCACTTTGTGCGTAGAGCCAGCCGTTCCTCTCTCTTCAGTAATTGAGAAAACTGGCTCTTTGTTGCATTTTAAAGTTAGAAATATTCATAGGATATATATAAAACACACAATCTCTTCATAAGAAGAGTAAAAAAGTAGAAAGAAAGAGGTAAGAGCTAAAAACGCCCTTTAGAAAAGGCACCCTTTAGCTTCTGTATGAGATGTAGGCCTTCCACTACCTCCAATGTAAACCCATTTGGTGCAATATTAGACACTCAATTGCATAAAGGACAAGCACCATTTTTGTAGGAATTCATAATAGGTTACTTCTTACCCTGTTACACCCACCCCCACTGAATTCCGCCCAAAATATTAGATGTGCTAAGACGTATATTCATCATTACATCTCGTGATAACGCTAACATGACGAGGACACATACAAGCACCAACTCGGAAAGTATCCCCAAAAGGATGAAGTGGAAAGAGAGCGGTGCCTAACTCTTAACCAACCCCTGGAAGCGGTATGCAGACTACACCCCACATAAACCTGGTCCCATAATTAAAACAGTTCCCAACTCTTGAACTGGGATGCATATATGGTGGAGAAACATGTCCTACATTAACTTCCCAAAAAAAAGAAGAAACCTCAACAAACGTAACATTGACTTAGCGAACTTTTAAATTAACTAATTGGTAGTACTAATACCACTTCTGTACATCCGATGCAAAAGATGGTGAACAGGCTTCACTACACGCCCAAAACGACTGACTCTAGGTGTGGCACATGAATCAGAGCGAATTGAAGTTCTTCTCTCACTGTTAGCATTTGCTGAGTGGACAGAATGTAAGGAGGTTACATGTGTACTCCGGGCTTCAGCTTAAGCGGCCTGTGTGCTGGCGTGTCCAAGGCTCGACTCAATCCCTGACTGAGGGTGTGAAATGCCCGCGTGCCCAGATTCATCATCTGTACCATGCATATCTTCAGGAGAGCCATCTTTGGCATGTTTAGTGTTACTTGTGCTGGCCAGACTGCTAACCCACTCCTGGGTTCTGCTCCCAGCATCGTCCTCCTCCAAAGCAGACATTAATCCATTCAGTAGATCTCAGCCTGACGGCTCTGCTACTTTTTCTGCGTGCCCTTGAGCAATTGCCATAGCCTCTTGAAGATCCTGTGTCAGAGACACCATGTAGTTGCCATAACTGCCGATCTCAGGATCTCGAGGATATGGACCGGGAGACGTGGAACTCTGCCATACATAACGTAAAAAGGGGGGTAGCCTGTGGTCTCATGCACAGCACAATTATACAAAAACGTGACGATCTGAAGGTGTCTAGGCCAATTCTGCTTTTCACCAGGTGAGAGGGCTCGAATCATGTTGCCCAGTGTCCTGTTAAAGCACTCCACACTCCTGTTGCCCATCGGGTGATATGGCGTTGTTCGGGACTTCCTCACACCAGCAACTTTCAACAGCTCACTTCAAATTTGGCACCCTGATCAGAGTGGGAATCCATAAACGCAGAAGTACTTGTCCCAGAGTTGCCTCGCTACTTGTTAAGCGGATTGATCTTGGCAAGGGAAGGCCTGCGCCAGTCTGGTAAATTGGTCCGTCACCACCAGCACATCAACAGACTTGTTGTTAGAGTCTTCTGCAGTCCAGAAATCAATGCAGACAATATCCAAAGGTGCAGAGGTCTTTTTACTCTACTCGTGAATGCCTTTGAGGACCTCAGAGTTGAAGGAATCAGGGACCACAAACTTGTATCTCCTCTTCTTAGAGACCAGGCCCCGTATTCCTAAAGACTCTTTGTGCAAAGAGTTGCTCCTAGTGGCCAAATTCTAAGAAAATTCTTAGAATCGTGATGTTTTCTTAGAATTTCCCCTAAAAGTGAAGAGTAGATCCCAGTAAAGATAAAAGTTATTCCTAAAGAATCTTAACTCTTAAGAGAGCTCTTAAGGTGAGATCTGTTAAGAGCAGGGAAGAGGACTTTTAAGCGGCTTAGGAGTTCCCTAAGCAGAGGACAAAATGGCGGACAGAAGAGGCAGGAGAGATATTCTCCAAACACTGGATGACACTGAATTAATGAAACGCTACAGATTGGATCGTGCAGGAATCATGTTTGTGGTTGATCTCATTGGAGATGCACTTACTTCTCCAACCCAACGCCACAATGCAATACCACCCGAAATGAAAGTCATCACAACACTGAGGTATTTGGCAACAGGGAAAATGCAACAATGCAGCAGTGATGACATGGGTCTGTCACAACCCTCCATCAGCAGGGTCATCAACCAAACACTGACAGTATTGTTACAACCTCATATTGTGACACAATTTGTTTTATTCCCGCTGGATGACCACACTTTACCCTTACACTTACCCTTCACAAAAGGGCATTCATGGACATCGCAGGATTCCCCGGTGTTGTGGGTGTAATCGATGGGACACATGTTCAAATAATTGCACCGTCAGAAGATGAAGCCGTCTTCGTGAACAGGAAGAGATTTCACAGCATCAATGTTCAACTTCTTTACAATGCTGACTATAAGATTTTGGACATTGTTGCTAAATGGCCAGGCTCAACACATGATGACAGAATGCTCTCTGAGAGTGGCCTCAGACAGCTTTTCGAGGGACATTATGTGCCAGCCAATTGCCACTTGTTAGGGGACAGTGGCTACCAGTGCAAACCATGGCTCCTGACGCCTTACCTCCAACCACGCCAAAGGCCGCAACTAAACTACAACAGATAACCCAAACAATATAGAATTATGCATGGAAATAAAATGTAAACAGCATGTTGGAGTATCCTAGTAGTTTAAATATTTCCCTCAAAATAACGTACATTTTGATCATGTCTGTAATAACTTGTAGGGCCCATAAGACAACAAGGGCAGTAGTGGAGCGTGGCATTGGCCAACTGAAGAGGCACTTTCATGTTCTCCACGGAGAGGTGCGGCTGACCCCTGATAAAGTCTGCAAAGGCATCATAGCCTGTGCAATACTACACAACATTTGCAAGGCTAGACAGATTGCAGAACCTCTTGAGGGTGATAGTGATGAAGACAGCGATGATGATGAAGAAAATATTCATTTTCCACAGGGGAACTTGGCCCAAAGTGGACTGCCTTACAGAGCCCACTTTACAAATTTACATTTCAGGCAAGTTACAGTATATGCAATTTAAAAACTACTCCTCCTGTAGGCATAGAACTTTTTTCTGCTGTCTGAAGACATCCATTGCCAACTCCAATCTTCTGTCCTGCAGGGATGGTGTCGGAGCAGCAGATGGAGCAGCAGCAGCAGCAGCAGCGGGCAGGCTGAATGCTTCAGGCTGAGGATCGTAGACCTGCAAATTTGAGGGGCCCGGTTCCTCTGATGGCACCATGCTACAGAAAGGGAAATACATTTAGTTTAATTATTGTTTTGTATTAATTGATTTAGTAGAATGAGCATGCACAAGAGATATGAGAAATGGCAATGAATAAACACCTTTCTTGATATTTTGTTTACCTGCCTGTTGATATATGAAAACTTGTTTGTCCTACCTTTGTTGCATTTCAATGGCCTGCATCATTGAAGAGTCAATGCCTTCCCTCAACCCGGTGATACTAACTTCTGACTGCCCCAGTATATCAAACACCGTTTCTGCAACCTGGGACAGCTGAAAAGAAAAATAAATCCAGTAACCAATATGTACGCAATAAGTAAGCATCTAAATTAACGTTGCCAGCAGGTGTAAGCAAGAGGTATATTGCTCACCTGTGCATGAAGATTCACGTTTGTGTGCTGCAATCTCCTCTTTTGCTTTTGACTGCAACACATACCACCGCTTTTCACATCCTCACTTGTCCGCACAACCAGCGGAAAAGAGGCATTTATCTGTTGTGCTATAGTTTCCCATGCTTGCTTCTTGGCTTGTACTGTGACACTGGGGCCAAATTTACCTCTCAAAACACTTTTATGCTCATGACCAATTGAGCCCGGAAGCAAACACTGTTCCTCTGTCCAGTTGGGTTTCCTTGTTCTTTTCTTCTCCATTGCTGGTCACTGGTTTGTGGTAGATTTGAAAGCCAACCAACACTGCTTCTTATAGGTCAGTCAGCAATTACAGACATTGATGAAAGCTGAGCCATTTTACCCTTGTTAATACCAAATTGAGTTGAAATTTTGAAAGTGCAAAAATTATTTTGCCTGGTGTGGCAGGGGATGAGCGTCTTTCAGCGTTCGTTTGTTGAACCATCTGAAGTTTGTGCACACCCGCAAGTCTCCGTTTTTCTTCCAAATGAGAACAAGAGTTGAGGCATACTCGCTGGTAGACTTCCTTATTATTTATTTCTCCTCCATCTCATCAATAACCTGGCTTGGCTTTTGGTATTCGGCAGGAGGCACACGTTGGTAGGGCATACGGAAAGGCCTCTCATCTGTGTGCATATGCACAAATCCTTGGCCTCACCGCAGTCAAGATGATGGCGAGAGAAGATGTCCTTATATTTTATCACAAGATCCGCCAGCCATCTCTGCTAATCCGCTGACACATTACAGGACTCGATGTCGAGGTTTCCCAGGCCGACGCATTCCAGTCTCTCCTGCACAGGTTCGATCTCCTCTGTTGGATCTGTAGGATTGACGACAGAAGCTCCATGACCTCCATATTCTCCAGTGCAAGACAGGTGTAGACATCAGCAAGCTTGGCATTCCTCCTTAGCGTGACAGGGCTGCCTGAGACGTTGAGGATCGTGAGTGGAACCCATCGCCCCAGAGAGGTGTCACCACCCTAGCAACCACGATGCCTCTTGGTCAAGAGTGAGAAGAGGTCGGTTCAGTCACTACAGTACTGCCTGGAGATATCTTCACCTTCTTAGAAAGTTTCCCCCACACTAAATGTTCACTGCCAGCCGGCAGAGTGACAGCTCTGTTGCACCTGACTGTGCCTACTTTGTCCGGGACATCAGCCCAACACTCCAGGCCAGCCAGCAGAGAGAGGAACTGTTAAAGGCTTTGGTTGAGCTAGAAGACAACACAGCCTCCCAGTAACTCGTAAGTCCCGGACTACATGCCTGATGACATTTGAACCAACAATCAAAGAATCCTGCTGGTTTTCCCCAACAAAAGTGGGGACTGACACTTTACATCCACAGACGACCATCTCACCACTGATTTAGGCTTCACACGAACACCACCACATCTGACAAAAACAACTGAAGTCAACTCCCCACTGTTTACATCAACAACTCCAGAGGTAATAAGCTTCTCCTGTGCTTCCCCACTCAAGGAGCAAGCCATTGGTCTGCGATCCAGCATGGCGTTGAGAGTCACACTGCTTCCAGCCGTAACAGGAGTGTAAAATAAACTTTCACTGCTCCTGACATATTGCAAATTTTGAATGATAAAAGTTTCTGATTAGTCTTTAACAACTGTGTACAGCTCCGCAGCGTCATGTGTGTGGGAGACCATTTTATGACCTGTGCGGCCTTCCTCAAAGCACAGGTCATTTAGGTTTCCTCCACATTGTCACGAGTCGAGGTCCTACCGCGACACATGCAGCTTTGATGGCAAGGCTCGAAGCACTTGAAACAGAGACGGGTAGGATGACAGTGAGACTCTGTAGTGTGGCCTTTTTCATCACAGACCTGACAGCTTGATCCTTGGACTGGAAGAGCTCTGCCCCAAACTTGTCTGCCACCTCTGCGCCTCCCAACTCCAACCTCCACTTTAGCTAGAAGCTCCCTGAGCATTGATACCATCTCACCAAGCACAGCATCACTGTTGGGCTGTTGACTTTGAGACAGCTGGCTCTGTCGCACTGGAGAGGGGCCCTGGTACTGTGGGAGAGAAGAGAGCGTCTGATGCTGATCCCATGACAAGGGAGGGGAATATGGCTGTCCGCACTGGGGGACCTGAGAGAAAGGCTGCTGCTGGAGCCGGTTCTGTGGAGCTGAGGAGAGAGTTTGGAGCTAAAACTGGCTCTGAGGGACTGGGGATGGCCTGAACCCAAGAGAGAGAGAGCTGGGAGAGAGGAAGAAGCATCACTGGATGCTTCTGTGTGGCATAAATTGTGATGCTCTGAACGTGCTTCATTGCAAAACAGTGCTGCTGTATGTGTCTTAGGCATGTGCGCTTTTGCAGAAGACAACCGCTCCCGCTGATATTCATCTATCCTCTCTTGTATTTCCTTTAATGTCCATTCATGTATCTGTTTGTATTTAAACACGGATGCAAGTTCTGTATCCGGGCAGTGCTTCACAAACATCTTGGCAATCTCTCCTCCCATGCTCTCCATGCATCTGCCCTGATGCTTCAAACCTTCGTCAGCCATGTCTGCAGCCTTGTTGAGGCGTATCCAGTAGTCAATTGGACTCTCTCTCTGACTCAGTAGAGTTGAGTAGAAGTCTTGTAGGGGCAGGATGAGGATGTGTAGCTGAAATACTGTTTCAACATGTTGTATATTACGTCTGGGTTGTGAGATGCATGAAGCGAGGGGTTGCTCCTCAGCATATCCTAACTACATCTCTGGCTCTCCCCATTAACCTCCCCATTATCTCTTCTGACTGTACTGAGACATCATAATTCTGCTTTCTGAGGTAAGATTTAATTAACTCAACCCATTCAGTCACAGTGTATTTGTCAGTACTATCACCCCTGAAAATAACGGGCTCCCTGTCAGATTTCACAATGACATTAATGCGTGTATTCTCATTAAGTTAATTCACATCGCTACTAAGCTTAGTGGCCTGGTTGTGTGAAGGATCATTTCTATGGTCAACATTACCAATAGTACTACTCGACATGAGTTTGGCTGCAATGGACTCTCCAATTTGTGAGCCTAACTGGCAGATCATGTCACTGAACTGGTTCAACGTGTCACCATCACCCCAGGGTGTTGAGTGCGGCCCAGCTCACAACCTCAGCCCTACAGCTGACCCAGTTTTATCCTGATAAGATCCTAAAACCCCACCTCTCACAGGCAACTCAGGTGAAGCACTCACATCTTTTCCAACAGACACAGCACACCATAAGGTAGCCTGCATG
The DNA here is from genome assembly GCF_963691815.1 of Echiichthys vipera. NCBI lineage: Eukaryota > Metazoa > Chordata > Actinopteri > Perciformes > Trachinidae > Echiichthys > Echiichthys vipera. The sequence goes on along the minus strand of NC_139825.1, from coordinate 37,511,485 downwards.
ACACCTCTACCCCTCCCAAAAGAGAGGCTACAGTTATCAGACTTGTTGCCAAGCGGACACTTGCTAGCTATTTTACCATGAAAAAAAAGAATAATAAAATTAAACTCAATAAAACAAAACAAAACTTAATAAAATAAAACTCAAGTCCAGACTTGAAACCAGAATCCTAGTCAGTCAGCACGTATTTATAGTCCCAAGTACCTGACCATGACTCAAACACTAGGACAGATGACGTTCCACCACAATCTTCTTCCACGTTGCAAACTCAGTCGGCGATCAGCATCAAGCAGACCTTGAATCACAGAGTCACGGCACCAGTGTAGCGGGTTGTGTCTTGTATGTGGTGTAAGAAGAACGTCATGGCCACACAGGTCTTGCTCTCACTCTGGTTTCCTCCTTTAATCTAGTGTAAAAAGCAGCAACACACAATGCTGTCATCAGAAATGTTAACCAACTGCATGCATTTAGATCTCCGGCTTAGAAGTTTCTTTCTTTGCCGAGTCACCACTTAAAACATGTGATCGTATAGTGTTACATTGACTTCATATATTTGAGCAAGAGTTACCAAGAGCTATTTTTCCTTAACATTCACATTAAAAATTTCAAAACCAGCTTTTAATACATTCATTCACTTACAGTGAACAGAAAAGTATTTAAATCGCACACAGGACTACAAACGAGAATTCAATTATATTAGTCCATAGTCCATGGTAACATAAGACATGTAAGACACACAATTAATAAAGCCCACCTGGTGTAAAAAGCAGCAACACACAATGCTGTCAGCAGAGATGTTAACCAACTGCATGCATTCAGATCTGTGTATCAGAGAGCAGAATGACTAAATAAAATAATAAATATAAGAATTACGGGTCAGCAGTTAAGTAGCATTAGCATGACAAGACTTGAAGCCAGCTAGCAGGTAAGCTACGTGGCTAGCTAGTTAGCATTATCTCAACACAAAACATGAATAAAATCAACATTTCCGCAGAATACATGCTTGTATCATTCACAGTCAAAATACACATTACTGACAAACGTAAAAGTATTTCTAGAACATTAAACAAATAGTAGTAATTTCAACATCGCTCTGGTACACCCACCTCTGGCTTAGAAGTTTTTTTCTTTGTCGAGTCACGTAGGCTACGGTGCCAGAGAAGGGACACTACATGCAGTTGTGCGTTTAACACACCAAGTGGCTCCAAAGCATATATAAGGGACAAGCACTTCAATTTTTGTAGGAATGCATAATAGGTTATTTCTAACCGTGTTACATATGTCAGTTGTGTTGTACCTATATCATACTAGATGGTTATTGGTTTACGGATTAATGATAGAGAAGTGCACACTCTCCTTTTGCAGGAAGCCAGGTCTTTTGAATTCATTATAAATGCCCTTTTTCTCTGCCTGGGCAGAGCAATCAGTAGCAGTTGCTACTGCTGCAATTGTAGGCCATGATCCATCACTGACACCCTACCAGTTGATTGTGTTTGATGGGGTTACTTTACCTTTAGTTCATACTAAAATGTGAGGTAATCTGTACTTTGAACTGTCAAAGCTCATGTGTACCTGTACAGTGGATAAAAGGGTATGTATCTAGGTATAAAAATACTCGTTCTATGTCTGTTATGGTGCATTTATAAAAATGCACCTCTATTTTTGCGTGTATCATCCTGTTTTTACTTCAGGAGCTGTTTGTTTGTGTGCCTTTATCAAATATGTACAGTAGAATCTTGCCAAATTGATATACTCCTTGTTAATTTTTACTGCAGAGTCCATCAATCAAACAATGAATTGTCTTTATACATCCAATCACACAGCTATTCATTTTAGGTTCATTTTCTGGAAAGTAGAGATGCTGCTTCTGTAATACATAAAGATCAATTCAAATATATTTTGTCAATGCTAAAATACAATTCTGTTTGCTTTGTAAAGAAGTCTTTCTGATCTTTTTATATTGTTGCCACAGAGTCATAGGAATAAATTGATGCCATATTTGTCACAGCACTTTCATGGTGCTCTTATAAATGTGAACTTGACAGTACAATGGACTGAATCAGAACTGGTGTTATAACCATACCCTGACCCCAGAGAACACCTTTTGTTGATGTTCTTGTAAGTGTCTTTCAACTGTCCTGAAGCCAGATCATATTTCTTGTTTTTATTGAAAAGACTGCACATTTGAGTTCATAATCACCTCTGCATTACGCCAGGGGCCCATTCCTCTCTTGCTTCCCTGATTTATGTTTCACTTATCTCTGCTCGTGGGCTTGTATGGAGTGTGAATGTAACTAGTGGCTGACCTGGATATCTGAGAGCATTATAAATACTACAGGGAGTCTCAGGCTTTGAGAAATTGTGTGGACAGGGCAATGCTGTCTGTGAGTATACATCTATTGTTAATACGTCCTCTACCCTGAGAGCCACCACCAGGGGAACGTTAGGGGCAGCATTCATCTATTAGCTCCAATTTATTGTCAGTGGAAGAGTGAATCACAGAATGTTAAATCTAGATAGTTTTGTCTTGAATTCTCTTATCTACCATATACTTCATAGATATAGGGGATGAGTGTTCAAGAAGTCTGTCCGATGGAGTGAATAAAAATGCAGTTGTAGACAATACAAGGTCCCATACCATAAAAAGTGAGATGTTTATATATATTTTTTATTATGAAGTATGTCGAGGTATAAATACTGTAAAAAGTATAAAAACACTGAATCCACTGAGAAATGTACACAGCCCGTATTCAGAAACTGTGCCTTTAAACGAGCCCTCAGGATTTCTGTATGGTTGTGATGTCACAACTACACTACCTATAGAAAGAAAGTGTCGCTACAGTCATTCCCTGGCATTCCCTGGTGCAGTTGCTGACAGCGCAAATGGGGAGGACCCAGAAATGTTGACCAATCAGTGCAGACTGGGCTTTTTGGGGTGGAGCGGGGCTTAAAAAGACAAATACAGGTTGAATACAGGTATATTTAGGTTAGGTTCTTTACTGTCCCCAAGGGGATAATCGTTCTACACAAGTCAGTTGTTGTTTTTTTTCATTACAGCATACAATTAAAAAGGCACAACACATAGACATCATATTCAGATAACACACCCTCCCCCCACAAATAACAAATAGAGCCTCTTCCCACATATACCAAGATCAACATAAAGACATATAGACAGCACACACAAGATCTACATATTCTTGTTTAGCGCTGTGATAGCTGAGCTTAAAATGGGCTTTCCTCCAGTCTAACACCCTATATCTGCAGCCAGAGTAGAGTGAAGTTTAGGGGGGTGGTCGGGGCTGCTGATTATCACACGTGCCAGGCATATGATCGCAAGTTAATTTGTTTCTGTGAGGCTGGGGGTGGGGAGGTTGATTATCTTGGCTGCTGTGTGTGAGATTTGGAGGAATCTGTTTTTGCTGGTGACAGTGAGCAGGGTGAAGAAGCAGGGGGAACTATGTTAAGATAGGCTGGATGATGCTTTTGTAGAAGAGTAGGAGTAGGTGGGGGGCCACAGACAGTGATTTCAATTTGTGTATGATGTAGAGTCTTTGATGTGCATGTTTGTGTGTGGTGATGACGTCCATTAAAGTTGAGTTTGTTGTCTATGGTGAGCCCTAGGTATTTGAAATTACTGACCTGTTCAACTGGTTGTCCTTTGATGGATGTGTGATTGAGTGTAGGAGGTTTCTTGGATACACATCCAAGAACATTATGAACATTTTCTTTGTTTTGTCGATATTCAACTGAAGGTAGTTGTCTGTGCACCACTGTGAAAACTGTGTTATTGACTGTTGGTATGCTGTGACGGATTTGTTCACACTAAGAAGACCTACTATGGCTGTGTCATCTGCATATTTTACGACAGTTTACACTCTGTGGAACAAACTCTTTCTCAATATCAGATCAGCTGACTCAGTGCCTTGTTATAAAAAGGTTTGTTTATTAAAATGTATTTTATCTATAATGTTATTTTATATGCCTACGTAAGGGTGAAGTGTATCATTATCTTTTTAGCATATCATTATCTTTGTAGAAATTAGCTCCATGGTATGACTCACAAACCCGTGAATTGAAACAAGTATCGCGAAAATTAGAAAGTAAATGGCGCTCTACTAAATTGGAGGAATCTCGCTTACTTTGGCAAGAAAGTCAAAAAACATATAGGAAGGCCCTCCATAATGCCAGAGAAGCCTATTACTCATCTTTAATAGAGGAGAATAAGAACAATCCTAGATTTCTTTTCAGCACTGTAGCCAGGCTGACAGAGAGCCAAAGCTCTGTTGAGCCATGTATTCCTATAACCCTCAGTAGTAACGACTTCATGACCTTCTTTAATGACAAAATTATTTCTATTAGAGACAAAATCAACTCGCTTGGCACCAATTTTTCTTCAAACCCAGGAACCCAGGAACCAACTGTACGACCTAATATGTTCTTGGACTGCTTTTCTACTGTCGACCTTAACAAATTAACCTCTACTATTTCAGCATCAAAGCCTTCTACTTGTCTCCTAGACTCTATTCCAACTAGGTTACTTAAAGAAGTGTTACCTTTAGTTAGCACTCCTGTACTAGATATGATTAATATCTCTTTATCAGCAGGTTATGTACCACAGTCTTTTAAAGTAGCTGTAATTAAACCTCTTCTTAAAAAGCCCAGTCGTGATCCTGAGGTACTAGCCAACTATAGACCTATATCTAACCTCCTTTTTCTCTCTAAGATCCTCGAGAAATTAGTCGCCAATCAGATGTGTGACTTTTAACATAATAATGAGTTATTTGAGGACTTCCAGTCAGGATTTAGAATGAATCATAGCACTGAGACAGCACTGGTAAAAATTTCTAAAGACCTTCTAATAGCTTCAGACAAAGGACTTGTCTCTGTACTTGTTTTACTAGATCTTAGTGCGGCCTTCGACACTATTGACCATCACATCCTGCTACAGAGACTGGAGCATCTAATAGGCATTAAAGGAACCGCACTGTGCTGGTTTAAGTCCTATTTATCAGATAGATCTCAGTTTGTACATGTTAATGACAAATCCTCCATTCACACTAAAGTTAGTCACAGAGTCCCCCAAGGTTCTGTCCTTGGACCAATTCTATTCACCTTATATATGCTTCCCTTATGAAATATTATAAGGAATCACTCCATAAATTTTCATTGTTATGCTGACGATACACAATTATATTTGTACTTAGATAAACTTCAAATGTGCATTAAGGAAATAAAAAGCTGGATGACCTGCATATTTTCACCTGCGTAATATTGCAAAAATTAGGAACATTGTTTCTCAGAGAGATGCAGAAAAACTAGTCCATGCATTTGTTACTTCTAGGCTGGACTACTGCAGCTCCTTATTATCAGGCTGCTCCAATAAGTCTGTTAAGAGTCTCCAGTTGGTCCAAAATGCTGCAGCTCGTGTACTAACTAAAACAAATAGAAGAGAACATATTTCTCCTGTATTAACTTCTTTGCACTGGCTACCCGTAAAATCTAGAATATAATTAAAATCCTTCTCCTTACCTACAAAGCTCTTATTGGTCAGGCTCCGTCAAGCTCATAATACCGTATTACCCGACTAGATCGCAGCACTCTAAGAATGCAGGACTACTTGTCGTTCCTAGAGTCTTCAAAAGTAGAAGTGGAGGCAGAGCCTTCAGCTACCAAGCTCCTCTCCTGTGGAACCAACTCCCAAGTGTTATTCGGAATACAGACACTGTCCCCATATTTAAGAGTAAACTAAAAACTTTCCTTTTTGATAAAGCTTACAGCTAGGGCTTTTTTAGCAATGTTGTTATTTTTAAGCTGATTTAGTTCTGCTTAATTATGCTGCTATAGGCCTAGTCTGCCGGGGTATAATACTTTTCCAGATACTTTGAGCTTCTCCCCTCTCTGTCTGTACCATTCATGTCTCATCAATTCATGTTACTAATTCAACTTCTTCCCCGGAGTTGTTTGTGCTTCGTCGTCTCGCAGGTCTCTGCTGATCGTGGTGGTGCTTGCTGCCGTGGTCCTGCATGACGCTTCCTGTTACTATTATAATTTATAAGCTTAGCTGTGCTTGTTTCTACTATTCTGCTGTATTAACTGCCCTAACATATAAGTCATATTCACATTACTATAGATATTATTATAGTCACTGGAAGTCTCTGTCTTTGTGTCTGTCTTTGTCTCTCTCTGTCCATCTGTCCGTCTTTTCTCTCTTTCTCTCTCCTTTTCTTCCTCCCCAACCGGTGCAGACAGATGGCCATCCTCCACAGAGCTGGGTCTGTCTGACGTTCCTGCCTGTAATAGGGAAGGTTTTTGTTGCCACCGTACTCTACGGGGGAATTGTTGGGTCTATGTTTATCATAAATAAGTCATAGAGTGTGGTCTTTACCTAGTTTGAAAAGTGTCCTGAGATAACTCTTCTTATGATTTGGCACTATAAATAAAATTGAATTGAATTGAATTGAATATTTGTCGCATGTGGTGTTGGGAGATGGGCTGCTGCAGTCATTTGTGTAGAGGGTGTATAGAAATGGACTAAGAATTCAGCCTTCAGGGGGTTGGTGATGAGGGGTGATGATGTTGCTGTACCTACTCTCACTGTCTGTGGTCTGTTGCTGAGGAAGTTGTATATCCAGTGAATGTGGAGTGGAATAATGTCAATGTGTTGGAGCTTCTTGATGAGCTGGTGCCACTGAATTGTGTTGAATGCCAAGCTGAAGTCGATGAACAGGACTAATGCAAAGTTGTTTGGGCGATCCAGGGTTTAGAATTTGGATATTTGGTGATATTTTTCACAGGGATGGTGCTGTGAATGCAGAAATTGATGTAGTCTGTGATTTGCATCACTTTTTCATCCAGACTTCCCTGGAAAATGTCCCAGTCTGTGCAGGCTAAAGAGCCCTGTAATTGTGCCATGGCATCCTCCGACCATTGGGTGGCGCTATATGTTTTTGGTTTGATGCATTTCAGTTCCGGTTTGTACTGCGGAAGAAGGTGGATGAGCTGTGATCAGATGAACTGAGTGGCGAGTGAGAGCATGCACTGAAGGCATTGGGAACATTGCCGTATCACAAGTCTAGGATGTTTTCCTTCCTTGTTGGCACATCGATGTATTAGTGGAAATGAGGCATGACATCACTGAGTCTACAGTTGTTGAAATCACCCGGAATAAAGAGAGACGGGATGAAAAATAATGTTTTTTGAACACTGAAGCAGTGAACGCCTGAAATTTAGCATAACTAGTATGTTTTTTTACATTTAATGTGGTCTGCCTTCGGTCCACGCAGAGTGGTTTGGAGGTTGGGATTCTGTGGACTCTACTTGGGAAGTGTTGTTTTCCTGAGTGTAATTTGCACATATGGGAGAGTGTTCCAGCTGCGATGAAAGGAAACTGATTCATAATTCATGGTGTTGTAAAAGGTGGATGCACAGGGCTAATGGGTGATGTGCTGTTATGTAATGAAACACAGCATAATGAAATTTAGGGAATATTGTATGACCCCCTATAATAGGAACCAGGGTTTTGTAATGGATAAGGAAGTCCTGGCTTCCCATATCAAGTTGATTTCCTTTCACTTTAATGCAAGACAACCCCTTTCTGTTCAAGGTGAGTATCTGGCTGGTATGTAAAAGAGAAAAAAATATCCAATAGTGTCTTATCTCTGTTACTCTCTAAGACGAAAATCATTAACAGGAATCCTTCTGACACTTAAAACTGTATAGAAGTACAGGTCACATATTCTTGTGAATATCTGAGAGATAAAAGCAAGGTAGGCAAACAGATTGGAGAGAGAGAGGAGCATAAACAGAGAAGGAGTGAGAGAAAGAGACGGCAATAGCATGCTAAGGAAGAACAATTCCTTTGTTCTTATGCCATACACAGGAAAAGGCCACATCAATGACGTTGCCTGTTTCCAGCAAATGGCGTAAAAGAGAGAGAGGTGAAAAGAGGGAGAAAGTGAGCATAATCCATTTGAGATTCTGGAAGGGACTCAGTCCTCCCTGTCACTCGCCCATCCTTCCCAGAAAACACAAAGAGCATTATGCATGAAGCCCAGAAGGTCTCTGAGCATGCACCATGCTGTCGCCCGGCTCCACCGTACAAAGTCCCTCAGACATCATTTCTCCAGGAATTCAAAATGCTGCATGACACAATAAAACATGTCCAAATCAATAAGGGGTTAAGAGGTGATAATTCTTACACTTTCATCCTTGACCATCCCCTCTGCTCTCCAATTGATGTACGACTTACAGCCAGTCCCCTTTCAGATATGACATCTCTTTTCTTGTTGGAGAAGGTTGAATAAAAAATGGCAAAGAAGAGTTATAAAATATATTCAAATGCATTGTGTGCTCTTCTTTTGAAGTCTCAAAGTGCTGTCCTGGATTTTTCTGATTTCTGTGGATTTTCTCCTGGGGGAAATTTCACAACTTCCTCATTCTGATGTAAAGTTTAGTGAAGGAACGTAAACTAGGGATGTGGCAACCACCCACTCATTGTGCAGGTGTGTTTTGCAGATAAAATTAAAGTAAAGCACACTGTAGGGAGGGGAAGTAAAGAAAAAGATAAAGGCTGAATCAGATCATGCACAGAACAAGCTATATGATGGCATGTCCAGATAAAATGCTAGTGAGAGATAGCCACATTCAGCTTTGTATGCATTTTTATAACACTACTGCTGGCACAAATCCCAGTCAAGAAGTCTGAGATAACACCCGTCAAAGATTTTAACTTCCACCTGCTTGCAGGCATGTGCGTTTAGGCTGACAGTTTTCAAATATTTGAGGGATATTTCTTCTCCTTTTCCTGTATTTATTCGTACGACTGTAGCCTTCATAACAGAATGTTTTTATGACTAACCCATTTATGACTTTTATTTGTGAAAGGGTGGACAATACTACTAGATATTCCACTAGATACTAGATATTGTAGAGTTATGGCCAATGCATAGATATGTAAATACATATATATATATATATATATATATATATATATATATATATATATATATATGAGTAGAGGTTATGGCCTGAACTGTACTTTTGTAGAGAATAACAGCAGATGTTTTTGATATCACAGAAAGTACCAGAATCAAGAACAGACAAGAACAGAATAATAGATTATACACCAGGAAGAATATTGGTTTCAAAACAGGATGTTGCACAATACACTGTAATCAGAACAATCAGAAGTTGGCAGGGATTCAAAAGGGTGGTACGATAACTGTTCATTTGAAATTCCCTCCTTAAATGAATGATATTTGGTACAGAAATGCTGACGTCAATACTGACATCAAAATTGTTTTTGCAGGTCTACAAAACCAGAATGTAAAGTAATCTCCATCCTTTTTTGACTGCAAGATTCCCGGGAAGCCAATAAAGTCCATCAAGTGTGTTAATCTTTAATGAGTCTGCAACAGCAGCAGCTTTTAGCTTCAAAAATATGCTAATGATAAAGGAAAGAAGGAATGATTGACTAAGAAGTTTTTACCTTGTTAATTACTAAAGTCTGCCTGAGAAAGGTTGACGGAGCATCATTCAATATGAGGTTAAAGTGAAAATCCAGTGTAAAATCATCCCAGGATCTTTTTAGGCAAATTGGGTCATCAAATAAGCCATCAACAATTTTTTTTTTGTGTATAAACTATTAACGTAGATGTTCCGGAGAGTCGCTAACAGCCTGTCGCGGCTAACACGGATAAGCTCGGGGCGGCGAGTTGGACGCATTAAAACATCTTTTTTAACCACTAATACTGCTCCAAACTCTGCAGTACTGTACTGAGTGTATTAAAAGAAGTACAAGCTGCTCCATAGCCAATTACCAAATGCAATCCAAAGGGATTGATGATTTATTCCAGCAAAACATGTAAATGTTGTGATTTGTGGCAGACACGGTAATCCCTCTGTCTAAGCGTCTCCATCCGCATCTCAATGTCCAGATTCAAAACAATAAGCCACTGGTTTATCAGAGCACGGTCATTGTTCAATTCATTTCTGTTTTGCAGCCGGGAAAGATACAAACACAAACTATTCTGTCTCTCTTCCCTTCAAGTTGCAGGCTAGTCGGCTTTACCCGTGCCTGCACTCACTGTGTGTCTTCCGGCAAGACGCCCCCTGACACCTGACCCCTGACATCTGCGTAATGTTTCGGTGCTGCAGGGAAAGCTGTGTGGGACATTTCACCAAACTGCCACAAACCACAACATTTACGTGTTTTGCTGGAATAAATCATCAATGGGCTCCTTCCCTTTGGATTGGATTTGGTAATCGACTTGAATGGAGCAGCTAGTACCGGGGCCAGTAGGTAAGTCTTTCAAAACACTCTTTTTAATACACTCCGTGTTCACATACTATGTTGTTGGTGCTTTGATTAATGTTTAGGGACTCTAATCATGCTACTGCAGAGGTTTGGTGTTATTTGGAGCTGTATTAGTGGTTAAAAAAGACATTTTAATGCATCCAACTCGCCGCCCGAGCTTATCCGTATTAGCTGCAGCAGGCTGTTAGCGACTCCCTGAAAATCTACATTAATAGTTCATACACAAAATTAAATTGTCTCGATGGCTTATGATGATTTTACACCGGAATTTCACTTTAAAGACAGTGACTTTAAACTGACATTGTCATGACAAGCAGACAATGTCCGACACATTAGATCAGAAGTTTTCAGACATGTTCTCACTTGTCACACTACTTGGTTTAGGTGAGGGGTGGTGCCTAGATAGAGCATTTTTCATTAGGAGGCAGGACATGACGGAACTGAGTTCACTTGGCTGGTTTGCGTTCACTTAGCTGGTTGTTCTTTAAATTTTTAAGTCACCTTTCTTCCTCATCCCTGGATATTTTTTTTTTCTTTCGGTTTTGCATGAGCCGTATGAGAAAAAAATGACATCAATAGGCCCACTCGCTCACTGAAAATTATCAGACAAGGGCTCAGTCATATATTACACAAAGTTTGTAACAGGGAGCTGGAAGGATTAAGTCTGTTTAGTGTCCCATTCAACTGATTTGGACACTTGTGCTCTTTTGATGTCTAGATAATTTCAGGTTTGCAGTGCAAATCTCAACTGACTATTCTGAAGTAAGTTAGTCACACAGTATGACTTTTTACTGTAAAAATACTTGAAATTTAATAATGCACCATTCTCCATTAACACAGCTGAATACTGTAAAAGTTTTTACTGGATAGTAAGAAGGTAATTACTTTTTTTGCGGCCTGGTACGGGAATTCAGACAGACAGAGGTATTTTTGTCCTTTCCACCCTAAACATCAGTTGAAAACAAATAATCCACACTGAAATTAAAGAGCACATGGGCTGAAATTTGATCGCAAACCATTAGTCAGAGTTTGAGTGGACACTGATCACCAATCACACAAAGAAAGCTTCAATTAAAGAGATGTACTGTTCCCGATAGACCACACTTGAGAAACACTATTTATATGCTGCCACATTGGAATTTGTGTAAATTAGGCTTGAGAAAAATGCATTAATTCATTTTGGGTAAAAAAAAAAAAAGGCCCTATGCCGTATGGTGCTTAGTAGTTAGCCATGTCACCTCACAGCAAAATATTCCTCAGTTTGATTCCCAGTTGATTACAACTTCTGCCTGTATTCGCACTGGTTTCCTCCGATTGTGCAGACATGCAGGTCCGGAGAATTACTGAATCTAAATTGCTTGTTTAGGTGCTTAAGCTTTTTTTGCCTTCTGTGTTGGATTGTAATCACTGAAGGATTTCCCCTGCCTTTTGTAGAGAATGCTGACGTGAGCACCATGCACCTGTGATTTGATCCACCAAATGTGCACAAGAAGGTTTTTGGCACCAAAGAGCACAGAGATGCTTTACAGTCTCCTCTTAACTCGAACTCTATTTTAAAAGACAGATGTTACAGAATGATCTTTTTCAAGGATATGCCATAAAAGTCATTGTCATAATACATGTTCTATTTACAGATGTTTGTGTAAACACCACACCTTCTCAACATAGCTACCAAGAAAAAGGCTGGTTGATGGCTGTGCTGTGAGAGGCTGAAACACACGTCACTTAGAATTCAGTAGTGTCACACCCTGGACCAAGCTAACGCAGACAAATATTGGTTTTGTGTCAAAAAGCTACTTGAAAGTTGGATGTGTTAATCTTCCTGCTAATGGCCTGGCAAAGGCCTCCTTATTATTCTGGCCCCAGCCTTCCTCTACTGAGGGTGTCTCCACAAGGTTAATTAGTGGAGGGTCCCCTGAGGTTCCCTACGCGATGTGGACTTAGCATAGTGGAGGTGCCTCTACACAAACAAGGTTAATGGAGCCTCAGATAACTCCCTCCTTCTCTTTCCCTCATCCACACACATCCACATGGAGCGTTACTGTGTCTTAGTTATTCATCAGCCTTTAAGGTAGAGGGGCTGGCTGCCTTGGGAGTTTGAATTGTAGGTATTAGCCACTGTGATGACATTCACATCTGCTTTCGGTCATTGCATTATTTAAGTAATACTTCAGTTGGCAGTGGGAAATAGCAGTATGGTAAACAACCGACTGCTATTTCCAGCATTATTATGTGATGAAAACCAAGAAGTTTAATCATCATGTGTCAGTGTGCAGAAACAGTAACAACAGAAAACATTTTTGCTACTAAAAAATGCATTTGGATATCATTTCACTCGGAAAACCATTTTAGGAACTATCATCCATCAATGATCTTGCTGTGTAGCAGCTTTTCTGATGTAGGCAATAATGTCCTATTGAGCTAATCTCGAGCCCAGGGGTGTATCTGTCATCATTTCCCCAGAGAGAGAGGCAGTAACACAAGGCTTGAATCAAAGAAATAACTCACATCGAGAGCGGGGACCCTGCAAAGGTCACTGTGTCACAAATTACTTTGCATCAAGATTCACACTCTGAAACGCACTTTTGAATAAAGTATGGCTTGGAGCCCTTCCCAAAGGCATATGGTCGAGCAAACTCCACTTCCCACCTTGTGTGCCCCTCCCTCCTAGTCCTCCTCCTCCCACCTATGTGACCTCCGTCAGGAACAACATGATTTATCACACCAACATCCCCTTCAGCACCATCCTGATTGCTTTGATTTCTCTATTGACATTTTCGACCATCCCACCTGCATGCATTTTTCATGCTTGACCTGGGAAGGCGAGCAAGCATCCACAGATGATAGTCATGAGAACACCTTATCTCTGACAGCATGCCTGGAGATGTATGTGCAACAATCATGTTTACTTTATTTTCCATGAGTTCAGAGGCTGGCCAATACAGCTCTGTCTGTCTCTACACATCATCTTGTTCATGAAGATGTCGCCTTCAGAGAGCAAGAGATGAGAGGCATCCTGCTGCTTCGTTGAGGTCACGGGCAAGGAGGGTGCTGATAGGTGCTGGAGGTTTGTAAGGGGAATGAAAGGCAGGAGAGGAGCAGCTTAAAGGTTTAAAGCATGACCCAGTACCCCTTTGGTGATGAAGGTGGCACAGCGTGTGTTGGCTCCTCTTACTCTCTCATATGTACATCTAAGCACTTTCCCAGTCACTGCTTGCCTTGCCACTATGTCTATGACTGCTTGTGTGTGTGTGTGTGTGTGTGTGTGTGTGTGTGTGTGTGTGTGTGTGTGTGTGTGTGTGTATGTGTATGTGTGTGTGTGTGTGTGTGTGTGTGTGTGTGTGTGTGTGTGTGTGTGTGTGTGTGTGTGTGTGTGTGTGTGTGTGTGTTTGTCTGGTGGAGTGTTTGGTTTTGTTTAGGGTATGAATTTCATGCGTCCCAGTGCAGTGAGCCATGCTGTGTGATAGTGAAGACTGGAATAAAATAGGGCCATCAATTGAAGCCAGCACTTCAGATGCCCCCTCTTCATTCTGTTGAGTTTGTCAACAAACGTTTATCAATATGGGAATGCAAGAAATCCTCCATAGCCCCCTCCCTCTGCAGTGATAATTGATATTTTCTGCATGGTATCTCTGTACAGATGTTATGAGAGGCCCACCAATGTTCTTCAAGGCATCTACTCACAGATATACATGATTAACAGATTAGTCGCCTCCATGAGGGCTTCTCTCATGTTATATTGTGATATCATATCTCCCCTGCTTTGATCTAAGTTGTTTTTTTTCCATCCAGGGATCTGCTGCAAAACCTCCAGGAACATCACACACTCGTAGACCCAGCACTTCACAAGTTCTGTTTGATGCATCTGTCTCCAAGCATGGAAACCCACTGACTATGTTATTCCATGGCACATTAATGGAGGACCTCCAGCTGAGTGTGGCTGACAGACATATTGGGGAGAGAGATAGCTAAGATGTGGCAGCTCCTGTCGCTGTATTGATTCACTCTCCAGCGCTGACATTCAGAGCAGACACAAGCTAAGATTCAACAATCTTCTGTTCTTTGGCTGTTGTGAATTTTATGGTAGAAAAGTGAAGGTTATTATGGGTGATGCAAAGGTATGGCAGTCAGCACTGGGAGAAAGTCTGTCCTGCTCTTCTGGACTAAAAACTGTTTACTGGGTCATAATCTGTCCAAACTCTGAAAGCAAATGGAAGGATGAAAGGAAGGACTCAGGCTCATACATATGCATAGCTGTGACATTGTGAACTCCAAGGGTTAGAACAGAAAATGATGACTAATTATGTTTGCCGTCTGTCATATCAAAAGATGTGCTGAGCACAGTGGTGGCAATGACCGCCCCTCCTCTACCCATCTCTTTTAATTTTTCTCTCTTTGTCCGATCTCCATCACTCTCAGGTCTTTGCAGCCTCTTTCTTGCCTGTTTTAATTTCCCTGTCAGGCAGTCTGCTTGCTGTCTGTGTGACTAAGCCGCTAGATTCCTGGCTTGTTGACTCAGCAGTTAAGTGCATTAATTCTCCGTCTCTCCCAGTCATTTGGTATTCTGTGGGATAGAAAACAAAAACTGTTCTCTGGGTAGCTAATGCCAAATAAATCTATATGTAAACATTTCATAAAACATTTAAAACTGTAGCTTAGAGTAGAAACACTGTTACAAAGCTGGGTAGCTACTTTCAAAACTCGTTTGCACTGATGTGTCCCTTTTCTTGTATGCAATGCCTGTACTTTTGGCCTCGGTGCATCATATACATATATTCACAGAGGTCAAACCTAGTAAGTCGGTGCTCGGCCATGTCTGCTTTCCTTAAAGGCTGAATGACGGATCGCGAGCGCAGCTTAAATAAAATAAAATGGACCTATTAGTATTCAGTCAGAGAAAGGGTCATTAAAGTATCCAGACTCTGTGTGTGTGTGTGTGTGTGTGTGTGTGTGTGTGTGTGTGTGTGTGTGTGTGTGTGTGTGTGTGTGTGTGTGTGTGTGTGTGTGTGTGTGTGTGTGTGTGTGTGTGTGTGTGTGTGTGTGTGTGTGTGTGTGTCTGTGTGGAAGAGGAAGAGGGAGAGTGTGAGACAGACATACGGAGAAGCAAAACTATCCGGATGCTTGTGGATTCTTCGTTCTCTCTCTGGTGATCTGCTATGCTGTCTAGCCAGTCCGCTAATGAGATGGGCAGAGCTCAGCTGTCATTGTCTCTTTGACTTTTGAAGAAGGCCCTGCAGTCTGGAGGACGGTGCTGAATTCACTTTTGAACCTATATCTGGGAACTGTTGTTAACAGGCAGGTCAGATAGAGGAAAACGTACAGAGAGGAAGAGACATGGAGAGCTGAAACAAAGAGACACAGGGAGAACAACAGAAGGCAAGCAAAGAGTGAAAGTAACACAGCAAGTGGAAACGAATAGAAAGTGAGGGAGACTTGAGACAAAAATGAAAAAGAGAGGGGGGTGGCAGATAAACAGAAATCGACAGAGACGTGTGGTCCAAACTGGGCAGGCTTAGGGTGTCAGCTCCCAGCTGTGAGCCCTGTGGGTTGTTAGGCAAGCGCCACTGCTATTTAATTGTTGGGGAGGGGTCGGAGCTGACCACACAGCCTGATAAGAGCTGTGGCTCTCCGTCCTGACAGCTTGCAGCTGAGTGGAAACCGACAATAGATTATTGAGGGAAACCTCAAATTAGTTGCTCTGTCTGCACATTTGCTCACTTTCCTCATGGGAGGGGAGGAGAAAAGAAAAGATGGAAAAGATGGAACATGCAATATTGGTATTACCCACAAGGCTACTAAGATTGTACTATACAACTAGGGAAAATAAACAGAGAGTATTAGAACAATGTATGCATTCTTCAACTTCAACATATCACATGTTTGGTGGCTGAAATCAAATATCTTGATTATTCCAGTTCTATCACAGGATTCACCCTCTACTGGACTCTATTGGTAATAAGCACACATTCACCCACTGAAATTTGCATAGGGTTCTGAATCTGAATGGGTTTTGATTCCCGGTGCAGCTGATCAGTGTTACAGCAGAGCATTGCTCTTTCTCAAAGTGAGAAATACAGTATAGTTGTAGTTTCATTTTCTGCGCTGCGTTCTATTACACCAAAGTGTCTACTCTACTGTGCCGTGTTGTTGCTGAGTCTGTACTACCACACATAACATCCCACTGTGTGCTACATCTAATTAGCAACTGGGCTTCTCTCTGGGGTTTGAGTGGCCGGTTTTTGGCCCTGCTTTCCCACAGGGCCAACATCAGCCGTTCAAACAGCCGCTCGAGCGACTCACATGCAAATTAGAGGCGTTTCGGCAATGTAGACCATAGTGGAAACCCACCTACAGTTAATCCAATGAAGTTTGGAAGTTTGTGTTACACTTAATGCTGGGCATTTTGTCTAGCGCTCAGAAGTAAATGAAGTTACGCCGTGGGTAAGTTGCTGTTCTATTTGCTCGGACATAAACTCAGTTATAAATGCAAACTATGGTTCATATGATGTGTAAACTTGATCAGCATTTGATGTGTAACATGCTTGTCTAGTGAAACTTTTATAAAACCCATAGTTTTATAGCTTTCTGGAGAATTGTTGCCATAATGTGTGTGTGTGAACAGTGTTTAAGCTAGCTTCTAACAGCACAAAGTGTTCGTGACCTGTGTGTACTTATATGGAGCTCCTCTTTTATAGTCTGAGCGAGAACAGACTTCACAGATCTTTATTAACAACATACCGGTTGTGTATATGTCCAATGTTGCAATGTTGCATAAAACCAGTCCAGTGCTCCATCCGACCTGACTCCTTGAAGTTCATATAGCAGCAAAGCAATATAACCAAGGTCACATTGGTGCCGTGACTCATCGATCTCCTGCTGGATGGTGGCTTCTGCAGCGCGATTCAAGGATTCTTTTTGATGCTGCTGCTCCTCTGTTTGTAATCAGGTGGACATTTTATCTGGACTGTTGAGTTGTTAGAGATCATATTTATTTTTCCTCCTACTCACCTGTTCTTACTTTATTGCATAGTGTTTTATTTTTATTTGTGACGTTGAACATTTACATTTTTTTGCAATGAGTTTTATTTGGAGGGGAAATGGCACCCCTCATGGTGTAGGCAGGGGGAGAGGAGTGTTGAGTACTCCTATGTTTTTACAGTTTGGAACACCTGTAAATGGGCGTGGAATTATTTTTGGGGGTAGTGAGGGTGCACCTGATCAGTGGAGATGTGTCCTCTCCCTTCAGTCACACTGTGGGTAATCCACATGGGCCTCAACACACTAGCTCTGCTGTCCCTAGCCCTGAGGCTCTTGCTAATTAAATTGTCAATCAGATAGGAGATGTGACCCAGCATGTTACTCAGAAGGTTGTACAGAACATTATAACCCAACTCAGCCCATCTGTGAGTACCCCTTTAACCAATGCTGCTACTTCACCAACCAATGCTGAAATGTCTAATTCAAATATGCTTAAAGGCTCTCGTGTGCAGCTTGTATCCCACAGAACGCTGACAGACCCTTCATGCTTTGGGGGAGAGAGCTCTGACTCTGTGTCTGTGAGAGAGTGGCAGGACCTTATGATGACTTATATTAAGAAAAGTAACCTGAGACCTGAACAACAAGCTGAGGAGATCCTCGCTCACAATAGAGGTAAAGCTAAAGACGCCGCCCGTGTTGGTACCAGAAACAATGACATAGACATCACCCACAACCCGGAAGCAATCTATGGTCTCTTACGAAAGAACTTTGGCTCTGCCCCATGCTCATTCTGCTAGCAGACCTCTATATCACTCTGCCTGAGAGAGGGGGGGAAGCATTTCACTATTGGCTCAGACTGCAATGTGCCGTTGACATTGCTGTTGAGCGGCTAAAAGAGCACTGCAAGACACTGGAAAGACCCAGCACTGAGCTAACGTGCATGTTCATAAAAAACGGTCCCACACCTGAACTTTCTATGACCTTTTGTTCAAGGACCGTGGGTCAACTCTCACAATTGGCGAGGAAGGCCAATGCCTGACAAAATTGGCACAGCGAAGTTAAGGCAGAGCATTGTACTTGAACCCATGCATGAACACCTCGTCTGGGGCAAGTTGACCGCGTCTGCACCTTTGTCGGTGGGGAGCACAGTTGTTGTTGAACCGCCAAGGCTCCGAAATGTACTGGTTGGCCGTGTTGTCACACCACTGTGGTGCGACAGGTGGGTCCATCTTAAACTGATCAATCCTAGCAGCAAGAAGGTGACTCTGAGAAACTGCAAGATTGCAGATGTCTTCCCATGTATCGCAGTTGAGGAGCTGCCTTCACCTGAAAAAGTTTTCGTCAATGTCCAAGATGTCACACAGGAATCTGTGCCGACAAATTTCCCTGAGCAGAGAAAAGAGGTTTTACACAATTTGGGAATACAAGAATTGGACATCGATGGTTGTGAGATGTCTGACCAGTGAAAAGATAGACTTTTGCAGCTTGTCATGAAGTATGAGTCAGTCTTTTCAAGGGACAAGATGGACTGCGGATACAAAATACACCTCGTGGACGAGAAGCCGTTTCGCCTACCTTACTGCCGGATGCCACCAACAAAGTACGAGAAGCTGAGAACTGCACTGAATGAGAGATGTATAATCCGGAAGTCATACCACTGGTCTTGGTGTGGAAGAAGAATGGCAGTGCGCATTTGTACTGATTTCAGGTGGCTTAATGCAAAAACTGTGAAAGATGCACACCCACTGCCCCGCCAAGCTGTTACACTTGCTGCCCTTGGGGGAAATATCCTC
The DNA here is from genome assembly GCF_963691815.1 of Echiichthys vipera. Lineage (NCBI taxonomy): Eukaryota > Metazoa > Chordata > Actinopteri > Perciformes > Trachinidae > Echiichthys > Echiichthys vipera. Next base: position 37,492,399 of record NC_139825.1, on the reverse strand, counting down.
TTTACCACAATGGACTTGACTTCTGAATTTTACAGTACCACTTCATGAGGCACACAAGAAGTACACCGCCTTTTCCTCCCCCTTTCTACAATAGGATGCCCCGAGGCCCTATCTAACAGTTCTGCAACCTACATGAGGATAATATTATCAATCTTTGGTGATGAAAACTTCAGCAGCTTTCACTGTTACTTGGACAACCTGCCGATGGCAAGAATGCCATCTGCTGAAAAGCTCAGTTAGGTTTCTGGGGCATGTCATCTGTGCAGATGGGGTGAGAACAAATCCTGACAAGACCAAGACCATTGCAGGATCAGTAAGATCATCAGGAAGGCTAGCTCCGTCCTGGGGGTCAAACTGGACTCTTTGGTGGCGGTGTCTGAGAGGCGGATGCTGTCTAAACTGCACAGCATCCTGGACAATAACTCTCACCCTCTCCACCAGCTGCTGACCTCTAGCAGAAGCACATTCAGCCATAGACTCATTCTCCCCCGGTGTAATACTGAACGCCGGAGGAAGTCTTTTCTTCCGGTGGCCATCAAACTTTATAATTCATCTCCCCCCAGTCAGGTAAGGAACAGTGGAGACACTGTATCCTGAAAATGTCACTTTGTCACTTTATACCATCACTGCATCACTTTATTCAGTTGTACTGTAACTTACTTCAGTAAGTAATGCTGCTATACTACACTGTCACTTTATACCACCACTACATCACTTATTTGTGGTACTGTAACTTACTGCTGCTACACTTTACACTGTCTCTTTATATCACCACTACATCACTTTATTTATTTATAAATGGTACTGTAACTATCTGCTGATACACTTACTGTGCTTTAGGACATGCTGCTACATTTCACTGTGGTTTACTGTTACTGACTTAAGTACGAAATGCTGCTACACTCCACTGTGCCATACTGTCACTTAGTTCTGTAGGAAATGCTGCTACATTTTTAACATTTTTAACACTTAAAACGTATCGCTCCTTCTCACTTATCTAGTTTGTACTTATTTTATTTCAATCTGCTGCTAAACTGCACAGTGCGTATTGTTGTATATTGTATATACCTACGCTTAACCACGATGTCTGTTGCACTCTGTCACACTTAGTTCATTGCTTGATTTATCTGATGTTAGCTTTATTTTGATTTGATTTATGTTTATGCTTTTTGTTACTCTGATCCTTTTCCGCCTTTGTATTGAAACTGTTGCACAATAATTTCCCTCGGGATAAATAAAGCTTCTTGAATCTTGAATCTTGAATATCAAATCATTCACACCACATTTACACACCCATGCACAGCACGAGGAGCATCTTGCCCAAGGACACTTCAACATGTGGACTGGGGGAGGTGGGGATCGAACCACCGATCTCTTGAATGGAGGACGACCCACTCTTTTACTGAGCCACAGTCGCCCCTGTGCACCACACGCTTCCTTTGTTTAGTCCGGAGAACAGCTAATCGCGCTTATGCCAGCTGGCATGGTGGCCAGACAAGCTGAGATTCCACCGGAACTCTGGAGAAAAAATACCCTGGAGGCATAGAGGTGGGAAGCAACGTCAGGGTAATAAAGGAGGCTCAAGATGGGACGGGCTTATGGAGAGGAGAAGATTTAAGCTGTGTCACCCCTCTGTTGTTATGGGAAATGTACACTCTCTACAACAAGAGATGATGAACTGATGATGCTAACGCGGAGCCACCCGGAGTATCCTGAGTGAAGTCTGATGTGTTTCACAGGGGCCATGGCTGCATAGGGGCATTACAGACCAGAATGTCTGGTGAAGAGGAAGCCTACGACCACAAGGACTGTGAGGAGGTGGACTGAGGAGGCTCTTGAGACACTGCAGGTCTGCTTTGAAGTGACTGGCCTGCACTTTGTGAGCTGCACGGGGAGGACAATGATGGGTTCAATTAGTGCATCACGGACTACATTAATTTTTGTGTGGACTGCAATGTCCCAGCTCGGACTGTAACCTGCTACGCCAACAAACCCTGGATCACTAAGGACATTAAGGCCATCCTGAATGAAAAGAAGAAAGCATTCAGAGATGGCAACTGTGATGAGGGGAGGAGAGTGAAAGGAGTTCTCAGACCTAATATCAGGGAGGCTAAAGACAATTATAGGAGAAAGCTGGAGAACAAACTCCAGCAAAACAACATGAGGGATGTGTGGTGTGGCAGGAGAACTTTCACCAGATTTCAGAGGACTGGTAGCACAGGGTTAGAGGACTGTGTGGACCAGGCCAACGAACTGAATCCATTTTTCGTTAGGTTTGATATGGAGGCCCATCCCCCACAGGACTCTGCTGCTGCCGGCCCTTCAACTAATGCCACTGTACCTCCCCACAGGACTCCTCCTCACAGACCCTTTGTCTGCCCCTCAACACCTCACTTCACACCTACCTATTCCACCCCTTCCCCCTGCTCTACATCATTTTCTTCCAAAACCTGACAACCTCAGCCCTCCCCTGATGGACACTTCTACAGTGTCCTTCACACCTGACCTGGTGAGAAGACAGCTGACGAGACTTCACTCTGGCAAATCTACAGGCCCTGATGGTGTATTTCCCACGGTGCTTAAAGCCTGTGCCCCCCAGCTGTGTGGGGTACAGAGTCAAGTCTTCAGCCTGAGCCTGCACCTCCAGAGGGTTCCTGTGCTGTGAAAGATGTCCTGCCTGTGCCAAAGACGCCAAGTCCCAGTGGCCCTCAGGACTACGGACCAGTGGCCCTGACGTCCCACATCATGAAGACCATGGAGAGACTTGGAGAGACCAGCTAAGGCCTATGGTCAGACCCCTCACTGATCCACTACAGTTTGCTTACCAGCTCCACCTGGCAGTTGAGGCCTGCATCCCCTACCTGCTGAACAGAGTTTACAGTCATCTGGAAAAGCCTGCGAGCACTTGGAGAGTCATGTTCTTTGACTTTTCCAGTGCATTCAACACCATCCGTCCGGCTCTACCCGGTGAGAAGATGGCTGCGATGCAGGTGGAGGCCTCCTTCGTGTCCTGGATTGAGGATTACTTGATCGGCAGACCACAGTATGTACGCCTGCAGAACTGTGTGTCTGACAGGGTGGTCAGCAACACTGGGGCCCCACTCCTTTAACATCTGCCGGATGATGCTGAGGATGTTTTATGAGTCTGTTAAGGCCAGTGCATAACAGACTGAACAAACTGATCAACACTCACAGACTGAACAAACTGATCAAGAGGTCCGGTGATGTTGTGGGGGAGGAGCCGGACACCCCGACGACCGTCGCAGAGAGGAGGATGCTATCCAGGCTCCCCGGGAATTATTAAATTATTTCTGATTCTGATTCTGATTCTGATAAGACAATCGCAAGGCCTGTCGTCGCCTTTGCCAGCAAGACGTTGACCCATTCTCTTGTGTTTCGCCATCAGTCAATGACTGATGGCGAAACACTTCACCGCCTGGACGGACAACAATCTCTTGTCCTGACAAAACCACATTTAGATGCATGTGAGCAAGCTGGCAGCGTTCAACCTCCACCTTAAGTACTTTCTTGGAGTTACTCAAGACACTTTGAGCCGCAAGCCATTTGTTCAGTCATGTGTTGGTCACTGCTTACTGAAAGAGCCCTATATTGCAGTAATGGACAAGGTCAATGGTGTTGTCAGAGGTATGGTGCAGGATGCTTTCCAACTGTCAAGTTTTTCAAGGTGCAAGGTCAAAGTCATCAGACCTCAGTGATGTACATGATCCTCAGACTGAGGTGGGTTCCATCAGCTCGGACGAAGTGTCAGCCGTACTAAGTGCTCATCGCGGTTGTGGTAATATCAGTGCTAATCTCAGTGCTAATCCACCATTGCTACAGTACACTAATACACTACGACCGGCTTTGCCCCATTTTACCTCATGTATGGACAGGTTCCACGCTACCTGCTTGGCTGTGGGTTGACTGGGGATTTGTTTTTTTCTTTGTTTTTTAAAAACAGGCAGACTCCTCAACATATTATGTATGAGCTTTTGCAGCACTCTGGACTTACAATACATTACAATTACATTACATTACAAAACAATTGACATCATGTTCCAGCAGGTGCTTCAAGATGACAAAGTGGTCAGCCATAATGAGTTTGTCTTACGGTTGAAGCAGGACCTGAATGAGGCCTCAAGGATTTCTCAGAAACACAGCCTTGATGAGCAGGCACGTCATGCCAGACTGTACAACCGCAATGTCAAGGGCCCTTTACTGGCTATGGGTGATAGAAAGCTGTTGCCCAACAGTGGGGAAAGAGGAAAAAGGAAACTTGCTGACAAGTGGGACTCTACACCTTATGATGTTGTGTCGGTGAGGTCTGGGATCAACGTGTACAGAATAAGAGATGCCATAACCGGCAGAGAGAGAATTGTGCACCGGAACATTCTTCTCTCAGTTGACTTCTTACCGTGGATGAAACTCCTGCCTCCCTTGTGGACTCAGATATCCCAGATGTGGCATGTGCAAGTGGTCAAGACTCTGTGGAGATGGATGATGTAGATGGCTTCAACCAGACTATGGACTGGCTAATGCAATCACCTGACCCAGTCCCCATCAGTGTGGCTCACTCATCTGACTCAGTCCCCACCAGTGTTGCTCATTCGCCTGACCCAGTCCCTATCAGTGTCGCTCACTTACTTGAGTCAGTCCCCGTCAGTATTGCTCACTTAACTCTGCCAGATGTGTCTCACTTGACTCCCACAGAAGATGTTGATGAAGACGCTGCTATTTGTTCGCAACCTCCCAGTGGTCATGCAGGCCAGGGTGGTGCAGTCACTACCAGATATGGCAGACATGTCAGACCTCCTAAAAAGCCGATACATGAGAAGACATCACAAAAGGTTGAGCATCCCATTCCTGGTTCAAGCACTGTGTATGCATTCTTCCATGGACTGTTTCAATTCAATTCAATTCAATTCAATTTTATTCATAGTATATATTTATATTTATTATATATTTCAAATCATAACAAAAGTTATATCAGGACACTTTACAGAGTAGGGAAAGACCACACTCTATGACTTATTTATGATTTACATAGACCCAACAATTCCTCTGTAGAGTACGGTGGCAACGAAACCTTCCCTATAACAGGCAGGAACATTGGAAAGACCCAGGTCTATGGAGGACGGACATTTGTCTTGACCGGTTGGGGAGGAAGGAAAGGAGAGAGCAAGAGAGAAAAGACGGACAGATGGACAGAGAGAGACAAAAACAGACACAAAGACAGACACAAAGACAGAGACTTCCAGTAACTATAATAACATCTATAGTAATGTGAATATGACTTATATGTTATGGCAGTTAATACAGCAGAATAGTAGAAACAAGCACAGCTAAGCATATAAATTATAATAGAGGGAAAGAGAGAAAAGACACACAGATGGACAGAGAGAGACAAACAGACACACTTCCAGAGATTCAAGCAATCAAAGCGTAACACTAACTATAATAATATCTATAGTAATGTGTATATGACTTAAATGTTAAGGCAGTTAATACAACAGAAAAGTAGGAACAAGCACAGCTAAGGTGATAGAATATGACAATGACAGCAATTATGGTGGCAAACATGATCAATGATGAGTAGTGGCAATAGCATTTACAATACAGGTGGTGTTTTTATGGTTACAAAATTTTATAGTTTATTAAACTAGTGATAGTATATATGAGTAACAGTGATAATAGCAGTAAGAAGCATCATGTAGGACCACAGCAGCAGGCACCACCACGATCAGCAGAGACCTGCGAGACGACAAAGCACAAACAGCTCCGGGGAAGAAGCTGAATTTGTAACATGCATTGATGAGAAATGAATGATACAGACAGAGAGGAGAGAAGCTCAGAGTATCAGGAAAAGTATTATCCCCGGCAGACTAGGCCTATAGCAGCATAATTAAGGAGAACAAAATCTTATCGTAAGTCCTAGCTGTAAGCTTTATCAAAAAGGAAGGTTTTAAGTTTACTCTTAAATATGGGGACAGTGTCTGCCTCCCGAATAACATTTGGGAGTTTGTTCCACAGGAGAGGAGCTTGGTAGCTGAAGGCCCTGCCTCCATTTCTACTTTTGGAGACTCTAAGAACGACAAGTAGCCCTGCATTCTTAGAGCCCAGCGATCTAGTCGGGTAATATGGTACTATGAGCTCTTTAAGATACGAAGGAGCCTGACCAATAAGAGCTTTGTAGGGAAGGAGAAGGATTTTCAATTATATTCTAGATTTTACAGGTAGCCAGTGCAAAGAGGCTAATACAGGAGAAATATGTTCTCTTCTATTTGTTTTAGTTAGTACACGAGCTGCAGCATTTTGGACCAACTGGAGACTCTTAACAGACTTATTGGAGCCGCCTGATAATAAGGAGTTGCAGTAGTCCAGCCTAGAAGTAACAAATGCATGGGCTAGTTTTTCTGCGTCTTTCTAAGACACAATGTTCCTAATTTTCGCAATATTACGCAGGTGAAAATATGCAGTCCTTGTTGTTAGTTTCATGTGAGAATCGAGGACATGTCCTGATCAAAAATAACACCCAGATTCCTTACTGTGGTGCTGGAGGACAACACTACATCATCAAGAGTAACAATGTCTTTAGCTATTGAGTTTCCGAGGACTTTGGGGCCAAGTACAATAACTTCAGTTTAAGTTTAACATCAGAAAATTACAGGTCATCCAGCTTTTTTTTTTTTTCTTCTGGTTTGATCGACAAATATAATTGTGTATCAGCATAACAATGAAAGTTTATCGAGTGCTTCCTTATAATATTTCCAAAGGGAAGCATATATAGGGTGAATAGAATCGGTCCAAGGACAGAACCCTGTGGGACTCCGTGGCTGACTTTAGTGTGCATGGAGGATTTGTCATTAACATGTACAAACTGAGATCTATCTGATAAATAAGACTTGAACCAGGTCAGTGTGGTTCCTTTAATGCCAATTAGATGCTCCAGTCTCTGTAGCAGGTTGTGGTGGTCAATAGTGTCGAAGGCCGCACTAAGATCTAGTAAAACAAGTACAGAGACAAGTCCTTTGTCTGAAGCTATTAGAAGGTTGTTAGTAATTTTTACCAGTGCTGTCTCAGTGCTATGATTCACTCTAAATCCTGACTGGAAGTCCTCAAATAACTAATTATTATGTAAAAAGTCACACAGCTGATTGGCAACTAATTTCTCAAGGATCTTAGAGATAAAAGGAAGGTTTGATATAGGTCTATAGTTGGCTAGTACCTCTGGATCAAGACTGGGCTTTTTAAGGAGAGGTTTAATTACAGCTACTTTAAAAGACTGTGGTACATAACCTGCTGACAAAGACATGTTAATCATATCTAATACAGGAGTGCTAACTTAAGGTAACACTTCTTTAAGTAACCTAGTTGGAATAGAGTCTAGGAGACAAGTAGAAGGCTTTGATGCTGAAATAGTAGAGGTTAATTTGTTAAGGTCAACTGTAGAAAAGCAGTCCAAGAATAAATCAGGTCGTACAGTTGTTTCTAAGGTTCCTGGGTTTGAAGAAAAATTGGTGCCAGGCGAGTTGATTTTGTGAGTTATACCAAAGAGCTAACTTCCTCTGTTTCATTATCTTCTTTTTTAAAGGAGCAACAGAGTCGAGTTTTGTTCGTAGTGAGCCTGCAACACTGTCAAGAAGGTGATAAATTTCAGAGAAACTAACGTTAGTGCAGGAATCTTGAATATTAGGATAAGGCATTAAATTAAATGCAGATGGAATCGCTTTTCGAATGGGCATTTAGTTATAGCACTATCAGATATACATCTAGTGTAGAAACTTTTACCCAGTGGTGAGTAGTCCTGTAATATGAATTCAAAAGTTATTAAATAATGGTTTGATAAAATAGGATTCTGTGGAAAGACTATTAAGTCATTCATTTCCACACCATAAGCCAAAAGAAGGTCGAGGGTGTGATTAAAACAGTGAGTAGGTTTATGTACACTCTGACTAAAACCAATCGAATCTAATAGAGAGATAAACGCAGTGCCAAGGCTATTATAAACAACGTCCACATGAATATTAAAATCTCCTACAATGATTACTTTATCAGATTTAAGGACTAAATTTGACAGAAACTCTGAGAATTCAGATAGAAATTCAGAGTACGGACCAGGAGCACGGTACACTATAACAAGTATAATATGCTGCACAGTTTTCCAGGTCTAATGTGAAAGGCTACGAACAAGACTTTCAAATGAATTATACTTTAGTATAGGTTTAGGGTTAATTAACAGGTCTGAGTCATAAATAGCTGCAACGCCTCCTCCTTGACCACTGCCTCAAGGAATTTGAGTATTAATATGACTGGGAGGAGTGGATTCATTTAGGCTAACATATTCTTCATGACACAGCCAGGTTTCAGTCAGACAGAGTAAATCAATATGGTTATCTGATATCAGATAGTTTACTAATACAGCTTTAGATGACAGAGATCTGATGTTTAAAAGTCCACATTTTATTTTCTGATTTTGTTGCATAGTCGCATATTTTGCGTTGATTTGTATCAAGTTTTTCTGTATAGCTCCTCTTCTGTTCATTTTTGATCTGGTTAATTTAAATGATCGTGGGGCAGACAGTGTTTGTATACTATACTGAGCTGAAAAATGCTCCAGAGGGAGCGCAGAGAGGTGTGTAAGACTGCCACTCTGCTTCCTGGGCACCTGCGATAAGGGCAGAGCAGAGAGTGTATTAAACATCAACTCTGCTTCCTGATCCCAACACTGGGTTGTTTTAAGGCCTAAATGACCAGGTGTTTGTTTGTTTTTTTCTTTTACCCCCCTCCAGTTTTGTATTGGCTAACTCCTACCATTTGATTTGTTTTTATGAACTTATGTGCAATGTGTATTGCCTTGAACTGGATGTTCAGAGGGTGTTTATGGCACCTTCTGCTGGTCTGTGAAAAGTGTTGGGCTAAGTACCTCCTGGTCCTTTTGCAGTCCTTAAGGTAGGATTTTCTATCGGCTGTAATCTATATCAGTGAGATGTTTCACTTTGGGCACTTTGGGCAACCCAACATTTTTTTCTATTCTTTTCCCTTTATGATACTCTGGATTTGTCTTTGTTTAACAGAATATAAAGGGGGTGTATGTAACAGTGTAAATAATGAATTTGTTTTTATTGTTAAATTCCTGTCAAACCTGGGACTGCAACCAACGTTTATTGTGTGTTTAATTTAAAGTCCAGAAGTTTTTGTTACACTTAATGGTGTAGTGTAATGGAATAGTGTCTAGGGGAACAGGGACGAACACAAAATAAAATTATAATAAAATAATAATAACCCGGGATGAAGGAGTCGAGGTCCAGTTGTTTTTTTAAAAGGTAAATTCGGTTTTAATTAACCTTTGGTGTTTTAAATATAGCTTCACAAAGCTGTAGAAGAGCACACACACAGCCCCAATGGTTGCAAGAAGAACACACAGCTTCCGCCACCAATGCCGCTGCTCAGGAAATAGCGAGGGAGAGAGTCAGAGAGAGAGAGAGCAGATCCCCTCCTCCTTTTAAGGCCCCACTGATTGGCTGGAATTTATGTCAGGCGGGTAGAGGCAAGAGTACAAAGAAAACAACAATCAGAAAAAACAAATAACCCTCACAGCCGTAACAGTTGCCGTCCTGTTCGCTCTGACATAAACTCAGTTATAAATGCAAACTATGGTTCATATGATGTGTAAACTTGATCACCATTTAATGTGTAACATGCTTGTCTAACGTAACTCTTATATAACCTGTAGTTGTATTGTTTTCTGAAGAATTGCTGTAATTTGTGTGTGAAGAGTGTTTAAGCTAGCTTCTAACAGCATGAGGTGTACGTGACCTGTGTGTACTAATATGGAGCTCATCTTTTATAGTTCGAGCGGGAACAGACTTCACAGATCTTTATTAACAGAACACTGGTTGTGTATTTGTCCCATGTTGCAGGTATGTTTATGTGTACTGTTGAATATGCAATATTGTTATGTGTTATTAATATGTGAATGCTATACTGAGCGTCTGCATGAGAATTTAATTTTGATTTAATGTCAGACTTTTGTGTTTTTATATTTTATTTACAAGTATGTTTTTCTAAGAAATGATACCACTATACGATCACTGTGCAGAAGTAAACGATGTTACGCTGGGGTTCGAGCGGGACAGACTTCACATATCTTTATTAACAGCACACTGGTTGTGTATTTGTCCCATGTTGCAGAAATAAAACCAGTCCACTGCTCCATCCGACCTGTCTCCTTGAATTTCATACAAATAGCAGCAGAGAGATATAACCAAGGTCACACATACATTGCAAAAGAAGACTTCTGTTGTGATTAGAATGTGATGATAAAGATCAAATTAATCTCAGTTTCATTGAGTGTGTCTTTGCAATCGAGAAAAACTGTAAACCACACTTGTTTTCAAGACACTACAAACAATTCTATATTTGGCATGATTTTCTTTTGTGAAGTCCTCCCTGCTATTCAGACTTTCCTTTCATGCTATCCACTCTGACTCCTCACATGGGCAAACACACTTTGTACACACTGCACGAAAACCCAGATTATCGGGCATGAATGCCTTATTATTCCCTCAAACGTCCCTGATTCCTGGCAGTTATCAGCAGTTCCCTGCGAAGTTTGCCTGTGCCGATAATTGGCAGAAAACGTACTTGTGGGGGTGGGGGGTTGATGGGGGAATGTGCACCCCGTTAGGTGTGAATAGCTCTAATAAGCATTTCGATGTCACAATCGTCTGGCCTATGTGAGTGACACAAACAACCATTGGATGAAACCACAGACAGCTCAAGAGTAAAATCACCTGTGATTGGACAGCAAATCCCTCACACATTGGTCATCTTTGTGACATGTTGTCGTTTGCCCCTCCCATATTTACTAATAATCATACTATGGTAATACAACTAATGAGAATACTGCTCCTACTAATTATCATCTCATCTCATCTCATCTTCATCCGCTTATCCGGGGTCGGGTCGCGGGGGCAGCAGCTTTAGCAGGGGACCCCAAACTACCCTTTCCCGGGCCACATAAACAAGCTCTAAGTGGGGGATCCCGAGGCGTTCCCAGGCCAGTGTGGAGATATAATCTCTCCAAAACATACAGCCTCAGATCAGATGATACGATCACAAAATCGATCATCGACCTTTGGCCTAGGGTGCTCTGGTACCACGTACAATTATGAGCATCCTTATGTCCGAACATGGTGTTAGTTATAGACAATCCGTAACTAGCACAGAACTCTAATAACTGACGACCAATCGGATTTAGATCAGGGAAGCCGTTCTTCCCAATGCCTCTCCAGGTGTCTCCATCATTGCCCACGTGGGCGTTGAAGTCTCACAGCAGAACTATGGATCCCCCTACTGGAGCCCCATGCAGGACTCCATTCAGGCTCTCCAAGAAGGCCGAATACTCTGAACTGCTGTTCAGTGCATATGCACAAACAACAGTCAGAGTTTTCCCCCCTACCACCCGCAGGCGTAAGGATGCGACCCTCTCGTCCACCAGGATGAACTCCAACACCGCGGCGCTCAGCCGGGGGTTTGTGAGTATCCCCACACCCCCCGGCGCCTCACACCCTGGGCTACTCAAGAGAAGAATAGGGTCCAACCCCTATCCAGGAGTACGGTTTCAGGACCTAGACTGTGTGTGGAGGTAAGCCCCAACAGATCTAATTGGTAGCGCTCCACCTCCCGCACAAGCTCCGGCTCCTTCCCCGACAGAGAGGTGACATTCCACGTCCCCAGACCCACCTTCTGCTGCCCATGTCTGGTCCGTCGAGGCCCCTCACCTTCACTGCCACCCGTGCAGCAGCGCACCCAACCCAAGTGGTTCCTCCTGCGAGTGGTGGGGAGGGGCCACATCACTTTTTCGGGCTGTGCCTGGCCGGGCTCCGTGGCAAACCCAGCCACCAGGCGCTCGCCGGCGAGCCCTCCGTCTGGGCCTGGCTCCCTCGGGCAGGGTCTCTCTTCCTCTTTCTTGTTTGTCCATTGAATCTTTGTGAACCATTCTTAGTCCTGCCCCTCGCATGAGACCACTTTGCCATGGGAGACCCTACCAGGAGCACTAGGCTCGGGACAACACAGCCCTCAGGTACACAGGAACACACAAACCTCTCCACCACGATTAGGTGATGGTTCCCGGAGAGGCTAATACTAATACTAATTATCAATATTGCTATTATATTTATACTTCTGGCTTCACTTTTACCCATTCTGATACTTGGTGCACATCCCAATGCTAAGTTCAACAGTAGTAAAAGTTAGTAACAGAAGTTGACTAGTAATAGTAGTTGAAGTAGTATAAAAAGCCTGTAGTAGTACATGATAGACCAGAGGTGTCCAATCCTGCTCCTGGAGAGCTACTGTACTGCATATTTGAGGTTTCTCCTTGCTGTAACACACCTAAGTCTAATGATCTGCTCGTTATCAAGCTTCAGCTGCTTGAAAAAACATGCAGCAGGATTGGACACCTCCTGTAACAGACCAACAGTCAGGAAATCTGCCCAGACGCAGGATGTGGTAGCATTTGCAACACTTAGGCACCATCAACAATACTCTCGTGGCTCAAAATCCAAAAGTTGTAGGGGAAAAACCTATTTTACTGTAAATGACAAGAGGCTTTTGTCACGCCGCGGTGTGAGGTTTGTCCTGTCTTTGAGTTTTTGTCTTGTGAATTTCCTGTTTTATTTTGAAAGATAACTCTCTTCTCGTTTCAGGTCACTGGCCCTTCCTCTTGTGTCACTGGTCTGACGTCATTCCCTGATTCCCGATTGTTTCCCCCTGTGGCTCCCCTTCCCTCATGTGTATAAAGTCTGTGTCTTTCCCCTTGTTCCGTGCCGGATTATTTCGTACCTTGTGTCGAATGTATCCAGCGTTTTACCCACAGTCTTGTTCATGCTTTCGAGTTCTTTGTTTCCACGTTCTGGTTTTTGTACTTCTTGTTTTGTCCAAGTAAGTTTACAGTTTTTGAACTATCTTGAGACTTTTGTTTTTTCCTCCTGGTTGGAGCGTCTTTGTTTGATTAATTATTTTGTTGACTTTGTTTTTGGTTATTACTCCCGTACGGAGCGACTTTGTTTTGAGATTTATTTGTTAATTTGTCTTTTGTTTTTACCTCCTGGACAGAGCGTCTTTATTTTGTACTTTGTTTTATTACTGGCGACTTTTGTTTTGTTCCTCCTGTGCAAAGTGATTTTTCGTTTGTGGCTTTTGTTCTGTGCCACGTTTTGGTCGTCAAGTTAATAAATTCAGTATTGATCCATGAACCTCCGCATGTGAGTCCTCATTCCTGCCTGGGTCTGACAGTAAAATCTGGCCAGTATGGACTCAGCGTAGGCAGGTCGCCTATCGGAGGCACTGCTCACCCAGGATGCCCGCCTCGTCAAGCAAGAGGAGTTCCAGACGGCCACGGCCAACCACATGGGACAGCTTCTCCTCCGGCCGTGAACAATACCCCAGCGCCCACCTCGCCAGCCAGGAGCGCTAGTTGCAGGATGGCTCCTCCTGCACAGTATTTGGGAGAGCCCGGAACCTGCAAGATTTTTTTAAAAGACTGCTTGCTGCATTTCGAACTTTTGCCTCATACATTCCCCGCGGACCGCTCCAAGATTGCCTTCATGATTTCTCACATGTCTGGCAGAGCCAAACCCTTGGCGGCAGCTGAATGGAGCCAGTTGTCTGTTATTCTCTCCCTGAATTCTAGGCCGCGCTACTCAAGACTTTTGACCCTGTTACCACACACCGAGAAAGGGCGCAGGAACTCAGCGTTCTCGAGCAAGGCAGCGGATCTGTATGTGACTATGCCATCTGTTTCCGCATTTTGGCGGTAGAGAGCGGATGGAACGCCACAGCTTTATACGACGTGTTTTTGAAAGGACTCGCAGCCCCTATTCAGGACCTCCTCATTTCTCTGGATCTTCCCACCGATATGGACGCTCTCATTGCGTTCGCCATCCGAACGGATAATTGATTCGCACAGCTCCGACGACAGAGAGGCGGAGGACCCAAGGCAACGGAGCGACACTCTCGCTCTTCGTTACTAAGCGGACAAACCTACCGTCGTTCACAGCCAGAGCCACAACCTCGTCTTCGCTCCGATCAAGACAAGGAGCTCATGCAGCTGGGAGGAGCTCGGCTGACACCGGAGGAGCGAAGAAAGCGACTGCTGGAGGGGAGGTGTTGCTACTTTGGGGAGATCTGTCACCTCGTCGTCTCATATCCAGCCAAGATTTCGGTGAGTCCCGTTAAATCTTCTTACCACATTCCCCGTACTCTGACCAACGTCCAAATTTTGCATCATGCCTCGTTCAACCAAGAAGTCCTCATCAACTCTGGAGCTGATAAGAGCTTGATGAGTTGGGGTACAGGTAAAGAGCTAGGCATCGGCTCAGAGCGACTGGTCAAACTCATCCGGGCCAGGTCGCTCAACGGCCAAGAGATTTTTGCCATAACCCATGTTAGTGAGCCAGTAAGAATGTGTATTGACCGTCACAAAGAACACATTTGTTTTTATTTATTCATGGCCCATGCAATCACTGATTTTAGGATATCCATTGCTCATACAGCACAACCCACACATAGACTGGAAGACTGGAAACATCATTAGGTGGAAAAAGGGGTGCGCCAAAGACTGTACTGTGTCCAGCCATCTGACTGATGTTACCTCAATTAATCTGTTTTCCGCTAACCCTGCCAAAGACATTGAGTTGACTACTAAGGGCAAATCAGAGATCTATCGGAAATGTCAAATTAGATTTGTCCTGTCTTCCGTTTTCCCAGCAACTTCCAAGTCATTTGGTCACTGTCTCCATCAATCAAAGTCACCTGTTGCAGCCCTGGTTTCCATGGTGACAGGTAGACAGCAGTTTATGTAGACAGGTCAGAAAGTTCATTTAATGGAGATTGCACCTCTCAAACAACATCTTTTAATGAAAAAAACATGTTGAGTCCAATGTCAAAAATATAGAGATAGACAGAAGAGACCATGCTGAACATGTTGATATCATTTTGATGTTTGTGGGGTCAAATATGTGAGAACTAGATAGAGCAGGTTCAAAACCAGGCTGTCTGGTGTAATCCAGACAATTTCTTGTTTGCACAATGGGAAACTGGTTGGCACTCTTGTCGCTTGGAGTCTCATAGGGTCAAATGTGCCTGTTAAATCCAAGACGCCTGCGACCAGCACAAATTTTCCTATGTTTTGACTTAAATTTATGTAAGAAGAGTGAAAATTGTAGGAGATAGAGCAAGTTGTTGAGAATTTCTTTAGAATATTTTTCAACTCCTCCATATTCTTGCTGTAATGCCATGCACTCTAGGTCTGAACATTCCACCACATACATAACTATTATAAACTCCTAAACGGCCTGAAAATTAAGGGAACCAAAACTCTGATTACGTGAAAACCAACACCAAAGAAGTTGCAACTCTCCTGACCCGTTTAAACTTTGAATCTGTTCTCTGTGTTAACGTATGGCCAATCAGTGTGTCCAGAAAATGGGGTGGTTTTGTGCTTGGTCCACGATGATTTCCGATTGTTGTGTATGTAGAAATTTGGCGCAGTTTTTTGCAAATTTCGTGAAAATGGCTTGGCAAATCTTTGATAAAAAATAATAGCACATAATTTCTGATCATTCCGCACGTTTTGGTGTATGTTTTGCACATGTGTTGGCAACGCTGTCGGACTTGAATCAAATAAAAATTTCAGGTGAAAGAAGGAGAATAAGGAGAACTAGAAAATGTATTTCCTGTGGAAAATGCGTGGAAATGCTTTAATGCTGAAGCTACGGTGAAAAACAGCTTAATCTTTCGCAAAAATATAAAAAAGCTGAATATTTGAAGAAAATGTCAAAAATGTTAAAAATATGAAAAAGCTGAATATTTGAAGAGAATTTTAAAAAGATAAATATGTGCAAAAGTATGAAAAATTTGAATACTTTAAAAAATATTCAAAAGCTGAACATGTGCAAAAGTATAAAAAAGCTGAATATTTGATGAGAAAATTAAAAAAGCTGAATATGTGCAAAAGTATGAAAATGCTGGATATTTTAAAATTCAATTCAATTCAATTCAATTCAATTCAATTTTATTTATAGTGTCAAATCATAACAAAAGTTATCTCAGGACACTTTACAGAGTAGGTAAAGACCACACTCAATGACTTATTTATGATTTACATAGACCCAACAATTCCTCTGTAGAGTACAGTGGCAACGAAAACCTTCCCTATAACAGGCAGGAACGTCAGACAGACCCAGCTCTGTGGAGGACGGCCATCTGTCTTGACCGGTTGGGGAGGAAGAAAAGGAGAGAGAAAGAGAGAAAAGACACACAGATGGACAGAGAGAGACAGACAGACACACTTCCAGAGATGCAAGCAAAGCCTAACAGTAACTATAATATTTATAGTAATGTGAATATAACGTATATGTTAAGGCAGTTAATACAACAGAATAGTAGAAACAAGCACAGCTAAGGTGACAGAATATGAAAATGATAATAATTATGGTGGCAAACATGATCAATGATGAGTAGTGGCAATAGCAGCTACGATACAGCTACAAATTTTATAGTTTATTAAACTAGTGATAGTATATATGAGTAACAGTGACAATAGCAGCAGGAAGCGTCATGTAGGACCATGGCAGCAAGCACCACCACGATCAGCAGAGACCTGCGAGACGACAAAGCACAAACAGCTCCGGGGAAGAAGCTGAATCAGTAACATGCATTGATGGGACATGAATGATTCAGACAGAGAGGAGAGAAGCTCAGAGTATCAGGAAAAGTATTATCCCCCGGCAGACTAGGCCTATAGCAGCATAATTAAGCAGAATAAAGTCTCATCGTACGCCCTAGCTGTAAGCTTTATCAAAAAGGAAAGTTTTAAGTTTACTCTTAAATATGGGGACAGTGTCTGCCTCCCGAATAACATTTGGGAGTTTGTTCCACAGGAGAGGAGCTTGGTAGCTGAAGGCTCTGCCTCCCATTCTACTTTTGGAGACTCTAGGAACGACGAGTAGCCCTGCATTCTCAGAGCGCAGAGATCTAGTTGGGTGATACGGTACTATGAGCTCTTTAAGATACGACGGAGCCTGACCAATAAGAGCTTTGTACGTAAGGAGAAGGATTTTAAATTCTATTCTAGATTTTACAGGTAGCCAGTGCAGAGAAGCTAATACAGGAGAAATATGTTCTCTTCTATTTGTTTTAGTTAGTACACGAGCTGCAGCATTTTGGACCAACTGGAGACTCTTAACAGACTTATTGGAGCAGCCTGATAATAAGGAATTGCAATAGTCCAGCCTAGAAGTAACAAATGCATGAACAAGTTTCTCTGCATCTTTCTGAGACACAATGTTCCTAATTTTTGCAATATTACGCAGGTGAAAATATGCAGTCCTTGTTGTTAGTTTTATGTGAGAATCGAAGGACATATCCTGATCAAAAATAACACCCAGATTCCTTACTGTGGTGCTGGAGGACATCACAACATCATCCAGAGTAACAATGTCTTTAGCTATTGAATTTCGGAGGCCTTTGGGGCCAAGTACAATAATTTCAGTTTTGTCTGAGTTTAACATCAGGAAATTGCAGGTCATCCAGCTTTTTATTTCCTTAATGCACATTTGAAGTTTATCTAACTGATGGGTTTCTTCTTCTGAAAAGAATTGAATAGTTTAAAGTCTTTTAGGTTGTTTGTTTGTAAATGGAGTATGTAGCTGACAGTTGGTGGAAGGTTGAAAATCATCTGAAAAAGAGCTGAAAAAGCTGAACATTTTGATAGTTGAATCGTTTTTATAGCTCTAGGTATGTTGAAACATACATCATAGCAATTTTAGAGAGTTTTTCTTTCTGTTGCTCTTCACTCTGATGGTTGAGACTCTGTGGCTGAACATTCTGCCCAATACACATCCATTGAAAACTCAAAAACGTCTGAAAACAGCATCATATTTATTTAAAAACTGTAAAACATGTAAAAGTAAAAAGACATAGCCGTGTAGGACAAAGTCTTGCAAACTGTTTAAAGTTGGAATGAAGTCCGTACGTGAAAGTATGTGAAACTAGATGAATTTCAAAGAGAGGCAGGTTTGAGAGAGTTTTTCGCTGATCTCCTTTGGTTTGCATCATAAAAAATTATAAAAAAGGCTGAATATATGAAAAAATTTGAAAGGCAGAAAAAAGGTTTAAAATCAGCACAAAAGAGCTGAAAAGAATTGAAAAAGCTGAATATGTGAAAAGATTAATTAAATGCTGAATATGTGAAAAAATATTAGAAGGCTAAATATTTGGAACAGTATAAAAAAGATGAATATTTTAAAATAATATTAAAGGTGGCGATGCAATTCCGACCCGCAGGTCCATGGACACGACATAAGTCGCAGCTTGAACGCAGCACAGATTGTAGTTTGAAATAGAAAGTGTAGGTATTTTAGCTATCAGATATTGTGTTTGTTTAAATATTGCATGCATTACTCATTTTTGCATAACAGCCCCAGCTTGTGGCCGATTGATGTCAGATTTTGCACAGACCGTCGGTGTGGCTTGGGAAATAACTTTTCCAAGTTGTGTGATAATCAGAGAAACTACTTCCTGTTTTATTTACAGTGTACCAAGTATTTCCTCTATAATTTTCGTATTGTTTGGATTATGAAAATTCTTTGGATAACTTTTGATCCTAGCGTTACAAAGAATGACAGCCAGAGTTTGATGTTATTCTGACTAATTATTCCGAAGATATACAATACTTCCTGTTATGAGTACAACATTAAGGTAGTTGTTTCTTCATAAAATACACAGGTTTTGGACAATTTCAATTATTTCAATAACTTTTCATCAAGATGATGAAGGGATAATTCCTGCAAAGTTTCATGGTGATCGGTCTCTCAGCCTAGGAGAAGTTAGAAAAAATATGGTATTTCATTTTTTTGCTATTTTGTGCAAAAATATTCAAGATTCAAGATTCAAGATTCAAGAAGCTTTATTTATCCCGAAGGAAATTATTGGGCAACAGTTTCAATACAAAGGTGGGAAAGTATCAGAGTGACAATAAGCTAACATATATCAAATCAAAATAAAGCTAACATAAAATAAATCCAACAATAACTAAATGTGAGTGCAACGGACATTGTGGTTAAACGTAGGTATATACAATATACAACAATACGCACTGTGCAGTTTAGCAGCATATTGAAATAAAATAAATACAAACTAAATAAGTGATAAGGAGCGATAAGTGATAACAGTGTTAAAAATGTAGCAGCATTTCTTACTGAACTAAGCTACAGTAAAGTACAGTAAAGTGTAGCAAAATTTCTTACTGGAATAAATTACAGTACAACTAAATAAAGTGATGTAGTGATGATATAAAGTGATATAAAGTGACAAGTGGCATTTGCTCAGGACACAGTGTCTCCACAGACTGGGGGAGATGAATTATACAGTTTGATGGCCACCTGAAGAAAAGGGAGGGTGAGTGTTGTTGTCCAGGATGCTGTGCAGTTTAGACAGCATCCGCCTCTCAGACACCGCCACCAAAGAGTCCAGCTGGACCCCCAGGACGGAGCCAGCCTTCCTGATGATCTTACTGATCCTCTTGGCGTCTGCTGCCCTCAGTCTGCTACCCCAGCACACAACAGCAAAGAAGATGGCACTGGCTACTAGGTGCAAATGTGCCGTGGTCTAAATCCCAAGATTCAGCGCCTTTCAGAAAACATGTGGATGTAAGAAATCTATATTTGCAATATAAGATGTGGATGTCAGAGGCCAGAAAGTCTTTTTCCTTATTATAGTGGCTGCTTGTGATGGATGTGTAATTTGTGGTGTGTTCTGTGGGGGCACTAGTCTATACCTCCCCTGATAATCCTCAAAGCAATTTCAGTCAAAAACAACTGGACTGGTTGTTTGTCTAGGAAGACGTTTCACCTCTCATCCAAGAGGCTTCATCAGTTCATGTACGCATCTGACCAGGCTGGGACTGGTCCAACTAACTGGTGTGGAGATCCAGGTATTTAACCTCTCACAAGGCCGATGATGTCACTGACACCCTTCTTCTGAAGAACGCAAGCACCTGAGAGGCGCCCTCACAACTTGTGGCTACCCCAGCTGGACCTTTGTTAAAACGGCAGCTGCCTCCAGAAAGAAAACCAAAGTGGTTGAGAAAGAAAAAGATAACAGGAGAAACAACATAGTCATCCCATATGTGGCTGGGGTATCGGAGAAACTCAGGAGGATTTTCAACAAACACTGCATCCCTGTGTATTTCAAACCCGGTAACACACTCAGACAGAGACTAGTACATCCGAAGGACAGAACACCACACCACCACAAAAGCAACCTGGTTTATGCTGTCCAATGCAACGAGGAATGCAAAGATCTTTACATTGGAGAAACAAAACAACCACTGCATAAACGCATGGCCCAACACAGGAGAGCTAACTCCTCAGGCCTGGACTCGGCTGTCCACTTACACCTCAAGGAGAAAGCCCACTCCTTTGATGACAGCAATGTCCAAATCTTGGACAGAGAGGACAGATGGTTTGAAAGAGGAGTAAAAGAAGCCATCTATGTAAAAGTGGAGAAACCATCGCTAAACAGAGGAGGGGGTCTGAGACACCACTTATCTCCAATTTACAATGCCGCCCTTTCATCCCTTCCCAGGAGATTCAACAATCTAACCTCAAAGGACAACTGTTCACACATGGCCCGGGTGACCCCAACGACTGTCGTTCAGACTCAATAGAGCACTAACGAAGTCGAAACCAACTGCCCACCAACGACTGTCACTCTAACGACGGGCGTGGGCACTTGGACACAAAGGGTGTCAGTGACATCATCGGCCTTGTGAGAGGTTAAATACCTGGATCTCCACACCAGTTAGTTGGACCAGTCCCAGCCTGGTCAGGGGCCTGTTTCACAAAGCAGGTTTAGTGAAAACTCTGAGTATGTTAACCCTGAAATGAGGGAAACTCTGAGTTTTCCGTTTCACAAAGGGAGGTAACTCAAACCAGAGACAGAGGGGTAACTCTAGCCTGTTTCACAAAGGGAGGTAACTTAAACTCTCGGTCAGTTACCATGGTAACATGCTCTCTGAAACTAACCTGGTTGGGACCAGGTTTTTCTCAGAAAACCTTGAGTTTCTCTCTGTCTCCGCCCTCTTTCAGCCACACACGGTGTTTCATTTCCTCATTCATTCAGTCAGCGGGCGAGTTTTGGCGAAGTATAGTTCTGCTATAGTTCCGTCTGTTTTTTCAGAAAATCACTGCAAACATCAGTCATTAGAAGTTATATTAGGTGGCGACTATTTCACTACCATGGCGTGTCCTTCTGATAACAATCCCGTGGATGAAGCTGCAGCATTACTGCGCAGAGAATTATATATTCGTCGGGAGATGATTATCAGACTATTGATTATAGATGTTCTTGCATTTCCAGGCAATTCTCTGTTTGAGCGGTACCGTTTCATATCACAGCAGATATTCTGTGTTGCGCTGCGTTTTTTTGCAAACGGGAGTTTTTGTATACAACGTATAAAAGTCATTCAGTAGGCCTACATTAGAAGTTATATTAGGTGGTGAATATTTACACTACCATGGCGTGTCATTTTGATAACGATCCCGTGAATGAAGGTGACGCATTTCGCAAAGAGAATTAAATATTCGTGGGGAGATGATTATCAGACCGCGCATAGACGTCCTTAATATACTGCAACCATAATTACAAAATGAATGAAATGGATCTTTTGAGCAAGTTGAATGTATTTGACTCAGCGTTTCTAAATATAATTCCAGCTTTTCTTGCAATTCATAGGTTCAAAAGTGTGTGCTTTTAGTTGGGTTACCGGTATATAAACTACTCCTATAGGTGGAAACAACAGCCTTCTGATCCAGAATATCACCTATAATGCGAGGGGGCTGAATACGGCACAACACCGTTTCATGTCACAGTCCATCTCACCCCTCCTTACATTTCCAACATTAACAACCAGACATGCTTTCATATCACAGCAGATATTGTGTGTTGCGCTGCGTTTTTTTTTTGCAAATGGGAGTTTTTTATACAACATTGATATGTTGTATAAAAAACAGCCACTTACGGTAATATTTACTTTACGATGTAAAACCTGCTCAAAATGAGGCGTCACCATGAGACTGTGCTGAGGTTTTACCTGTTTGAAAAATGTTTTATGTTTCATCTTAAGCTGCGCTTCTCCCCCGTGGGAATGCACTTAAATGAAATAAATTAATAGGCTCCCACTCATGCAGTTCCCCCTGTGATATTACTGTGATTGCAACTGGACTACATTTAAACTTATGCACTGACCCGAGCCGCAATGTTCTCCCGCACCGTCTCCCTCTCTTTTGCTGCTGCAGCGGTGTAAAGCTGCTCAAACTCTCCGTATGAGCGCATTAATATTTATAGTTGCAGTTGTAGCGTAGCCCTTCGCTTCCCCGTTGCCATGGTGACTCGTCGAATCAGGGCTCCATTGATGCTGTCTTTTTTTACTTGTGGTGCACGCGCTTAACTCCAGGTCAAACTACTCTGAGTTGATCAACCTAACGCAAATCTGCTGTTCTGGAACCGAAAACTCAGAGTTTCCTATCTCAGAGTAGATCAACTCAGAGTTCCGGGTTAGACTCAGAGTTTTTTGAACCTGCTTTGTGAAACAGGCCCCAGATGCGTACATGAACTGATGAAGCCTCTTGGATGAGAGGTGAAACGTCTTCCTAGACAAACAACCAGTCCAGTTGTTTTTGACTGAAATTGCTTTGAGGATAACGATGACCTGGACGAATGAGAACATTCACAGGCTCCCCTGATAATGCTCCAATACGAGTGATATTCAAAAAAGCGCCACCTCCTGGATGATTGATGTCATATTTTTATCAAAGCCTCAAGTGAGCATCAGAAACTATTTTTCGGAGTTTCTTGTTAATCTGACTTATAATTGCTAAGATATAATGAACTCTGCATAACAGCGCCACCTAGTAGTTGGTTGATGTGCAATTTTGTAGAAGGCCTCAGTAAGACATAGGAAACTAGATTACCAAGTTCTGGGTCAATCCGACCCAATTTGAGGAAGATATGCAGTACTTCCTGAGTATCGAAATTCTTTTGATAACTTTTCATCAGGACCATCCAAATTTTAAGTGTACAAAGTTTCATTTTGATCGCACACTCGGCGTAGGAGGAGTTTGAAATATGTTGCGATCCTGCGGAAAAAAAGTTTAGGTGGAAATGGGTGTGGCCTATATCCTAAGATTCATGTACATTCAGAGAGCGCCTGAATGTAAATATTTTGAATGTGTGAGGTACGATATGGAAGTTACAGGCAAAAACGTGTTCAACTTGATTATAGCGCCACCTGGAGGGGTCTTTGAACCAAAGTTCAAAGTTTTATCTCCATAACTTGTACGGTGTAGGCGGCAGTATGAGTTTTACTGATGGAAAATACAAAATAAAATAAATAAAATAAAATTCCTTGTGAAAACAATAGGGTTCACAGTACCAGCAGTGCTGGGAACCCTATTGTTTTACGTATTACAGTATTGTCTCCAAATAATTGTATATTCTCTATAATAGTTTCTCTACTACTCTTATATAGTTTCTTTTTTTATTCTATTCTCATTTTAGTTTTTGTACCTTTTATTATATATTTCTTGTCAGGATCCCAGTTCTGGCAGCCTCTCCCTTTGTTTTTGTGCTTTGTGTTTGTCTCCCTCTGTCTGTGTTTCCCTGTATGTGTCTCCTGTCTCTGTTCTGGACTAGCTGAATGACATTCCACTAATCACCTCCCCAACAGTATAAGAAGCCGGATGTTGGACACGTCTGTCGCCAGATTGTCTCATCATCTGCGTGCAACCCGTGATCCTGTTTCCCTGTCTTCATCCCTCTCAGCTTGCCTAGCCCCTGTTTGTGTTTTCCCCGTGATCCCCTCGTGTTCGTTTGTTTTTTCCCTGTCACTGGACTCGCTCTGGAGAGCTTCACCTTCACCTGGACCTCGCCCGTTTTTCCACTGTTACCTGGACACTTTTGTATGTTGCCATTTAATTAAATACTTGTCCACCCAAGGAGTTCTGCTCGGTCAATATTCTTAGATGCTGCAAGGTATTCTTGAGAATCTTCGCTAGCTCGCCACCTGTGTGTCTCGTGTTGAAGCTAAACAGACTAGGCCTCTCTTTAATCCCTCTGCTCTTGCTGACTCACCCGCTACTCCTGTGAGCAATCTCCTGGGCAGCGGCACTGGAGCGATATGATGGGGGGTTAGGAGAATGTAAGATTTTTCTGTTCCAATGCTCATTAGTTTTGGTCAAGAACCCCTCACCTATGCTAGTGATAGCGCCAAGATACCCTATTTGCTAGGGTTGCTGACAGGCAGGGCCAGGAATTGGGGAGCAGCTTTTTGGAATAACCCTCTCACCCAGTATTCCACTTTTCTGCAGTTCTCAAGTGAGATTATCTCTGTGTTTGAACACCCGGTTTCTAACTGTGACACCAGCAACCAGCTGCTAAACCTGCGCCAGGGCTCCACCAGTGCAGCAGATTTTTCGTTAGATTTTCGCACCCTAGCAGCAGAGTTGAGACAATAGGGCTTTGCAGAGCATATTATTCAAGGGGCTAAATGAGGAGTTCAAGGACTGTTTAGTCGGTAGGTCTGAGACTAATTGTTGTACAGGAGCTAATCAGCCTAGCAATTAAGATCGACAACCGTCTCTGTGAGACCATTGCCCTCCCTTTCTCCGTTCTCACTCACAGCACCTCTCGACCCTTTTCCTAGTGGTCCTAGTGTTCCCGCTAACTCCTGTGTCAACCAGTCCTTCGCTCATTCCAGGGAGGAACCCATGCAGCTGGGCCGTAGTCGTCTAACCCCAGCAGAACGACAACGGCGTTTCCGAGAGAGGCTGTGTATTTACTGTGAGGCCCCTAACCATACACTAACCGCCTGTCCACTGCGGTTAAACACCCTGACTCACCAGTAGCAGGCGGGGTTCTGGTGAGTTGATCCGTTATTCCAGACATTCCCCATAAAGGAATTAATTTGGACATTGTTTTGAGCTGTGATGGCAGAGATTATCCCCTTCGAGCTCTTATCGACTCAGGGGCGGACACAAATATTATCGACACTGAGTTGGTACGTACTAATTTGTTTCTGACTATTTCACTGGAGACCCCGTTGAGGGTCTCCAGTGAAATAGTCAGAAACAAAGTGGCGATGAACTAGCCCAGATTTCAGCCGAGACGGTTCCCATGACCCTGTTGCTAGCGGGTAATCACATTGAAACTATTGCTGTTTACATCAAAAAGCATCAACATCAAATCAAATAACATTTTGAGAGGACAAAGCATGAGGTTAATTTTGCAGGAGATATCAGGTATGCTTTCCAGAATAATGCATAATCAATTGAGAAAAACTGTAACACAATTGAATTACAGCTACAGCTACATCAAGCTTTTTACAGTATTTCAACAGGGCATCTCATAAAAGTGTAAAAGGTGCAGAGTGCAGCAAGGTTTGTTATCTCCAGTAAAATCATCTTTGGAGAAAAGAATACAGTTCATGCTGTGATAAGCTTGATAGCTGTGTTTTGTATTTTTGCTGTCCACTGTGTAATGATTGATTGAAATAGTAAAAAAAAAAAAAAAGGACAAATGGGTTCAAGGAAATGAGAAAAACTGTAAAGATGCAAAATGCAAAATAATTTCTGCGTTTGCCCCACAATTCAGATGCACTACAAACTTTAACATTTTCCTTGGCCTATGCTACACCAGCCATTTCTGTCTGTAAAACTACTGACAAACAGACAAACAATCCAACAAAACGACAATCCGAGCAGAAAACATAAAGGCCCTGATTTCTTTGTAAAGTGCCCATTGACATCTAAAACATGTCACAACTGTAAGATGGTTAGTAAACAACACATAACAGCAATAGCTTTGAATGCTTGGATAATAATGACATGATTGCTACCACTGCATACAAAAGCACAGTTTTTTTCTGTGAGACAGGACAACATCTCGGATGAGAAAAGTTGAATTGCATTAGTAAGGGCCATTGATATTCTGACAGCCCTGCAGGAATATCAATTCCCTTGAAAGGAGAAAATGTCCCTGGTGAGACAAAGAAAAAAAAAAACATAAGCTTGAAAATGTTCAAGTGAATCATTGTATTTTGCTTGTTTTTGGCTCTTTAAAATGAAATTTTAGGCTTAAGTTGAGCACCACTCTTCACTAACACAAAGAGACAGGGCAGGCGTTTCATACATCCAGAAGGATTTATTGACATACTGAGATATTATGCTAGTGCAGCACTTTTCACTTCATTTGTGTTCTTAACCGTCAAAGAATATTTCACTGTGTGGAATATGGATCACTGACTGTCAAAAGCTCACACCCAAAATAAGGGGGTTAAGAGCAAATATAAAATAAACATGAGATAGATTCACTCCCTGTTGACACTAAAGTGGTTTACATTTACACATTTTAAAAGTTACTCAATGTTTTACAATGTAGATTCAGTGCTGTGACCATACAAGGGCTTAGAAAAAAGTCTCTTGGTTTTAGCTGTTCGTCATCGTGTCGTCCTCTTTGTCTTGTCCTCCCGAGCCTGCTGACACTGATGGTTTCTAAGTGAGTATCTCAAATCCCCCCCCCCCCCCCCGTCATAATCACTGCTCTTTATGATCGGTTTGCCCTCTCTGCCCTTTCAAGATGCGGCATGTAATGAGGGCTCTGGAGGGCTGTGTGAGTGGGCTATTTAGCTATTCAGACAAGATCAGCTCACACATCCCACGCTCTTGCTAACTCGACTCCCTACCAATACCTCTCAGCTGAGCACAGTGATTGTTTGTCCTGCTCACAAGGTCACACACTGGTGGAGTTGAAGCAACTCAGACGTTCAAATCAACGTTGGACCTTTTAGTGTATTCTCAGTTCATGTCTACCACATGATTCAAACAAAAAATGTGATTATTAAACTCTATCACACTGACAAATATAAAGATTTATTGTTACTGTTTTACAGAGTGAAATGGCTACAAAGACAAAGTTAAAGGGTCAGTTTCCAAAATGACAAAAAAAATCCAATTAGAAACAAGCAGATTTTTTGTGTCCTTCACCGTCAAATGAATTAATTATTAATTGAAATACTGAAAATATTGAATTAACTATTTTGTTATTTAACAATTAAAGCTATTAAACCAACACATAATTGTAGAACATGTCTAGAACATTAAAAACAAAGAGCAGGTGGTTGTTTTTATATTTCGAATCACTCGTGCCCAGCTTTTATTGTATTTATTTTTTAAAAACATGGACCAAAGCTTTTAACCATCGACCTGTGGTTGCCTCTGATTGTACTGGAGAAGTAAAACACAGATCTCCGGTACCAGGCTCCGCTGGCACCACCAGGGAGGCAAGCCCAAGTCATCGGCAACCTCCACCTCCTGCCTTCACCCCGCTGAGAGGCAGTGCTCCATCAGGGAGGACCGAGCGGTGGCTCCGGTTCTGGTGAGCTGAACAGGGGCACTGGGGCTCGTCTATCTCTCCCTCCTCCGCCTCTGCATATACCACTCGATAACAGGTATGACGTCCTAAGCCTGCAGGATATCCATCCGCTGGGTGTGTGCTCCAACTCGCCCCCGGGATGCGTCCATCCATCTGGTCGTGGAGCCGGGGTCCTCTTGTCCAACCTGATCCCTCCCCTCCGTCTCGGCATGTGAGGGTACGGGCCGGCCAGACCTTCTGCCGCCCTAGAGCCCGAGTCAGCGAGGTTGAGTTCTGCGCCCTCCAGCTGTGTTCACAGCCCAGCTCTGCCACCACACTGGTCCTGCAGGCCCGTACCAACGATGTAAAATTAGGAACATTGTGTCTCAGAAAGATACAGAAAAACTAGCCCATGCTTTTTTTACTTCTAGACTATTGCAACTCCTTATTATCAGGCTGCTCCAATAAGTCTGTTAAGAGTCTCCAGTTGAGAACATATTTCTCCTGTATTCGCTTCTTTGCACTGGCTACCTGTAAAATCTAGAAAGGATTTAAAACCCTTCTCATTACCTACAAAGCTCGTATTGGTCAGGCTCCGTCGTATCTTAAAGAACTCATAATACCATTTTACACGACTAGATCGCTGCGCGCTGAGAATGCAGGGCTACTTGTCGTTCCTAGAGTCTCCAAAAGTAGAATGGGAGGCAGAGACTTCAGCTACCAAGCTCCTCTCCTGTGGAACCAACTCCCAAGTGTTATTCAGGAGGCAGACACTGTCCCCATATTTAAGAGTAAACTTAAAACTTTCTTCTTTGATAAAGCTTACAGCTAGGGCTTACAAGCCCTTAGCTATGTTGTTATTGGCATTCAATTTCTCTTAGAGCCTGCATGAACGGGGCCTAAGCTGATTTTGTTATGCTTAATGATGCTGCTATAGACCTAGTCTAGTCTATTTATACGTAAATTCTTCCCTTCGTACCTTTTCAAGAAGATGATCTGTGACCTTGTCATACCAACTAGGCATCTTTTCCAGGTACTTGACCAGTGTCCTCTCAATGGCCAGCAGAGCCGGGCTGCTTAAACGGCCTTGGCCCAGCTTGAGCTGCTGCACCAGGCTACTGTGAAGTGTGACCACCTGTGAGTGTGAGTGACGGGGGGAATAGTGGAACAACCCGCTCTACGCTTCCCCATTGAAGTCAGTAGAAGCTAAACATCCGACTTTATAAAGCACTGTGGATGAATGAGAAGGAAGTTGCGCTGGTTACCTGTGATAAGTAGCTGATTCTGAACAAAAGATGAAAGCTTTCTAGCGTGTATTTAGTCAATAAAATGTACACTCGGCAGTACATATTTCACCACTTTTTATTTTATTTTTGGTGACGTTCCATTTCAGGGGAAGCTGAGCTTCCCTTGCAGTCAAGAGCATAACCACTGATCCTGACCATAGACTGTATAATGAACCCATTATACAGTCTATGATCCTGACATGTATCCAAACTTAACCAAAACATCCAAAAAGCAATCTATATTCACTGGTGAAGCTCAGTTAGCACATTATAAGGGTTTATTTATTTATTTATCAATTTATGTATTTAACTTTTTTTTATACAGGTTATCTCATTAAGACACAGGGTCTCATGTTAAAGTTAAGTCAAGTTACAACAGCAATATGATAGAGTTACAGCCAGACAGACAGCCAGACAGGACATTTTTAAAATAGCACACACGTCATAAAAGTGAGAAGTGCAAAAGTGACAAAGTGGTAGCCTAAAACCATCAACAAGAACAAGAGTAGACCCCCACTGACACTTTCTCCCGATTTCCTTAAAGTTGTTTAAAATTCCTTTGGTAAATCATGCTGGATAGCTTAAGTTCCTGCTATAGCTTGTTCCAGGTTGAGGGGGCAGAGCATGAGAAGGCCAAATAGACAAGACCAAGTGTGGAGAGAGCAGCAGAGCCCGTTGAGTGTAGGCTGAAGCCACACTGTTTATATAACGTGGATAATGCAGCAAACCAAGGATGGATTTATAAATGAAGTTACAAAACGGATGACTCGTATCAAACAAGTTGATACCCGTATATGTATCCATCTATCTATCTATCTATCTATCTATCTATCTATCTATCTATCTATCTATCTGTCTGTCTGTCTGTCTGTCTGTCTATCTATCTATCTATCTATCTATCTGTCTGTCTGTCTGTCTGTCTGTCTGTCTGTCTGTCTGTCTGTCTATCTATCTATCTATCTATCCATCTATCTATCTTTCTATCTATCTATCATTTTTGATAACATTTTCAGATTTAAAATGTTACTTGATTTTAGAAAATTTTCATTGGATAGACTCTACTCTCTACTACTACTGTGCACTTTAATTGTAGCCTACTTACAAATAGCTTTTCGTTGTCGGCCTACATCATGTTAACCTATGCACACTAAAACTAAAAACTAAACTAAGGACCTTTTTACACGTGTGTGTGTGTGTGTGTGTGTGTGTGTGTGTGTGTGTGTGTGTTTTTTCAAGCACCGCCCATTGCCAGTTGACCTATGAACGGCTCTGTGTTAACTTCCACATGCTCCCGACGTCATTTCTCTTCTGTCTTCCGTGTCAACATGGCGGCATCCATGGCATCCCAGGCTGCAGCAAGAGGACTGAGGACAGCAACCTCAAAGCACGTTCTTCTGGACAAACTCAAGGTACTGGGACTTCCGTTACTGACAATGCGGGTTTCCTCTCGCACGGGTCGGTTCTGGTGCCGTATGTCCGCTGTTATCGTCTCAGAGAGCTGTTAGTGGAGTTACGTGGCTAGCAGGATAGCATGTCTGAGCAGAGAGAGGTTTGACAGATCAAAGTTGAACAGCCGCTGGTGATGTAACAACGACACTCTCGTGGCTGTAAGCATTCAGCTCTTATAATGACTGTTGTTCTTCAAAATTACATTTATTCGACAGGAGCTTTTCATAGGACATTTGTGAGAGATTATCACTAATGTCAAATTGCATACAGTACACTATCATGTATCAGTCATGCTTGTAATTAACCTCTTACATATCGACATCACGTGACTTAGTTAATTTGGTCTAAATGGTCTAAATCTCTAAGAAATACCAAGTCATTTTTTGGGCAGGTCAAGTAAAGTCACAGGTTGTGTCAAGTCAAGTTTAGTCCAAAGTTAAAGAAAGTCAGGTCACTCCCCTGCCCTGATAAGATGGGGTTCCTACGCAGTATGGAAAAGTATAGCATTTAATTTGAGTAATTTCCAGGTCTGGATAAGTTTGGAAGAAGGGAAAAGAGTCTGGAAAAGTGTTTGTGTAGTTCCCAGACTATTATCTCACTTTCTAAAATAAAATATATTAATACAAATCAAAACGACCTGTAGATGATTTGAAACTAATCAAGCTGGCTGTAGAATAGTGTCTAGTTACCATGGTTACCATTCGCCCTTCGGCTGTGATCCTCATTTATTGAATTTGTTTTCCATACTTGTGGTTTACATTTTATTTATGATCCATTTTTATTCATCATTATTTATTTTATTTACAAGTATTTTATTTACTCCATCTAATTACCAATAATAGCAAATACTTATGTTTTATAGTTCCCTTTATAACTCTTGAAGCATTTAGCTTTAATAAAATGCTGTGCGTTGAACATGTTGGACTCGCTTTCGAGTTCATTCAGTTATATGAGCTACAATACGTTTGTATTGGCAACATAATGGCATACACAGTCAGAATTAAACATACGTGTTAAAAGTTGGATTTTAAAACCATTTATTTACATATGTTTCATATCGACCGAAAAATCCTCAGAGAAGTCTGAAAAAGTCTGGAATTTTGAAATGGAAAATGTTTAGAAACCTTACCTGCAGTATCCGGTGATATCAACAAGCACGCACGCACGCGCACACGCACACACACACACACACACACACACACACACACACACACACACACACACACACACACACACACACATTCTTAAATAATAGAATAGTTAATAGAAAAATGCACATCCAGATGACAAATACTAGGTGCTGGACAGGAGAACATGTTAAGCCCAGTTCAGACCAAAGATTCGCAACGCAACTGTTTTTGAACGTCGCAGGTGAAAGTCACAGCGGTGTGAACTGACCCGTCTCGTTGTGAATCTAACCGGCTGTCGTAAGCGATTTAACTTGTCAAATCGCCAGCGGCTGGTTCTAGAACGTAACACACATCACCTGTTTCAACAGCCAATCAAGTCTTAGCAGTGTCCGCTGGTCAAGTCACTGACAAACTGTCAGCTGGTTAAAAAGGCTGTTATGAACGGAAGCTCAACAAGCCAGTGTGTGTGAGAGAGAGAGGTAAAAAGAGACGGAGAGTGCAGAGAGACGTTGCTATGGAGGAGATACACCGTCTCGTCGCATTGGTGTGAACGTGCAGGTTTTAGACCGTTGCAGACCTGCACCTTGCAAGTAGTTGCAAGTTTCAACTTGTTGCATTGCGAATCTTTAGTCTGAACTGGGCTTAAAACATGGATAAGTAGAGTCTGCACACTAGATAATCAATACAAAGACTACTAGGCCAGGTCACGTGATAGGTAGTCTGGCTTATTGGATGTACAATGCACACATTTTCCCCTCAGGATGGTCAAGGCATGCAATGATATGCCCTCAAAGCCAGAGTAGGGCATAGATGGGCGGATCATGCGATCACCATCCGTGGAAAAAAAATATTACAACAGAGGCGCCTTCAACAAGTTAAGTTACATTATTGTTTTTGTGTTCTTGTCATGGCATAACAACACTATGATGGTTTGTACCTAATGCTTTAGTACTGTGGTATTCAAGTTGTCATGTAACAATGTTGTCTAGGTCGTTACAAGGTCTTTCACCTGACAGACAAGTGTAGCATTTGGAATTGTACTATGGAGCATTGTACGTATCATGTGTGTATATCCTATATTCTTTGCTTTCTAAAGACTTGACTCTGCATTTTCACTAAGCAGTAAATAGTATGTTGTTTATATGACATCACACAGTTACTGTTTTCACTAACTTGCTGAATTATATGTAAAGGTTAGGGTTTATGTTGAATTAATTTAAATATATATCTATGTATTATTTTATCCAATTTATTCCTTCCATGACAGTCTA
The DNA here is from genome assembly GCF_963691815.1 of Echiichthys vipera. Lineage (NCBI taxonomy): Eukaryota > Metazoa > Chordata > Actinopteri > Perciformes > Trachinidae > Echiichthys > Echiichthys vipera. The sequence goes on along the minus strand of NC_139825.1, from coordinate 37,459,789 downwards.
TGATTGTAATTAAGCTTGATGATTAGGACCAGACAACCTGGCAACCTGTCTGGTCACCTTATTTTTATAGATGTTCCGATAACATTTAAATAAATAAATTAGTCATATATATTTGACTTTACTTATTTTTACAGTTTAAAGTCAAAAGTTTTTCATGTCTTTACATCGTTTCTTATTTGTCTAGTTTTAATACTTCATCAGTGGTCTGTGTGAGCACTTGGTTCATTATTAACAGCACATACGTATTCACAGCTTAGTTATAAAGCCAACTTAGGGATGTATACCTGAACACTGCCGTCAGTACATCGCTCTCTGTAGGCCCATATCAGATAAGACCACAGTTAACTTGTGCACTTTGAGCCTACAGTGTCTGTTTGTGAGCTGTGAACAAAAGCTCGTACAATTGATCCTATTATTTTCTGTCTACATATCCAATGGCAAATGATTACAGTTATCGTCATCCGTTTTGCAATCAAAGCATTGGGCCTAATGATTAAAAACAGAATGAACTAAAATGCTACCAAAACCACAAAAATGATTAAAAAATAAAGCTTTATATTGACTAACAAACAAATGTACTCTTACTGAGAAGAAGGGGGTGTTGTGTTTTTGCAATAGCCTGGATTTCAAAGCTTAAGGTGTGAGTGGATAAATATATCAGCATGTTCTGCTACCAGCAGTGCCACAGTAGTTGTTCTGACTTTAAGGACAGAGCAGGAACCTGTTGATATCGTAAACATTGGTTCAGTTACTACAATTCAATCTCATGTGATATATATTTTTTTAAATTCTGCTTTTGCTGTCTTGCCTGGATTTGCTCCTTGTAGCACATTTTAAATTGGATGTGGTGTTTCTGACAGTTGGTTTGCCTGGAGCACAATGACTTGCACTGAACCCAGGATTTAAGATCTCCAACTGTAATTAATTAACTTATAAATAATTCTGTCCTTTAATCAATCAAATTAAAAAAATTCATTCATTCATTCATTCATCTTCAACCGCTTATCCCGGCGTTGGGGTCGCAGGGGTGCTGGAGCCGATCCCAGCTGACATCGGGCGTGAGGCGGGGTACACCCTGGACAGGATGCCAGTCTATCGCAGGACACATGGAGACAAACAGAGACAGACAACCATTCACACCTAAGGGCAATTTTTAGAGTCATCAATTAACCTAACACGTGCATGTCTTGAACATGACAAATGCTTATAGGAACTTACCAGGACTACAAATAATGTTTTAATGCAGACATATATTGCACATGCTACTAGAATCATCATGCTGTTTGACTATCTGCATTCAAGAGTTAAATTGAGCAGGAGATTTCAAAATATTGAGATAGTGTATCACATCACACACACACTGATTAATGCAGATAAACATTAAATAAAAGAGATTATATTTTTGGAAAGCTGTTGTAGTTCACCCGCTCCTCTCTCTGTTTCCCGAGCCAATAGGAAAACTCGCGGCCCTGCATGTCTCCCCCTTTCTCACCCAATTTCCTGCCTGTCCTATAAAATAAAGGCTTGAAAATCTGCCAAAAAATCTTCAAAAAAAGTAATACATAGACAGAAATCCTCCACTATAGCTGAAGTAAATAATTACAAATACTTCAGCACTCGCACACATTAATGTAATAGAAAGCATAATTTTGGTATCTACCCCGATATTGATATCATAATATTATTTTTCTTGGATGTATTTCTCAAATATTCTTGGCTTACCTCTGCTGTACCATGTTCATACATTGCCTATGCAAAACTCCATGGAATTTGAAACAATATGGATGTCTAGACTATAGTGTTCTCAAAATGTATTGTTTTACTCAGTGGTGTAGTGGCATGCCCTTTAAAAAGTAAACTCTTACAACACTTCTAATCTCACATTTACTGGCTGTTATATCTGCTTCTCTTCCTGTTCATTTGCACCTCTCTTACTCTCTCTTTTATTTCTCTCTCTCTCTATTTCTTTCTCTCCCTCTCTCGGGGCAGGTGATAAGAGTAATGATCAGGGATTTTCTCTGGTCTGTAGCACAGTATCAGAGCCTGGACTGATTGACAGCCAGGTATCTCTATACAATAGAATCAAATCAGCTTTGACAGTATGTCAGCTAAGCTGAGGAATTCAATTTACAATGTTTTATCAACAACAATGCAAAGGACATCACAATATTCAGATGGTTGGGCTCCAGGATGCTCTTAAAGGGGAGTTGGATGATTGTTGTGCTCTCTCTCTCTCTCTCTCTCTCTCTCTCTCTCTCTCTCTCTCTCTCTCTCTCTCTCTCTCTCTCTCTCTCTCTCTCTCTCTCTCTCTCTCTCTCTCTCTTTCTCTTTCTATCTTTCTTTCTCTCTCTCTCTCTCTCTTTCCCCCTCTCTCTCTCTCATAAATCAAATCTCCTGAATTCTTGCCTGCATGTTGTGCTCTCTCTCTCTCTCTCTCTCTCTCTCTCTCTCTCTCTCTCTCTCTCTCTCTCTCTCTCTCTCTCTCTCTCTCTCTCTCTCTCTCTCTCTCTCTCTCTTTCTCTTCTATCTTTCTTTCTCTCTCTCTCTCTCTCTTTCCCCCTCTCTCTCTCTCATAAATCAAATCTCCTGAATTCTTGTCTGCACAGCGAGATAATCCGCAGGCTGTTTTTCACTGTCGCTGCACAGTAGTGAATTTGTAAACGTTTGCTAAGTTTTTATTTTTTGTAAGGTGTTCCTGCTTAGCAATAACCTAACAGTGTCGAAGCACAGCATGGTTTGAAGGGAAGACTGGGAAGAGAGGTGGCTCAATGAGACTTGGTCCTGAATATTTTACAGAGGGGGGTGGAGAACCCTCTGCTTGCAACGACTTCTTTTGCTGGAACTTCAAACGACGGACAGCTTCCCCATCTGTCTCAGCAAGAACACATTTACATTTCCTCCCCGCAAGGAATACTGGAGGACGAAGTTAGCTCTAACTGGATTTGAATATCGCTTCACCAAGGTTAATAGCCATTTCTGTAGCTGGTGAGGTGCTTAAGCTTTTTCAATAATTTAGAAAGGCTGCAGTCATTAGGAAATGTTGGCAGCCTCTGAAATGGGGAATGCAGTGAGTGAATGCACTCCTATTAGCTTAACTTCTGCTGTTGTTCCACTGTAGATAATGAGAAAGAAGTGGGAGTGATGTTGAAAATTAGTTGAGAAAACAATGTCAGTGATTGCTGACAGCTGTAATTCATTTAAAGTGCATTATATTGAAGATTATGCTCAGCTGCTAACTTATCCATCATCTTTGTAATTAGACCATCAAACATATCGTGAGTGTGATTTGGATTTCCTAATTGAGTTAGCCATGGGCCTCTCCCTATGAATTTTTTTTCTTTTAAGACACAGACATGAGTTGCCCTCACAAGGCTCCAGTCTGCAACCAAATGGTCGTATTTTGCGACCAAAATTTGAGTGTGCGACTGAATTGTACATCTGGTCGAGTCTGTCTGTCTGTCTGTCTTTGTGTGGAGGGTCCGGGAGTGACATTATAACCATCATGCTGTCTTTGTGTTTTTAAAAGTCACAGCTCTTCTTTGGCGATTGCGAAAACAACAATTGATGATTGATGATTTTTCAAAGTACGGCTGCTCCTGTACCAGGGAAAGCCACCTGCCGAAGTAGATGAGGACAAGGCAGATGTGGAAGGAGTTGTGGCAAAAAAAGCGAAAAATTACTTTTTTTTCAAGAGGAAAGGCTGAAGGAATTCAACTGGCTTCATTATTGCAGAATAAATAACACAATGAACTGCATATTTTTCTGTTGATGTGGGCCGAAACATGCCAGTTTTGGCTCAAATCTGCAGAGGCAACAGGTATCGAACAATCCAAACCCGATAGCTGATTAAACACATCGGTTTAAAACACAAAATATGCCCAAAGTGCATCGCCCCTACCCACAGCCTTTCGCCAGCAAGAAGCAACGGTTCAGTTTGCAGATGAGGCAGAAATTGAAAAATGAAATGAATATTTATTGTATTTCTTATGTATTTTTGTAATGATGATGGGGAGGTCACTCATACCTTTTGTCTACATTTCATTTGTCCTTTTCTAAGCATCCTGAATATAAAATGTAATTTATTTGTGACCTTAAAATAAAATTGTAGCACCAGGGCTCCTAGTAAAAGGAATTTGTCTGGAGTCAGTCTGGAAGTGTGATTGTATGGTTTATGTGTCATACAGAATGATCAGTGTTCACACACTGTGTTACAGAGCAACATAGCTGCTGCTAATGTCAATAAAGACACCAATAAAGATGCCCTGAAAGTAGTAAATTGTCTTAACACATCCACCAGTTATACTCTGCTGATACAGCCTGAGGGCTGGATATCAAAATTTGACCAGCCAGTTTGTTTGTAGACGCGTTTGCCATGATAATTGTCAAAATGGTGCAGATCATTTATGTTAAACTTTGTTTGCTGTTTCGATAGATCTAACATAAACCAGTCAAGTCACATGATTACATCAGTGAAACACTCTTGTTCTACCAATCAATTGCCACTGTTTTAGTGATTCGTAAATGTGGCTCCAGAGTAAATCGGACAAACAAGTTCATGCATGTGGACTTATATGGGCTGCACTTTGACATAGTTGCATAGCCTTACCTTCTCCTCATTACTGTGTTATCTTCCCCTTTTACTCGACACCTTGAATATGACTCTTATTAACTATGCTAATTACTGAAATCCCTATCTGTGGAGACACAACAGTCAGGTTTTCCTTTCTTAAGCCTGTCTGCAGGAGATTAGACCTGCCCTGCCTAAAGACCTGCCAATGATGCAAATCTCACTGATCTAAATCCTGGAGCCATGCTCTACTGCTCCCGCCTCTGTCTCCTCTCTTCTGATCTGTTCCTGACTCTCTAACAGACAGATGTCATTTTTCTCTATACTCTAATGGACTGGGCACGACTTTAGCTTTAAAGAAGCAAGGACAAGTGGGTTCTTCAAGCAAGAAGTACATCCATTGCATCATACATGCAACCTTACATATTTAGCTTTATAGCTGAATTTCCATCATGTCTTTTGATATCATTAGAAGGTAGCCTAGGCATAATGAGATGTGCAACGATTTTAAAACCCCTTTCTGTAGCAGCTGAAACATAAAGTAAAGACAAAATATTGAGGCTGCCTAAATGTACTTAACATTGTAAATTCAGTCAATTTTCTATTGTTGTACCTGTTTCTGCCTGTTTGTCTGTATCAGCATTACCCCATGCCCCCTTTGCTTTGTTTCCCTGTCATCCTTGTCTTCTGTTGTTTGCTACCTGTTACATGTGTGTCTATGTACTACCTGTCCTGCTATGTAAGCGACTTTGGGTCTTTGAAAAGCGCTATACAAATTAAATGAATTAATTAATTAATTATCATGCAGTGTTATGTTTATGAGGATAAGTCATTATGCTTTTGTTAAACCAAATGGCAAAGTTTCACTAGTTACCATTACACGCCTCCTGTATTTGCCATCACTCCTCATCCAAATATTTGGAGGGGTTGCCAAAACTGAGAACAGAGAGAGGAACTCCTGCCATCAATACTCAAGTACTTTAGTAATTAAAGGAGACCAGGCTAGATGGCTTTCTGAATTAGCCCACTAATGCTTCATGAGGCATGCTCTTGTTACATGGCTGGCTTTAAGTGGAAATATGCCTGTGCTTCACACTGGCCTGTTTACGCGGAAAATCCACATCAACTCTGCTTCTCTGCCTCCTCCATTTCCTTTACTGTGTGTCGCCTCTCTCACAGCTTATTACATCGTGCTTGTCTAATTGCAAGACAGCCTATATTTATGAGTTGCAACTAAGTAGCAAACTTCCACCTCATTAGTAGGAAAACATCCTACTGCAATCAGTATGGCAATGATTTTGATAGTTTCTCTTGAGTACTGCTCTCTCTGATTCAGACTATGCTCATGAAAGTGGACACTATAAAGTTCCCCTTTTAAATTCTTCCTGGATGGTTAGCTAAATGGATGGGGAAAAGAGACGAGTTCATAACCTCAATGGTAACAAATCAATTACATAGAATTGGTGAACTGGCAATCTGTTCATTTCTTAAACGTTTGAAAATGCCCCTTAAGGAGCATTCTGGTTAATTAACTCAGCAGTCATTTGTCGTCAATAATAAGGCAGTGTCGTTTCAAAATGGGTTAGGGTCTGGCTGTGGCAAGTAATGATGATTTTAACCTCAGCAGACATCTGGTGATACCAATGTATAATAAGTTATTCTGCGCCTCTGAAAGCTTCAGTGGTCCACTTTCTGTGGTTAGCAGTTTAGAACATAATGCACTGTTTTGTGGCAGCATATAAAGTGCTTCCATTATTAATTTCCACAAAAAACATAGTTATCAGTTTAAGAGTTTAATGTGTGCTGAAAATGTAACCCGTTACAATGCAGCACTGACAAGTTTCCTTTGAGAAAACAACTCCACCAAGACAAGAAAAAAAAGCAACAAAAAGCACTATGCAAATGTTCAAATGAAAAAAAAAACAAAACAAAAAGCTTCTTCCAGTGATCCACTGCACGACAGAGTCCTCAGCCATGCTAGTGGCTCTTGGAGGCTGTACTTATGCTGTATTCACACTACGAGCGTCAAATACTACAAAGCTTGGCCAGCTACATTCAGTGCATTTACATGCACAGCAGTAACCTGAAAATGGGCTTACCCCAGTTAAGGGAATAATCAGATTATTGAAGTTCCTCCTGTTTAGTTTACATGAGCGGGGGACAATGTGAAGAATGATGAAGTAACTCGACCTCCTGTACAGTAGGTAGTGCTACGCCAACATACAGCTGGTCGGAGTGCGGCTTTTTTCTGGTTCACCTTTGTCAAAATCAAAAACGGCCAACTTTTGGACAGAATTACGACAGAAAAATGGGTCTTGTTTGTAGTGATGTCACTTGCCATGGCGAAGTACTCCCTTGTGTTATTGTTTTTTCCACGTTGTTTTCAGCGCTGTTGCTTCCTGGTTTATTCTATTTCCGGATCAAAAGCCACTGCGGAGTGGGGAGGGACAGTTTTAACCCACAGAGCATGTGCAGACGCTAAGCCAGATATGACTCTGGATAAGTTGTTTACATGCATGAATACCCCGGGTACTAAAGGAGTTATCTACGTCTGTAAACCGGTGTATGAAAACTAAGATTTTACCCGGGGTAGGTGTTTACGCGTAGTTAAGAGTAACCGGAGTATTGCCTTAATCCGAATATGCAGTTTTTAAACTGCATGTAAACACACAAGTATTACTGAGTTGCCATTGAAATGTTGCTCAAGTGTTCTCATCCTGTGTGCACCACAATACACAGAAAGCTAGCATAACATCAGCTAACTTAGCTAAATAACATAGTACCACAGCTATCCTATCCTATATATTTGACCTGGTGATAGCAAAGATAATAAATCAGGGGCCCACAAAATTACTATTATCTATTCTGATAGGATCAATAATCATGGTGATTCAACTGTAGAAGATTTAGTAAATGTCCTGGCAGTCCGTCCAATAGTCAAAGTAGTGGAAACACTGATCTATGCGCCAACAGACCACCAGCAGCGTAAAAAAGAATAGACTCAATAGACTTCACTGATGGGCTTTTACTTGTGCTCGTACACTTATACGCCTATACAGTCTATTCTTATGTGCTTGCTGGTACAATCTAATTGGGCCGTGCCGAAGCCCACCTCTCTCAACCGGGCCAGGGCCCAGAGAGGTGCCATGCCGGGACATGGTACAGTTATACTCACGCCTGTCAAATGAACTAGACTTTAGCCATGAATCGTGCTTGTGCAAGGTATGACTGCCCAGTGTGAGTGTGGAGGACCCCTTCATGATGAGTCCTGTAAGCTTTTCTTGTTCTTAAAGGAGTGTCATCCATTCCACATCAATACAGATTAGCAATTTTCCCCCGGGAATATGCCTTCTTAAAATTGTGCCTCTGTAGCAATGAAAGAAGCAGCCTTTTTAAAATTTTTGAATGTACTTTCTTAGGAATTGATCCTGGAGTAACATATTGAGAGCTTCTCCTAATGGAGCTGCACTATGTCCAGCCATTGAGACTTAATAATGATGAAAGCCTCTGTGTAAGTGGGGTGGTGTCTTGTGCTCAAGGTTTATTCTGAATTCCAACTGTTTTTTACTGCCTTAATGCAGCTCTTCATAGTGCCTTAACTATATTCATAATTTATAAACTGTTGGGAAGAAAAACCACAATAAAGTAATTTGTTACTTCCTTATTGACGTCAGGGGGGTGGTGAGTGATGAAGGCTCTTGTTCAGGTGTTCTATAAGGTATTGATTGGCTCATGCAGTAGCATCCACTTTGCATGTGTCTTCCACATCATCTATCAGAGCAGTCTTTCCAACATGTCTACTACTGTACTTCATCTAGCAGAGCACTGGGCACTATAGGATCTCATACCATCAGTTAAACATAGAAAACACAGTCCAGTATATGAAATATAATATCATAAACACATGCATGGTTGCAGTAAAATATTTGGTAGACCCTACATAACAATGCTATACAACACACAATTGACATATGACTTGTCTGTTTTAAAGAAGCAAACATGTATGGTAATGGTTTCATGGTATGTGCATGGCTGATGTTCCACTTGTATTGGATTTAATATACATAGATATAGCTACAACTAATTATTCTTTTCATAATAGATGAGTCTAGATGAGTTATTAATCAAATAATTGTTGTCTATGATTATGACAGCAAATGTGACCAGAGGTCATGGTGATGTATTCAAATGTTTGTTTTGTCAAACCAACAGTCCGAACCAAGCAGCAACCGGGGCTGAAAAATACAATGGCCACTTGAGTCAATCTACATAGAACCGCATGTTAAAATGGCCAACTTTGGAGCAGAAATAAATAAAGCTGAAGCTCATTTCACCCATTCACGACAACTGTACAGCTCACCCATTTAATTTATAACAAAGCTTAAGGTTCTGCATATTTAAGGGCACGGCTGCTTTAAGTGAGAGGTGGGTGCCGTCACAGGTGGAAACCTATTTCATACAGTCTATGGTCCAAAACTCCAAAAATTATTCTATTCACTATCCTAGAAGAAAGAAAATTGCTTTAAATGTATAGTAAAGTTTTACATTTAGGTGTTTTTGTTATATTTTGTCCATGTCCTTTTTTTAACAATACATAATATGGGATTATTATATTAGATTATATTAAGATCACAGCCATTTTAACCCTCTGAGGTCTAAGGCTATTTTCTTGATTTTGCATACTTTTGTAAATTCCGCTTTTCAATTCAATTCAATTCAATTCAATTTTATTTATAGTGTCAAATCATAACCAAAGTTATCTCAGGACACTTTACAGAGTAGGTAAAGACCCAACAATTCCCCCATAGAGTACAATGGCAACGAAAACCTTCCCTATAACAGGCAGGAACGTCGGACAGACCCAGCTCTGTGGAGGACGGTCATCTGTCTTGACCGGTTGGGGAGGAAGAAAAGGAGAGAGAAAGAGAGAAACACAAAGATAGACAAAAGACAGAGAGACTGACACACTTCCAGAGATGCAAGCAGCCAGCGAGTAACAGTAACTATAACAATATCTATAGTAATGTGAACATGACCCACATGTTATGGCAGTCTGCATAGCAGAACAGCAGGAACACGCACATCCAAGGTGACAGAACATGAAAATGAAAATAATTATGACAAAATGATGAGTAGGGGCAATAGCAGCTACGATACAGCAAGACATACCACTGATGGTGTTTTTATGGCTACAGATTTTATAATTTATAAAAGTAGTGACAGAATAAATGACTAATAGTTATTGAAGTAGCAGGAAGCGTCAGTAGGCACCACCACGATCAGCAGAGACCTGCACACAGGACCAGGGCAGCAGGCATCACCACCATCAGCAGGGACCAGCACACAGGACCACGGCAGCAAGCACCACCACGATCAGCAGAGACCAACAATCAGGTCCACAGCAGCAGGCACTAACACCATCGGCAGAGACCTTCATACAGGACCACAGGACCACAGCAACAGGCATCACCACCATCAGCCGAGACGTGCGCGCAGGAACAGGGCAGCAGGCAGCACCCCCATCAGCAGGAACCTGATACACAGGACCAAGGCAGCAGGCACTACCACTGTCAGCAGAGACCTACACACAGGACCAGGGCAGCAGGCACCACCAGCACCAGCAGAGACTAGCACACAGGACCACGGCAGCAGGCACCACCCCCATCAGCAGGGGCCTGATATACAGGACCAAGGCAGCAGGCACTACCAAAATCAGCAGTGACCCACAGGACTACGGCAGTAGGCACCACCACGATCAGCAGAGACCTCGGAGATGACAAAGCACAAACAACTCCGGGGAAGAAGTTGAATTAATAACATGTATTGATGAGACATGAATGACATAGAGAGGAGAGAAACTCAGAGTATTAGGAAAGGTAATATTTCCCCTTGCAGACTAGGCTTATAGCAGCATCATTAAACTGAACGGACGCAGCTTTAAGAATAACAACAGCAACACAGCTGAGAGCTCGTAAGCCCTAGCTGTAAGCTTTATCAAAAAGGAAAGTTTTAAGTTTACTCTTAAATATGGGGACAGTGTCTGCCTCCCGAATAACACTTGGGAGTTTGTTCCACAGGAGAGGAGCTTGGTAGCTAAAGGCTCTGCCTCCCCTTCTATTTTTGGAGACTCTAGGAACGACAAGTAGCCCTGCATTTTCTGAGCGCAGTGATCGAGTTGGGTGATACGGTACTATGAGCTCTTTAAGATACGACGGGGCCAGACCAATAAGAGCTTTATAGGTAAGGAGAAGGATTTTAAAGTCTATTCTAGATTTTACAGGTAGCCAGTGCAGAGAAGCTAATACAGGAGAAATATGTTCTCTTCGGTTTGTTTTAGTTAGTACACGAGCTGCAGCATTTTGTACCAACTGGAGACTCTTAACAGACTTATTGGAGCAGCCTGATAATAAGGAATTGCAATAGTCCAGCCTAGAAGTAACAAATGCATGGACTAGTTTTTCTGCATCTTTCTGAGACATAATGTTCCTAATTTTTGCAATATTACGCAGGTGAAAATATGCAGTCCTTGTTGTTAGTTTTATGTGAGAATCGAAGGACATATTCTGATCAAAGATAACACCCAGATTCCTTACTGTGGTGCTGGAGGACAACACAACATCATCCAGAGTAACAATGTCTGTAGCTATTGAGTTTCGGAGGCCTTCAGGGCCAAGTACAATAACTTCAGTTTTATCTGAGTTTAACATCAGAAAATTGCAGGTCATCCAGCTTTTTATTTCCTTAATGCACATTTGAAGTTTATCTACCTGATGGGTTTCATCTGGTTTGATCGATAAATATAATTGTGTATCATCAGCATAACAATGAAAATGTATGGAGTGCTTCCTTATAATATTTCCTAAGGGAAGCATATATAAGGAGAATAGAATCGGTCCAAGGACAGAGCCCTGTGGGACTCCGTGACTAACTTTAGTGTGCATGGAGGATTTGTCGTTAACATGTACAAACTGAGATCTATCTGATAAATATGACTTAAACCAGCTCAGTGCGGTTCCTTTAATGCCGATCAGATGCTCTAGTCTGTGTAGCAGGATGTGATGGTCAATAGTGTCGAAGGCAGCACTAAGATCTAGTAAGACAAGTACAGAGACAAGTCCTTTGTCTGAAGCTATTAGAAGGTCGTTGGTAATTTTTATCAGTGCTGTCTCAGTGCTATGATTCGCTCTAAATCCTGACTGGAAGTCCTCAAGTAACTCATTATTATGTAGAAAGTCGCACAACTGATTGGCAACTAATTTCTCGAGGATCTTAGAGAGAAAAGGAAGGTTAGATATAGGTCTATAGTTGGCTAGAACCTCAGGATCAAGACTGGGCTTTTTAAGAAGAGGTTTAATTACAGCTACTTTAAAAGACTTTTAAGGGTACTTGTATATAAAATAGTGTTTTATATGGAAATGTTCTGAACAAACTCAGCTTATTGTACATTGAGGCTCAAATTTGTCTTAGAGCAGGGCTGCACAACCCTGCCCCTGGAGGGCCACTGTTCTGCATGTTTTAGGTTTCTCTCTGCTCTAACACACCTGAATCTAATGATGTGCTCGTTATCGAGCAGCTGAAGCTTGTCACAGGTTTGGAAATCTTTAGACTCAAGTGTGTTAGAGCAGGGAGAACCCTAAAACATGCATGAAAGTGGCCCTCAAGGAGCCGGATTGGGCAGCCCTGTCTTAGAGCAATGTGTAAAGAGATTATTTGGCCCAAATGCTGAAAATTGAATTCTGCAAATTCTACATATCTCTTATGAAAACATACCTTTACTCATGTGGACAAATGGTTTTGGTGCTTGAAATGAGTTTACCAAAGTCTGAGGTTCACAAAAGTAGTGTAATATATGAATAAATTGTATATAAATGTATAATCAATTTCTGAAATGGAATTTTGTCAATATCGCTTTTTGAGAAAAAGTTCTCTCACTCCATTTTCACCATGAGATGAAATGAGACTTCATACTAAATATCTAGCGTCATGGCAGCAGCAGTTCATTTTTATCTATTTGAAAGTTATCAGAGATCCTTTATTATTTAGGTTGATAAGATGATTCACTCCTACAAAAAACGACTTAAACAGTATCAAACAAACTGAAATTCTATCTTTATTTTGTTGTGCTTGAAACTAAAAAGTGATTTTTGATTTAACTTTGGACCGTTTCTGTTAGAGAACATTATTTAGACCTTTTGGACAATTATTTAAAATACATTTTCTGATGCCGAGTGTAGCTCATTGTGTAATACACTGATTATTGCTGTAGCACAGAAGTACGCCTTTAACACAGCCATCGTGGGATGTATCAGGGGTGACAGAGAGGAGGAGTATCGGAGTCTGGTGGGGTAATTTGCTCTCCGGTGCCACACTAACCACCTACAGCTCAACACCTCCAAGATGAATGAGCTGGTCATTGATTTTGGGAAGTCCAGACCAAGACTGTGACCAGTCCTGCTAGAGGGAGCTGAGGTGGAGGCTGTGGACTCTTACAAATACCTCGGACTGTGGCTGGACAACACACACCAGCCACCTGTACAGGAAGACACAAAGCAGGTTGTACTTCCTGAGGAGACTGCGGTCCTTCAACATCTGCAGCAAACTGCTGTGGATGTTTTACCAGTCTATGATCACCAGTGTCCTTTTCTACACTGTGGTGTGCTGGGGGGGGGCGGCATATCCAAGAAGGACACCTCCAGACTGGATAAACTGATCAGGCGGGCCGGCTCTGTGGTTGACATGAAACTGGAATCGCTGGTGACGGTGGCAGAGAAAAGGACACTGGACAAACTGCTGGACATTATGGACAATGCCAGCCACCCCCTGCACACCGTCATCAGCAACCAGAGTAGCCTGTTCAGTGGAAAGCTGCTCCTGGCCAAGTGTAGGACCAACAGGCTCAAGAACTCCTTTGTCCATTAGGCCATCACACTCTACAACTACTCACTCGGGGGGAGGAGAAAATAAAGAGGGCAGAAGGGAAGGAGTGGGAGCCACTCACTGTGCAATTAATAATCTACTCTTACATACCTGGACACTTATCTTCTTTTTTGTGCAATAACTTTATCTACCACTTAAGTGTAATAATTTAAACTTACTGCTCATTTCTGTCATATACAGTCATACATATTTTATCTTATACATTTCCTCTACATTTAACTTATCTGATGATAAATTTTATTTGACCTATATTCTTACATCCACCTCCTGACAACAACCCAGTGTTGTGATCAGGATGCAGAGTCGCAGTTTAATACACCTCTCTGCGCTGCCCTTACCACAGACGCACAGGAAGCAGAGTTGCACACACCTCTCCGCGCTCCCTGCGGAGCACTTTCCAGCTCAGTATCCTATACAAACGCTGTGTACCTCACGATCATCTGAATTAATTAAATCAAAAATTAATTAATTAATTAATCAAACTCTGGTTTGATCTTCTGATCAAACCAGAAGAAACAGATCAGTTAGATAAACTTGAATGTGCATTAAGGAAAAGGAAATTTCACTTGAATGTGCATTAAGGAAAAGAAAATTTCAGGCCTCCGAAACTTAATAGCTTAAGATATTGTTACTCTGGATGATGTTGTGTTGTCCTCCAGCACCACAGTAAGGAATCTGGGTGTTATTTTTGATCAGGATATGTCCTTAGTTTTATGTGAGAATCAAACGACAAAGACTGCATATTTTCACCTGCGTAATATTGCAAAAATTAGGAACATTGTCTCAGAAAGATGCAGAAAAACTTCTCCATGCATTTGTTACTTCTAGGCTGGACTATTGCAACTCCTTATTATCAGGCTGCTCCAATAAGTCTGATAAGAGTCTCCAGTAGGTCAAAAATGCTGCAGCTCGTGTACTAACTAAAACGAATTGAAGAGAACATATTTCTCCTGTATTAGCCTCTTTGAACTGGGTACCTGTAAAATCTAGAATAGAATTTAAAATCCTTCTCCTTATCTACAAAGCTCGTATTGGTCAGGCTCGGTTGAATCTTAAAGAGCTCATAGTACCGTATTACCCGACTAGATTGCTGCACTCTGAGAATTCAGGGGGCTACACGGTGGTGTAGTGGTTAGCACTGTCGCCTCACAGCGAGAAGGTTCCCCTGGCTGGGGCCTTTCTGTGTGGAGTTTGCATGTTCTCCCCGTGTCTGCGTGTCTGCATGGGTTTCCTCCGGGTTCTCCGGTTTCCTCCGGGTTCTCCGGTTTCCTCCCACAGTCCAAACACATGCAGGTGTCAGGTTAATTGAAGACTCTAAATTGCACTTAGGTGTGACTGTCTGTCTCTGTACGTCTCTATGTGCCCTGCGATAGACTGGCGTCCTGTCCAGGGTGTACCCCGCCTCACGTCCGATGTCAGCTAGGATCGTCTCCAGCCCCCCGCGACCCCAAAAGGGACAAGCGGTTGAAGATGAATGAATGAATGAGAATGCAGGGCTACTTGTCGTTCCTAGAGTCTCCAAACGTAGAATGGGAGGCAGAGCTTTCAGCTACCTCTCTCCTATTGAATCCATGAAGGCGTACTTGAGGGGACAAATAATATCATTTAGCACACAACATAAAAAACTTTGTAATAGGCAGCTTTAACAGCTAAAATTATATTCTCAAATTGGATACTACACTTGCTGTCATCCCATCCGATGATTTATTCGAAGTGCGATTAACTCTTCAGACAGAGTTTAATCTGCTATCAACAAGACACATTGAAAACCTAATAAATAAATCACAGAGTAAAACATACAAATCAGCTCCACCAGAAAACTGTGGACAGAACTTCAGCTGTTTTGCCCAAATTCCTGTACATATTTCAGTGCAATCCCCATACCCATATAAATCCTTTTTCATGGTGTCGGGATTTATATAGAACAAGAAAAAAACCCAGAATCCGGAAAAGGATCTTACAAGAGCATCGTAAACATGAAGGATTGTCCCTCCTTAACTTCCTGTTTTACTATTGGGCTGCCATCATTAGGGCTATGCTGTTTTAGAAAGATCTGGTGACCAGATTGGGAAACACTCTTTTAGAATTCTGGTACAGTTCAGACATGCCAGAATTTGAAACTTTTCTCTCAGGGATCTACCCACCATCTACTATAACAAAATAGCACCAGTTCATTCCATCAATCATAGACGGTGCTTTTCATGAATGGGCTGATTGAGGAGTTGCCACAATAGAGAATCTATTTGATGATAATATGTTTGCATCTTTTGATCAACTAAAGCTTAAATTTAACATCCGAATCTCTAATTTTTGCAGCTCCCTAGTTTCATATCAACATAATTTACTAACTTCCCATCCCAACTACCCAACAACCTCCTAAATCCCATTTAGTTCAGGTTCCAAAGGGAATATTGGAAATATTTACTACTACATATACATAGTACATATAATTTGGAATCTTTGATGTAATTAAAGACTCGATTTGCAGTTTGAACTTCCTGAGGAGATTTGGGAAAGAGTTTCACATGGAATACATTCCTTTTCAATCTGCTTACGGCACAAAGTTATCCAGTTCAAGTTCATCCATCGCCTTCATTGGTCTAAAGTGAGAGTAGCAAAGTTTGCACCTAGCGTTAATCCCATTTGTGACCATGCAGGCAACCATATTTTCTGGTTTTGTTCAAAACTAGACAATTTCTGGCAGTCGATATTTAAACCTTTTTCAGAGGTTTTACAAGTACCCATTGAACCTTCTCCCATTACAGTCATATTTGGAATAACTCCACAACACTCACCTTAATCGCCAGGCAAAGGATATGAAAGCGTTTGCATCCCTGATAGCTAGGCGATTAATACTTTTGAAGATGTTGATCAATTGCCTTCTACACCATTTGGTACTAGAGAAGATCCGTTACTCTACCAGAGGATGTATTCAAATATTTGATGCTATGTGGAAACATTTTTTAAGTTTTATAGAGATATAAGATGCCACTAATATTGGTGTTCTATATGACTGATCCTGTGTTATGCATACTTTGAAACCCATAAGGACCACTCAATCACTTGCTGATTTTCTTGTATTTGCTCATTTATCATGTTGTTTTGTTTGAATTATTATTTTTCTTCTGATTATTATTCTGTCACTTTTATTTATTTATATATAATATGTACGACATGTAAGCGATGCGTGTAATACAAGTGGTTGCATACAAACTCAATCAATACTAGATTGTTGAATGGTACAGTGATATTGTTGCAGGGATGGGGGGGGGGTTGTTTATGTTTATATTTGTATTATTTCTGATCATGAAGGCATTTGAATACTGGTTCTTTGTACAATGTCTGTGTACAAATACAAATAAAAAGACTTGAAGCAAAGTAATCAAATCAATTATTGCTTCTACTTCTAATTGTATGTATGATGATTGGATGTGTGCATAATTAATTGCTATTACAATTAACATTTGCATGTATACATTTTATGGCATAACTTGACACTAGCATAGAATGTATTGCTGAAATCACAGTCCTGACGTCCTTAGTTAGATAAATAGCCTGTGTTCAGAGATAATGTTCCCTTAGTGTTACCAACTGCCGGGGCAGATTCACATCTTTACTAACTATTGGCTGGATCCTGTCTGGCTTAACTTCAATTCAAGAAACAAATGCGTTTTTTGACCTGCGATGTCAACCCTTTGAATTTTTGAGTGACAGATTAACGAGCAGCGCAGCATTGACTGGCTGCTGTTTATGGGCCTGATCAAAGGTGATTGCCTGCTTTGTAACCTTCCCTTGTAAATTAAGGCTTATTGCTCTAATAAATTTCCAAGGGAGCCAGAACTAGTCTGTCAGATGGTGACTTTTTGACATTGTTCCACTCTCTCACAGTGATAAAGACAACCGCTTTAAATTAGCCCCAGGATATTGACTCCTTCAGTTTAACAGAAGGGCAAACGACAAAGTAGTGACATGTCTTGAAATGACTTTGTAAAGTGCCACGATCAGACATTCCCTCCCCGCGATGACACTTCTCACAACAAGTGCGGTTTGACATTGTGCATGCTGCTCTCAACCAAACATGAGACTGCACAATTTTGTACCTCTTAGGAGAAGTCCTGATGTTGGATGGTGCTGTACTGAATACCATATGGACCAGCCAAAGTGTTTTGGAGTAGCGTTGACTATACCAAGTTTTTGTCCTTCAGTGCCACTCGTGGATAAGTACAGCTGCAACAAGGACTTTGCAATCTGATGCAGCTGCTGCCATAGCACTGTCTGTCCTTTGTGTGAGGGCACAGCCACTCTGACTGTTCTGTGCCGTATGGTGACATACTGTATTCAGCACATTTTAATGTTCCTAAACTTCCTTTGTCCTTTTTTTTTTTTTTTTTTTTGACTTATGTCAACACAATTTAGTTTTACAAATTGTCTTTGTGAGTTGTTGCTTTTAGGCTAGGTGGTCCACCACATAGTTTCTGCTCAAAGTGTGTTTATGTGCTGCATCATTTATAATAATGTTTTCCGTTAAACATTTTTACAGAATGACCCTGCACAAGGGACCCAGTTGTTTCCTTTCTTCCTTTCTAAAATGTGTTTTAAGATGTCAAGAGATGACCTCAACAGTGTTCTGAATTTTACAAAAATCATTGCCATTACTGAGGAGACAATATAAACACAGTATGTATTAATGTAAATAAGAATGCAAAATTTATAGATTGCATGATTTTTAATTCACAGAATATTTTTGCATGTACAGTATATGAATATATAATATACATTTTTTACATTCATGTCAATGATAAAAACATTAATAAAAAGCACCACTAAGATCTGAGTCACTCAGAGTATGACTTTTTCCTTGGTTGTAAACCAAAAGCCCCAAAAGTTAGTATCCAACTTTTGGATAACTTCAGTGTATTTTTGTGACATTTTGTGATCACTCACTGGACGTCAAGCTGCAATCCTGCTGAAAGCAAAATTCGTCTTCTTTTTGATGGTGGGCTAAGTGCTTTGCAGGGTTATCACTGTGTTTTTTTCGAGCACTTAGGTGCATATTCAACATAAGCTCATTTGACGTCATTGCAGAATTATTTGCATAAATCTTAGTTGTTGTTGGTTTCAGCAAGGGAGACTTCACCTAAAGCAAAACTTGGAGGACCGTCTTGTCACTAAAATGTGCTAGTCCACCATAAGACGGATCCTTTCTAGCCATAACCCTCTCTCCAACGCACACTCGCTAATGTGACCCATTGAGTTGGAGTTTGCTACCTGTATAACACAACATGCATTCTGCGTGAGTGTTTGGCTGCCTGTGCCACTGAGTAGGCAAACCATCATCCGTCACGAGTGTAAATATGACCGGCGAGCCTGTGAAAACCCTGAACTCCTGCAGCAAGCAGCGTCCTCATGCCTTCCTCATACCTACTGACTGCCTGTGTCAAGCGTATGAAGAACGTGAAGACTTGTCCTGTGCATCGGCTCATCCAAATCCAAATTAATTGATGAATTAATAAACTGTACCCCTCACCATGTGCAAGAGACTAAAGGCATCAGGCTTGACTTAAACATTACTTCCCTAATGTTGCAAAAAAAATTTAACAAATTAAAACATAGATACAAATGTATTAAACTATTATTTATTCATTTATTAATTTGTTGTTAAAATAAACAATTAAATGTAACAGCTGAACCTGAGAATAGAGTTACTTAAAAAGCAAACAGTAATGAAACTTACTTGTAAATATTAATTGCAAACAGGAATTCAAAATAAAATAAAAAATAGCAGCTGGACCTGATAGCAAAGTAACTTAAATAACAATGTACTGTCTCTTTAAGAGAGTTGGCAGAGTTTT
The DNA here is from genome assembly GCF_963691815.1 of Echiichthys vipera. Taxonomy (NCBI): domain Eukaryota; kingdom Metazoa; phylum Chordata; class Actinopteri; order Perciformes; family Trachinidae; genus Echiichthys; species Echiichthys vipera. Next base: position 37,440,433 of record NC_139825.1, on the reverse strand, counting down.
TTTTGACAGTGCAGCACTGTGTCCACTTTCCTTAGTTGTTTTGAAGTTAAGGAAAATATGTGGATGTACCTTTTGTCTGTAAGTAACCACTTATATTTAATTTGAATATGTAACATTTCAACTGGTGAAACTTAATTAAAACTGTTGTTGGCTCGTGGAAAAACATGAAGCCCTATTTATAAAAGAAAATCAAAGCACAGGCTATTGTTACAGTGTTGCGAACACATTATAATTTGGACAGGAATTCAAAAATCAAATGCAGCAGCTGAACTAGGTGAAATACATCCATGCAGCTGAGTCTTTGCTTGCTCCATGTTGTTGCTGGTGTTGGCTAGGAGTAGGGATGGGCATGATTACTCGACGATCGATTAATTTATTATTAAGGATTATGTCGATGACAATAATTTTTCATCGATAAAACTAATGCAGGTTCTGTTAGGTAGTGTGGGTCATGAGGAATGAAAAAAATGTCATTATGCGGAAGCAATTAAACATTTTACTAAACGGGGGCAATGTTTGAAAAAAACAAAAAACACTGTGAGGATCTCGGCCCTCCTGAGTTTCCGTCTATTTCAAAAGTAATCATGAAGAGGACGAGGTCACGGTGAAGTGTGGCGTGGGATCATTTGGATTTAAAAAATGACTTAGTTCACTGCAAACACTGCAAAGCTGTGTATAAGTACAACACGGCCACGACTCAAATGATGTACCACTTAAACAACACGCATCCGACCCTGGTAAGTGGCGGTGGATCCAACTCTCAGTCTCAACCTAGCATCAACTCAATGTTATCACGGACACGGAGGAGCTGCGATGTACAACGAGCAGAGAAAATTACCCAAGGGATCTGCAAGTTCATTGAGATGGATGTGCTGCCCTTAAGTATTGTCGAGGGTGAAGGTTTTACAAAACTGAGAAACTTATTGAAACCAGCGTATCACATTCCGCCTTGACGTACCATCACCCGACTGATAGAGACTCACTACAAAGAACGGAAGCAAGAGCACAACTGAAAAAGCCGCTCTAACAACAGACTGTTGGACCGTGTTAACATCACCTGCCACCTCATCAATGATGACTGGCAAATTAACTCAGCGGTCCTGCTCACTGACAGCCTGCGAGGACGGCATACAGCTGACAACCTCGCGGAGAAAATGAATGAAGCTGTAGAGCAATGGGGACTTGAAGACCGAGTTATTGCATGCGTTCATGACAACGCGGGCAATATTGTTGCTGCTAACAGTCCCACCAGAGTGAACTGGATCTCCGTTGCCTGCTTTGCACACACACTCCAGTTGGCCATAAACGACAGATTTCCGCTAATATTAGCGGCTAGTAAACTTGTTAGCCACTTTCATCACATCACCGCAGCAACCAATGCATTGCAAAAGAAACAGGAGCATATGGGCCTCGCAACCCACCGGCTTATCGAGTCGTGTAAAACACGGTGGAACTCCGTGTGGGAGATGTTTGATCGGCTGGTGGAGCAGCGGTGGGCGGTTGCTGCTGTGCTCTCGGACCGAACCGTGACTAAGCTTCAAGATGCCAGGATCCTGGAGTTGAAGGATGAGTACTGGCAGAAGATGGAAGACACAGCCTCTGCTGTCAGCACTCAAGTGTGCCACCATGGTTATGTCTGCAGAGAAAGACATTTCCATCTCAAACACGTATCCCGTTACCTTCGGCCTCATCATTATCCACCTCATGCACAGTGAAGAAGACGGGCCAAGACTCACCGAATTCAAAGCAAAAGTGAGGTCCTCCCTCATCAAGCGAATGAATGTAAGTTAAACTTTTTTTTATCTTAGTTTAAACTATTTCCGTAATAAATAGCGAATTGGGTTAGGCCTAATTACACGCATACGTGCCTCCCACCTGCTTTGCGTTGCCTTTTTAGGTATAGCTTTCTTTTTTATTGATTCCCCTATTATATATTTACAGGTTCAGTCCGATGAGTTTGTGTCATCTGCCCCCATCATCTCATCAATGCTGGACCCTCGTCACAAGCACCTGAGCTTTCTTAGCTCAACACAGAAAATGGCTGCTAATGTAAAACTGATTGAGCTGGGAAAGGCAGTGGAGGTTGGTAGGGCGGCTATCCCAGAGGCTGGGGGAGACAGGAAGCTTGCGTTGTCCGACACGGACGAGGGGAGCGCAAACACTGGAGTAGCGGCCTCTCAGTCCCAGGTCTCTGCTATGACACTCCTTGGGGAGCACTACACCACTCAATGAGAGTCTGGCATTGAAGCAGAACTTCAGAACTTTCTGAGGGAGGCCCCCCCCACCCCTGGATTGCACCCCTACAAGCTGGTGGAAAGTGAATGGAATAAGGTTCCCCCGACTTGCCAAATTAGCACGGAGGTATCTGTGCATCACAGCAACGTCGGTCCCCTCAGAGCGGGTGTTTTCGGCGGCTGGACTGACGGTCACCAGGCTGCAGTCACGTCTGACTCCGGAGCATGTTAACATGCTCATCTTTCTCAACAAAAATCAGTAGACTGGTGCTGAAGATGTATGTGAGTTACTGGTTCTTTTTGGAGCTTTGTTAATAAGCCTAATTTATTGTAACAATCACCCTCTTTCTCGACTATGTGCCTTTGTTCATTTTTGAGTTACGTTTGTCAAAATCTGTCCGAACTAAGTGGGCTGTGATATATTTTTGGTTAAGTTATAACATGATTGTTTTTTTGTATTAATATTAGTATTATTTATATTATATTATTATTTGGGGAAAAAAACGAGGGTCCGTTTTGTTTATGCGCACCGGCAGGCTTCGCTACTTTAGAGCACCGTAGCGCATGTCAAGTGTAACCGTCAAATGCATCAGGAACTTCCACATGAATTGTTCATCTAATAATAAAGATCTAAATGTGGAAAACACGCTGTGTTTTGTATTTTCATTGTATTTTCAATATAGCATAAAATAGTTAATTTTAATGAAAAAATATTAATGATTAATCGAAAATCAATTGTTAATTCTCCCGACGATTGACTTAGATAATTTAATAAAATGCCCATCCCTAGCTAGGAGTCAACAGTCATTCTGCACATGCACCGCTTACGACAAGTTAATTGATTGATCCATGGATCTGGTTAATAATCCGTTACTCGATCCAGCTAATTTGTCAATATTGGGACCGATATCCGATCTTAATATCCGATCGGTGCGTTCCTAATCCAAATGCTCTCCACATTGTTTTTACATTCATATGTATGGTAGGATAGGGCGCAATAAATGTATAGGTGGTGTGACTAAGCTGTATTATAGCAGGGGAAACCCTGCTTTGTCAGAATGGTTGATTCCAACAAATGGAAATTGAAAGCAGGCTGAGCTTCGCTTATTGATTTATTATGAATATGCTGGCTTTCCAATTTCTACCTTGCTATTTTTTTTGGTGTGTTTTATGGTATTGGTACTACTGAGAGATCCTGTCTCTTTTGATTTGCAGAATGAATGAGACCTGTACTTAAAATTAATTTTTTCTTTGTCTCTCATCATCTCCATTAAAAGAGAATATAGCTGTTTATCATTGTCACCACTTAGACTCTGTCTTGCCACTGCACACTTGAGTGCCTTTGTGTGTCGAGGACTTTGTCGTGAATATTTATGTTATCTAGGGCCCATGTCAGAGCATACAACTTTGTTTGTGCCAGAGTGTGTCTTCACCAGTTTTCACAGCACACCCCATGTGTGTTTGTCGTCTTGTGTGTTGTTTAATAAGAATAAGTTGAACAGTTGTTAGGTAGAGGAGCCGGGTAGGATTGTCTCTAGAGTGCGGCTGATGATAATTACTGTAGAAAGAGTGTCTCGGGGGACTGTGGGCCAGCTGCCTGCCTGCCTTGCTACCATACTGCCATTCACCACTTGCACTACTGCTTTCTTCCACTGCAGACATAGAACACTCAGATTATTCCTTTACAATCAAGACATTGTGACTTGACTATCCTATAAAACCAGTCTTCCTTTCTTGTACTATAGATATTTTTTGAAAGTGGACAGAGATGTCACTGGAAAGGAGGGGGAAGTAGAGTTCAACATTCTGAAAATATTCAGGGTGGAGAACCAACCAGAGTTAATTGTAATTAGGGGGAGTAAAATGGCAATATAAGGGTTATTTGTTTAGGCTGTTTGCTTCTAGCTTCATATGGCATGGTAAAGACGACATAATCCCTACATTTTTATTATTGCATCATGTGCTTAGTTAGCTAGCAAGAAAGTAAGCAAAAGCTTGCAGAAGGTGTTCACAGGTTATAAACTGTGTAGTTTACTTTAGTCACGTCATTTTATGTGCGCCTGTTCGGATGTGTTGGCAGGTAAAGCAACACATTTCCTCATGCATTCTTATGCAGTGTTTCCTCTGGATGTTGTTGAGCCAGATGTGCCTGCATGCAGGTTTTATTAAGATCATTGCTTGACTTTTTTCAGGCAGATTTCGTGTAGCAGCTGTGTTAATAGCTGTGTTAATAGCTAATAGCTGTGCCTTACTTCATCTTTTTTTATTATGAATTCTAGCTGTCAAGAATACCCGCACATGTCAAAAAGTCAAAGCACAATAGGAAAGTAGTAAACAATAGAATGATAGACTTGCTGCTGCAATGACTGCTTGTTGTTAACTGCAATTTTGGACTAAGACCATCATCAGAGCATAGTCAAGAATACACATTCACACAGGGCTAGTGATTCCTATATAGGTGAAGTCCAAAAAGTTCATTTATACAGACGTTCCATCTGTCAGATGATCAGTTATAGCAGCCCAGGAAAAGTAAATAATTAACTTAATTACATAGTATGACAAATTACAATAACTTCATAATTCATAATTTAGGAATATCACTTTATTACTCATGTATTATCATAATTATCCAAGTTTCCTTTTGTGTTTCTGTCTGACCTGAACTCTTCCAAACAAAAGAAGCCAAGTGCTATTTCATGCACTTTGAACATGTTAAATAAACAAAACAATTACATGCCTCAAGTATGGTGACTAAAATATTTTATTCTGGAGTTATTAATGTATGGCATATTAAAAATCCTCTGTTAAAAGATTACAATTTGTTACTGTATAGATTGCTCTGCTAAATCCCTAATGCATTTACATTATTTAGCCTAGTGTGGCAAATTTGCTTTAGTTTGGTAATTGGAGAGCTCAGCTGTCCACAATGTGGAAAATTGTTTTCAGCTTCAATACTCACAAGATGGATTGAAAACAAGAAACTTGGAAATATTATAAATGTAACAACATTAAATCATGGTGATATTAGGGACACATTTACACTGTCCATTCGTACAGTGCCCCGTGCTTTAAGTTGATTGCCCCCCGCCCCCCTCCCTCTTCCCTCCGCGGCCAAGGCCCGCTTGTACTCACATTACTTGAAATGATCTGGGCCGCAGCTCAATTACTTCTTGCTTATAGGTCATCACCCTTCGAAGATTCAATTTTGTCTGACTGTTTTTGAACATTTCATCTGACAAAATCGTTTGGCAGCATCTTTTTAAAGGTCTGTCACAATAGTCTCAGGACCAGTGTCAGTGCTCGCGCTCATGCTTGTACATGTGTACATGTTTGTGCCCGTACATGTGCATCCGTGCTTTACAAAAGCCCACCTCTCTCAACCAGACCCCGGTTAAACGAACTAGACTTTAGCCGTAAAGTGTGCTTTGGCATGGTACGAATAGACAGTGTGAGTGCACCCTAGGACACTTAGGGATCAATCATAAATAAAAGTTGATTTTAAAATATAGTGTGCTTTAGGTGAATTACAGTTTAGCGTTTATTAGTATGAATTTAATTTAAGTTGTGTTCTAATGTTACACTTGAAGTGGTAGATTGGAGATGAAGGCAACAAACAAGTTATTATTCAGCCACAGTGGCTGAATAATAGATATAATAAAGCAATGTAGCATGCACATGGCGATAGAGATGTGAAGGGAGTGTGAGTAACCCCTCCCACTCTTGGGAGACTACAGGGATTTCTTAATCCTGTGGGAATTGGCCATTTATATTACAGACGTCCTGAGGTGAAAGTATTTTACCCCACATCCTCACGTAAAACTAATCCCATCCGAATATGGCTTTAGCAGCTCTAATTGACATATCTATAAAAGTGAGTTTCTCTCCAAAGAAATATGGCACCACTTTAAATCTTGTGTTCAGCAGAGATGTGTTTGGGAAAAGGTCATTCAGCATGAAAAAAACATGAAATAATGACTAACTGAATAACTGAAAAATCTCAATCAAGACCAAAACGACCAATTAGTCAACTAATTTACCAAGAGGGGGCATCCCTAGAAAAAACAACCTTATGATCAGAACGCCAATCGGCACAAGCCTAGTTTATGAATATCAATATATTATCAGGATTTTTTACATCAGCAACAATTTAGACATCAGCAGATGGGTGGTTGTGGCTCAGAGATAGAGCGTATCGTCCTCTGGTCCAAACCCCCGGTGCCTTTTGGTCTGCTTTTTGGTCAAGACACTGAACCCCAAATCGCTCCTTGTGCTGCGCATGGATGTGTAAATATGTTTAGGCTGATTAAATTTGATGACATGATAGGCAAGTAGCCTCTTCCATCGTATGAATGTCTGTGTGAATGGATGAATTTGACAAGTATTCCCCAAAACAATTTCAGTCAAAAGCAACTGGACTTGGTTATTTGTCTAGGAAGACGTTTCACCTCTCATCCAGGAGGCTTCATCAGTTCATGTATGCATCTGACCAGGCTGGGACTGGTCCAACTAACTGGTGTGGAGATCCAGGTATTTAACCTCTCACAACGCCGATGACCTCCCTCCTCTCCATCCTGTGGGCCCACCACTCGCAGGAGGAACCACTTGGGTCGGGTGCGCTGCTGCACGGGTGGCAGTGAAGGTGAGGGGCCTCAACCGACCAGACACGGGCAGCAGAAGCTGGCTCTTGGGACGTGGAATGTCACCTCTCTGTCGGGGAAGGAGCCGGAGCTCGTGCGGGAGGTGGAGCGCTACCAGTTAGATCTGGTGGGGATTACCTCCACACACAGTCTCTGTTCCGTACTCCTGGATAGGGGTTGGACCCTATTCTTCTCTGGAGTTGCCCAGGGTGTGAGGCGCCGGGCGGGTGTGGGGATACTCACAAACCCCCGGCTGAGCGCCGCGGTGTTGGAGTTCATCCCGGTGGACGAGAGGGTCGCCTCCTTACGCCTGCGGGTGGTAGGGGGGAAAACTCTGACTGTTGTTTGTGCATATGCACCGAACAGCAGTTCAGAGTATTCGGCCTTCTTGGAGACCCTGACTGAAGTCATGCATGGGGCTCCTGTAAGGGACTCCATAGTTCTGCTGGGAGACTTCAACGCCCACGTGGGCAATGATGGAGACACCTGGAGAGGCGTGATTGGGAGGAATGGCCTCCCTGATCTAAATCCGAGTGGTCGTCAGTTATTAGAGTTCTGTGCTTGTCACGGATTATCTATAGCTAACACCATGTTGGAACATAAGGATGCTCATAAGTGTACGTGGTACCAGAGCACCCTAGGCCAAAGGTCGATGATCGATTTTGTGATGGTATCATCTGATCTGAGGCCGTATGTTTTGGACACTCGAGTGAAGAGAGGGGCAGAGCTGTCAACTGATCAACCTCTGGTGATGAGTTGGATCAGAGGATCAGGGAAGATTCTGGACAGACCAGGTAAACCCAAACGAGTAGTGCGGGTGAACTGGGAACGTCTGGAGGAGGACCCTGTCCGAGAGATCTTCAACTCACACCTCCGGCGGAGCTTTTCTGGCATCCCTGTGGAGGGTGGGGGCATTGAATCGGAGTGGGCAATGTTCAAAGCTTCCATTGCTGAAGCTGCAGCGGTGAGCTGTTGCCTCAAGGTCTTAGGTGCCTCAGGGGGCGGTTAACCTTGAACACCGTGGTGAGCTGGAGGCTGATGGGGAATCATTGTCAATATCCCTGGCGAAAGTCACTGAGGTAGTCAAACAACTCTACAGTGGCAAAGTCCCAGGGGTTGATGAGATTCATCCAGAATTGCTGAAAGCTTTGGGTTTGGAGGGGCTGTCTTGGTTGACACGCCTCTTCAACATTGCGTGGAAGTCTGGGACAGTGCCAAGAGAGTGGCAGAGCGGGGTTGTGGTTCCTCTTTTTAAAAGGGAGGACCAGAGGGCGTGCCAATTACAGGGGTATCACACTACTCAGCCTCCCTGGTAAAGTCTACTCCAAGGTGCTGGAAAGGAGGGTTCGTCCTATAGTCGAACCTCAGATTGAAGAGGAACAATGTGGATTCCGTCCTGGACGTGGAACAAGAGACCAGCTCTTCATTCTCGCAAGGATCCTAGAGGGGGCCTGGGAGTATGCTCATCCAGTCTACATTTGTTTTGTGGATCTGGAGAAGGCATATGACGGGGTCCCTTGGGAGATACTGTGGGAGGTGCTGCGGGAGTATGGGGTGAGGGGGTCACATCTGTGGGCCATCCAATCTCTGTACACCCAAAGCGAGAGCTGTGTCCGGATCCTCGGCAGTAAGTCGGATCCGTTCCTGGTGGGGGTTGGCCTCCGCCAGGGGTGCGCTTTGTCACCAATCCTGTTCGTGGATATCGAGGCGTAGTCGTGGTGGGGAGGGGTTGCAGTTCGGTGGGCTGAGGATCTTGTCTATGCTTTTTGCAGATGATGTGGTCCTGATGGTATCGTCGGTCAGTGACCTTCAGCACTCACTGGATCGGTTCACAGCCGAGTGTGAAACGGCTGGGATGAGGATCAGCACCTCTAAATCTGAGGCCATGGCTCTCAGTAGGAAACCGGTGGATTGCTTACTCCAGGTAGGGAATGAGTTCTTACCCCAAGTGAAGGAGTTCAAGTACCTCGGGATCATGTTCACGAGTGAGGGGACGATGGAGCGTCAGTTTGGCCGGAGAATCGGAGCAGCAGGGGCGTTGTTGCAGTCGCTCTACCGCACCGTTGTGACGAAAAGAGAGCTGAGCCGGAAGGCATAGCTCTCGATCTACCGGTCATTCTTCGTTCCTACCCTCACCTATGGTCATGAAAGCTGGGTCATGACCGAAAGAACGAGGTCGCGGGTACAAGCGGCCGAAATGGGTTTTCTCAGGAGGATGGCTGGAGTCTCCCTTAGAGATAGGGTGAGAAGTTTAGCCTTCCGCGAGGAACTCTGAGTAGAGCCGCTCCTCCTTTGCATTGAAAGGAGCCTGTTGAGGTGGTTCGGGCGTCTAGTAAGCTATGCCCCCTGGGACTAGATGGAGAGATTATATCTCCACACTTGCCTGAGAACACCTCGGGATCCCCCAGTTAGAGCTGGTTAATGTGGCCCGGGAAAGGGAAGTTTGGGGTCCCCTGCTAAAGCTGCTGCCCCCGCGACCCGGGACCCCGGATAAGCGGATGAAGATGAGATGAGATGAGAAAAGGCCGATGATGTCACTGGAACCCTTTGTGCTCCAAGTGCCAACGACCGTCATTAGAGTGACAGTCATTGGTGGGAAGTGTGTTTCGACTTCGTTAGTGCTCTATTGAGTCTTAACGGAGTCACAGGAGGCCATTTGTGAACAGTTGTTCTTTGAGGTTAGATTGTTGAATCTCCTGGGAAGGGATTAAAGGGCTGCATTGTAAATTGGAGATAAGTGGTGTCTCAGACCTCCTCCTCTGTTTAGCGATGGTTTCTCTACTTTTACATAGATGGCTTCTTTTACTACTCTTTCAAACCATCTGTCCTCTCTGTCCAGGATTTGGACATTGTTGTCATCAACTGGTCATATGCGTACATGAACTGATGAAGCCTCTTGGATGAGAGGAGAAACGTCTTCCTAGACAAATAACCAAGTCCAGTTGCTTTTGACTGAAATTGCTTTGGGGATAACGATGACCTGGACAAATGAGAACATTCACAGGCTTGACAAGTAGTGTAAAACCGCCTTTAGTAGTCAGAAGACTTGAAAGGCACTATATAAGTACAAGTCTATCTACCATTTAAAAAGTAAAAATGCATCTCTGGATGACTGGTTCCATGCAGGCTATGACTGTATATTGTTGTTTGAGTGCCATGTTTGATATAAAATATCTATGGGTCTGATACAAGTGCCCTAGGTTCCTTTCCATTCTCTGGAGTTTTGCCCTAGGTAACTGTCAGTGCCTGGAGGGACACCTCCAGCCCCACTTGACTTCTACAGTACAAAGAATCTGTTATTTTGGGAAGTCTGTGTAGCTCTTCCTGCACCCGCCCCCTGTGGCTAACAGGAGAGACATTTTAATTGATATGTATTGGTTTGTCCTACTTGGCTGGTTTTGGACTGCTAATAGCAGATTTACATGATTTTTGCACCTTTCTCTACTAAAGCCTGCCCTAATTTTTTAGCAGGAATTGGGATTAAAGTCTTTTCTTGTCTGTTTAGACCATGGCAGTGGCTTTCAGGTCACATTGTTATCATTTATCAGCAGTTTGAGGATATTCTGTGTAATGCGACTATGTTCATCTATCTAAGTAGGCAGTGTATGTTTTCTGTGTTTTCAAACTTACTATGAATTTCCTGTATTGGCTAACATGGGTTAATTTCTATTTGTAATAAGCCTATATCATTTTCCAAATATTGTAGATATTTAATTTTATATCCCTTTTTAGCCTGTAATAATAATAATCTCATCTGTCCAGGTCATCGTTATTCCCAAAGCAATTTCAGTCAAAAGCAACTGGACTTAGTTATTTGTCTAGGAAGACGTTTCACCTCTTCATCAGAAGAGGCTTCATCAGTTCGTGTACGCAACTGACCAGGCTGGGACTGGTCCAACTATCTGTACCGTGGCCCATGCTTTAGGCCCATGCTTTTTCTTACCTGCCTATACGTCATCACGCTGTAACACGTCACGCGCATTGATTTTAACGTCATCGCGATGTGTTGCTTTGTTTACAAAAGCATGATGTCTTTTGGCCACATAATGGAAAGCAGTTCGTCTTGTCCAACTGTTTTTGAATATTTTCCTTTCCTTCCTCCTTATTTTGACAAAATCTGCAGTAAACACTCCACCACTGCATCACACCAACGTCAACCTTTCGCCGCCATGGTCCGTCCTTCTTTTTATTATGTCCGAACAGGCGCACATAAAATGACGTCAGAACCGCCGTAGGCCTCGTGCTCGTACATGTGCGCACGCTCGTGCTCGTACATGTGCAAACGTGCTTTACAAAAGCCCACCTCTCCCAAACGGGCCATGGTCGCAAAGGGTATCGCACCTAGGCACGGTATGGTTGCACTCACACTGGTCAAACAAACTAGACTTTAGCCGTGAAACGTGCTTGGGCACGGTACGGATGGACAGTGTGAGTGCGCCCTAACTGGTGTTCACAAATGGCCTCCTGTGACTCCAATGACTGTTGTTAAGACTCAATAGAGCACTAACAAAGCCGAAACCTACTTCCCACCAACGACTACCACTCTAACAAAGGTCGTTGGCACTTGGAGCACAAAGGGTTCCAGTGACATCATCGGCCTTGTGAGAGGTTAAATACCTGGATCTCCACACCAGTTAGTTGGACCAGTCCCAGCCTGGTCAGTTGCGTACATGAAGTGATAAAGCCTCTTGGATGAGAGGTGAAACGTCTTCCTAGACAAATAACCAAGTCTTGTTGCTTTTGACTGAAATTGCTTTGGGGATCCGTTTTTAGACCACATTAATATTTCCAAGCAAATAAAATCTGGATTAAATGAGGGATGTATGAACTACTGGGTCTGGAGACTGCAGCTGGGACCCTGCAAGAGGATTTCTGCTGATTCTGTAATGTCATCACTCCATTTCTCTAAAAGTAAAGCCAAAAGTGATATTATGATGATGACGATGATGAAGATGATGATAATATGTTGTCTCGGTTCGAATAGGGTAATTTCAGTTCTTGGATATGAAAGAGATTCTCAGAGAATCAATGCAGTAAATTGTACATTGAACATTTTAAATTGGTGAATTTAAAAAAATTTTTTTTTACATTTACATTAAGAATTGATCCAAAAGCAGTTACATAAATGTACTTTAACATTAACACAGTACAACAGTCAACACAAACAAAGTGCAATTCTCCAAACTCCTAAAAGCTATCATGACATTGATACCAATGGATGCCTTAGGTTGTCTTGCTACATATGATATGACATATCGTATTGTCTACTTCTCCAAAATCATTCAAGGTTTCAAACGCATTATTTATTATTTATTTTTAAAACTAGCCCTAGTAACTAACTTCAAAATCTGATCCTAATGGTTAGTGTTAAATGTTGACTGGAAGATAGACTGATAGATGGAGACATGCACCTAGGCGAGCAGAACTGATCCTCTTAAGGCAAACAGTTTGAATGGCAAGGGAAGTGGATGTTTTAAGAGAGGAGGCCCTGCAGGTACCTGGCAGCATTCAAATGAGTCCACAAAACTTGTTCTTCAACTTGGCTTGTTAGCGCTGTGGGATATATTCTGCTGAAGTGGACATGCAGAAATGAGCAACAGGCAGAAAAAGAGTGAATGGTGAAAGACGTACACACACACACACACACACACACACACAGATACACAGATACATTTTGTTAATCTATTTTAGAATTTAGCATAAATTCTGTTCCACTTTTTTTGGTTGGTTCTTCAGGTATTTTTTCTTAACTCTTTGAGTAATCCTGCAGATAATTGAATCATTTTAATATAATGCCCTGCCTTTAAACCCATCCGAACCCCTGTGAGAGTGTCACATTATCAATATTGGCTTCTGTATAGTGCTATGGATAATAGGCTTTAAAGCATAGCTCCACATGCACGCATGCACACACCTGCATGAAACATATGCAAAGTATGATATTGCAGGCGAGTCTGCAGAGGTGACCTGCAGTTGCCCCTCATTAGCGTATTCAGTTATGCGAGAGAAGAGGCCAATACGGATCAACATTTACTGTTCTTCTAGAAAACAACCCCATTTTGACTCTAATGAAGTCTCCCGACAGGTTCTCCTGAGAGTTAGAATGGAGAAAGCATGCTAATGCAGTGTGCTGTGGCACAGAGCGCATTAGTTTTGACATATTTTGAATTACCAGTAGGGCCGTACTGAATACCATTTTTTGAGTATTAATCAATATTGAATATTTTGATATTTGTTGTCACCGATCCAGCCAACGTTGCGCCATAGCTCATTGGCATTACATGCATCACATGGTCTTATTTACTCAATGGGCTTAAAAGCGAAAACAGGCTGCTACAGTATAACCATACTGATCTCTACAAACATCAGACTGCTCGGTTATAATGCGACCCAGCTAGCCATTTCTCTGTTCTCGGCTGAGATTGATTGCAAAGTGCTGCAGTATTTCAGTGGTTGCACTGTATAAAAAAATGTGCCTAGTTGCTGGACATCCCCTGCTCAGAAAACCACAGAGAATTTAAGCCTGCGTGTTTTTTACTAACATTGTTTATAACAGAGCAGCTGATATTGGTTGTGGAGCAACAAGTTAGCTGACTACTGAGTTGCTCCTGTAGCTTCCTGCTGCACATCCAGCACCAGCAAGAGAAGGAGAGATGCTGATGTAAATGACAGTAAAACGCACAACAGACTCTCACATTGAGTTGAAATGGAAACACTGGGCTGCACCATGTGCCTTTTTGATTTAATTAATCTTTAATTTTGTTATTCTACAGTTTTGAAAAAAAACACAGAAATGCAAAATCCAAAATTTAAAACCAAATACACAACAAATCTATGAAAACAAGGTTTTGACATGGCTGTGACCTATCAGGGTGGCCATGTTAAGCTTATTAGCCTTTAATCACTAATAAGTAATTACCATTAAGCCAGGGTTGTTTCACTCCATCCATCACTTAATGGTTAAGAGATGTTGAACAAATATACACTACATTCCAACTACCCCCGCCCTTGTGCTCCTATTATTATTTCTTCTTCATGAATGATGGAGTGTCTGACTAACCACTTAAAAGGCACATGGTAGCCTTGTCATGCCCCATGCACCACTGAATCAAATCGCAGCCAATTTTGAAAAATGTCAGTTTCATTTTTTGGTTCCTGCTGTAGTAAATGCGTTCGCTTGATCAGCTCATCTTATTTGTGTAGGTCTTGACTCAATCCTCTTTATTCTTTCATTATATATGCAGTTGTGTAAATATATGTATGCTTGTTTACAGGCATGCAAATATGTGAAAGGTCATCTTGGAAAAGTTTGTTTTATTATACTATTATTATTATTATTATTGTTACAATTTTTATACATGAAAATATTTTTTTACACAGAACATTTTAACTATACAAGCCTTGAAAAATAATACAAAACAAAAACAACAACATATTCAGGGATGAGTACAAAATATAACACTTTAGTTCCCTTCTATGTGAAGCTGTTAGCAGTCAAATTACCATAAAATATGTTGACTCTTGGTCATTCATGAAACATACTCTGTACTACACTATTATTGGAACATATAATTAAAACGATAAGCCCAATGCTGCATGTTTATTCTTGTCTTTTCCCAGGTCTCTTAACCTCAAAATGTTGGTTTGATAAGTTCAGTGCTGTGGTGTGATGTGCAACATTTTTGCTCATTTTAAAAATGGCATTTGCTTTCAGCTTTGTGTCCTAAAACACCCATTGTTGTCTAACTGTCCCATATAAGACACTATTTTTACTTGAGTGAGAAAGTTCTATTTTGATGTTGTTTAATAATACCATACTCCTAGATACTAAAACTAAGGTCAAACTAAATACTCACAGTACCTTCTTTTTCATCTTGTAACATGTTGAAGTCAGTTGGCCCATCTTCGTAAAATCTTTAAAAAATATTTTCACGTAATTATTCTTTGTCAATTTTTAAGGATGTAGATTCAGTTCCAATGTGTGGTGTGCAGTGTGTCTTGATGCTGTTGCTATATTTAGGTAGTGTGTTTGTCCCCACAGACATTTTTTTTTTCACACTATTAAGCACAGAACACACCTGGAGAAGATGGCTACTACTTCTTTTAAAAATTAATGATTGTTATTAAGAGTAGAATATTGACGGTTCAGACTTCAGTACAGTTGGTGTGATGGAGCATTTGATTCAAACAGAGTTACAGTGGATAACAGGTTTAAACTACTTGTTCAGCAACATAATGTCTTGCAAACCTAATGCTATTATCATGTTAGTTTAGTCTTCAGTGGGTGCTGAAATACACACGCTCAAGAATAATTTGCATGTTGTATCATATTTTTCCTTGCAGTTCTTGTTCCTTTTACTTTAATGGCCTTTCTCTCCTTAACGACTCCCTGAAGATTTTCCTGTGAAAACATTTGTATGCATGCACACATGCCCATATGTGCGCCCATACACACACCCATGCACACAGTACTGTGTGCTGCTGTGGAGGGATTGTAACTCTAATACAGCCTGTGTCTCTCTCTGTCACATTAAAAAGCCAATTTCCTTTTAATAGCAACAACAGCTGGAGCTGACACGGCCTGTGTCTGCTGATGGAGCAAACAGCTCCAGAGCTGTCCTGCAGCTTAGGCCTGGGTGCCTGCCTCATTACAGGAAAAGGAAGGAGAGCGATGGTTGGAGGGGGGTGAGGGAGAAAGTATGTAACCAGTGCACTCTAAGGCAGGTTGTAGTCATGTTTTTGTGTTGTTGGAGAGATGTTGAAAAGGAAATATCGTTAATACTAGACATGATGGAACGGTCGAGATCAGTACCTTTTTATAGCACTGTGTTAACTATCTTACAAGTCACACTAAGTCATTCGGCCTTCTTCCTTCCCTTCCTATCATCCAGTACACCTGGTTGAGTCCCAGGAGATGGCTGAATCTGCAAGAGTACCAGAGCAAGAAACTGATGCAAGAGAGTGGCGTGGCTGTCCAACGCTTCTTTGTGGCAGACACAGCTTCTGAGGCCCTGGAAGCTGCAAAGAGACTCAGTGAGTAGAGGGCACCAGCACGCACACACCCACCCACAGATAATAAAACCATAGTTTAGTAACTCCAGATTCTATGAGAATAGGCGTAGCCCCCTGAGAGCTAAACCATTTGGTTTATCCCTTGCACATGCACAGTCATGCAGATTTTTCTTGCGCTGTATGCCCTGCATGGGCCCCTCTTACGTCCACACCCACAGTATATAAGAGCGGCGTAACCGTAATTCTGCTTCCAACAATCCTCATTTTCTTCAGTCAGTGTTGGTAGAACAGGGGGCCTGGTTCTTACGGACAGCATCTTGAGGGAGATTTGGCTTAACGGCTTGAAAGGAGGTGCTACCAGAGCATGCAGCACCAGCGGTATATCTGGAGGTAGGACAGTACAAGAGGCAAAGGACTGGAAGCAGAGTCTCTACAAACCAGAAAATGAAAAGAAAATTAGCTACCTGTGAAGCACACTGTGGTGGAATTAACTGTCAGAAAAACATGTCGGCATTAATAAAAGAAATTGATAAGCTCTGAGGCAAACGATTCTGATTTGTTTCTGGTTCTCAAATGGAACCGGTTCTTGATTCCCAACATGAAGATGAAGTGTTTTTTCACAGCACATTATGCAAATGAGAAAACAAAATGCTGAGAGTTCACAATCATTTTTTGCTGTCATTTAATAAGAAGTGTTCTCATTATTTTGTGGTGAACTTGCTCCAGCAACATGTAAAGCTTGTTGAAATACATGCATAGGGAACTGCTGCTGCTAGAGTCAAGCACATGGCCAAAACATCATAAAATCCTAAGATAATTCTTTAAAACGTTAGTATTGACAACAAGTTAGTTTAGGGTTTTTTTAAACAGTGATTTGGTTGTAACTGTACTTCTTGTTCACTGGGAAACAGTCCTATTTGTGCTGTGTGGCTCTGCAGACCTGCTCCAAGACACGCAAATAGCTGTGATTAATCAGGGTGGAAGTTTTATCAAGTTTAATCTCGTCTTAATGCTGTTTGCTTATGTGCAGAAGCCTGTGTTTCTTGAGCTTAGTGGTTGTGCCTGCTCAGTTTTTCATCAGACAGTCATCCGCGCTAATTTGGTTTACAACCTCTCGTGTTCAGTTTCTCAGTTTGGCATGTTCTTTGTTTTGCTTTTCCTTTTTTTATGTTTTAGAGTACTTATTTTTAATTCTTGGTTACAATTTGGATTTTTGCCCCCATACACTCACACAAAGCCGTGCAAGGAAGTGACTGAAACTCTAATTTTATTCTTTTAACACAAATCTTCACATTATACTCACATGAACAAAGATAGTTCAACACACATTTGTTTACACCCACACAGCTTTCTCCTCCATCCTCTACCTTCCCTGTTCTACTTTCTTCCCACACACCAAACCGCCAAACTCATTGAATGTATATTTCCTGTCTCAGCTTTATATTTTATTCAGTGTCCACTCCAACTACAGCAGTACCTTTCTGATAGTGCATCCCGGTTGGTTGTCAGCCAGCGAGGTGCCATTCTTTCTGCCTTTGGGCTCCAGCACCTGGGGCGATGCTTTTCAGTGGCCCTGGTTACGATGCAGACAAAGATAAACTGAATAGGAGGAAGAGCACATATATTTTCATGACAGTACCTATATTGCTTGGTAAGGGAAAACTGTGGATGAAGGAGTTAGATGGGAACAGACAGCTCAATAAAAGCCAGGACAGACTCAAGGGCTGATTTTTTGGGGGGGGGATTATTATTTTTTTTATTATTCCTAACTGATTTGCTGTGATTTTTGCTAACAAGTCAGATAGCATTTGTCTATATTTAGTTATGGGGCTGTTTTGAAATTTTGTGGCACAGTTGCATGTTGGGGTTATTGTACAACTTGCATCATGAGTGTTCGTAAATTCCCAGCTAAATTAAAAACATTTGCCAGTGCATATTTTTGCAGCTTTGGCAGTAATTTTCAGTTGGCTTAGTAAATCAACCCCTTTATTCCCACGGCATACTTCAGAGCTGCTCTATCTTCTCATCTCCGTTCATGCACTGAGCTTTGGTCAGTGTCCTAGTACTTGTGTGTGTTTCTCACACTTTGTGTATCCTGTGACTATTGCTGGCTCACTATTAAAGTATGCAAGCGAGCATAGACTGATTCATGCTTCATTTTGTCAGATACACACTGCGTCTTCTCATGCTCCCACATGAATGTGTACGGCTCGCTCTTGGGCCTTGTTAGGTCATACATGAATGTGATGGAGAGTGAGAGAAAAGGAGAGATCAGCAACCTCGTTAGTTAAGATATGTTTAGCTGAAAAATTCGAGAATGTCGAGCTCTGACTACGACTGGGTGAAGGGGAAGGCCGGGTGTGAAGCCAACCCTGGATAGACCTCTGTTTCATGGCTTTCCACTGTAGAGAGGACAGAATATGGCTCTGTACAGAGGATATGGATGGTTGGTGTATTTGAGCTGACCAGGAGCGACTCAAATGGATTTCTGTGTTGTGCGGACATCCTGCTGTGAGCCCCCCGTTCCCGCATACACAATAGCATGAACCAGTCAAGCATGAAAGCACAGACACAGATGAATGAAATGCGTAGGTTAAGCTTGCCCGTATGAAACACACACAGACACACACACACACACACACACATGCACCCCAACCAGTATCCTCTCCGCTACACTCACTTAACCATGAAGTGGTTAAGTTGACAGTTCAATTGCAGCAATGCTATATAGAAATTCTTCTCACTCCTCGTACACTGTTGAGTGGTCCAACTCTCCTCAAGTGGACACAGATTGATTTGTTCTATTACCGCTGAGGACAAATAGCTTAAGATCTTTCTCCTTCTCTATCGAGACATAAAAAAAAATATCCGACATGGACCATTGATTCCCTTTAACTTGAATGACAACTCAGGAGAGAGTTTACTTTGTGGCAGATGGGTGACTCACTAACCTGCTAATGGTTCATGGAAAGTAGGGCCCCATACTGGGTGAGCCATGCAGGGAGTCATCAGAAAGTCCAAAGTTTTTGTAATGTGGGCTCCACTGGGACACTGAAAGAATGACACTCTATCTCTCGCTGTCTGTCCAAAACCAGTGACCCAGATCCCATAGCTTTTAATTTGTGTGTTATGTATGTGTGTGACAACCCAAGCACCAAGCTTTAGTTTTTAAAAAGAAACTTTTGGACCTTGAAGATACACGGCATAACTTTAATATGTAAATGTATTGATTGAAAATTTTAAATATTCTTGGCTTTTTTGATAAGTTGTCACATTTGTGGTTATTGTCTATCAACACATATTTATGCATTCAGGTATCAAGTCTTTTTGTCTGGTTATAGAGCTTTAAGGACAATGTATACCTCCAAAAACTATTCATCAGTAAATAGGGAAAGTACAAGTAAATGGCTCTCTGGCAGAATCAATAATTTATGTTTGTAATGTGATGCTATTATTACTTGTTGCAATGAACTCTCAAAAACAATTCTATTTTCGTGCTTCCTAAAATGTGACTTAAAATAAGTCAGAAACATTAATCTATAAATGTTTGTGGTGGAAACCCAACACTCAGCCCATTAGATATATATAACCAAGTATCTTCTGTTAATTTCATTCAGTGCTTCATCAGGCTCATGAAGCAGCCACATACTTTAGTAAGAGAGCACTTAAGTAAAAGAGTACCTCAGTTCAGTTCACACCCTCATTATAAATAATTACCCATAAGTTACCCAGATGGACAAATAAGAAATCATCATCAATCCATCTCAATAAGAAAACAAATGTTAGCCCTCTGTGGCGCTCTCTGGATACATGCACACACCCATGATGCAATACTGTTTTGAAAAAGAAGCCCCTGTCTCACATTCACTGCAAACCTGAAATGATCTAGACATTACCTGACCTGATGAGCCCATGTGTGAATAGAGCAGCTCATTGCCCAGAGAATGCACAGCGAGCAAGTGGGTGTGTTGAGGACGTTCTATCATTTGGCTCAAGCAAAACCAGAAGAAAACAAACATAAGAGGGTGAAGAAGAAAAGTGATTTACATGAAGAAGACAACAAAAAACTGTAGAAATGACGAGATTCTAGAACTTCTTCGATAAGGGCTGACGCCAACATTGTCAGACGCATTAAAAAAACGGCAAGAGGCTTGGTTGTTCATGACCAAATTACAAACCGCCTATGTCACTGTGGTTTAAGGGCCATGTCCTGCCTCCTGCATGCTCCACCCTGATGGCACTCTCTCGCCAAATGTAGTATTTCCAGTAAGTGAATACACATCGGACACAGACAATCTCCTCCTAACTTCGGATAATGTCTGGAGTAATTTTGAGAAAACGGCATAGGTCACATGAAAGAGTTTTCTGACACTGTATCATGAATCATTAGTACTAGTACTACTCAAATAACCCCATCTGATAAAACCTGGGCTGTACAGATTTGTAAGACAGTGTCTACTTTGGCAAATCCCCTTCTGCACTGCTTAAAAATATGTTATCAATAACGGTATAGCTTTTAGTCAGTGCAAGACTGAATTGCCTTTCCTTTCCACTCAGATACTTATATACAGTACGTACATACAGTATAGGGTTTTCAGACCTAGTTACTATCTCATAGTTTTGAGATATCAAAGCAAGTCAGGTAATGAATATAGATTTTGTCTTTCCTTTCGAAGCACACATACATGCACACTAATATACACATACCTGTGCCCTGCTACAGCCAAAGAGAACATGATTATACAGTCCACTTTGTGTGTCGCCACCTGCCTGACAGATGCATCTGTTGAGCAAATCTTGATGGATTTTCAGTCTGAATTTTAAATCAAAACCACATTTTCCCTCCCATTCCTCGCTGTGAGAGCCCTTCATGTGTGCCATGCCTCCTGCCTCCCCCAGCAATCATTCGTTGACAAAAGTGGCCATGAAAGAAAACATTGCTTTGGATTCTTATCTTAACCGCATGTTGAGCCTTTGTGATGAATTGGAGCAGCATATACTCATGTATGTTTATACCGCATATCAGATGAGTTCAGAATATGATGTTGTTCCTTACTGTTGTCATCTCCCTGATTTTCCTTTGACAAACTGTGTAACGATTCCATTTTCTATATCTTTTTGTTTCTCTTCTCTCCGTCTTGTGTTCAGTTTTTAAGCTTAATTTCTCTCACTCCTCACTGACCTCAGTCTTCCTCTGCTGCTCTTTTTCACTTTGTGCTTAACACAGCCTCACTTCCAGAATGACGATTAACAGAGGTGGGAAACATTTTAATTTATTTCACTCTGCTATGAATATTCAGTGTAAACAGAGCAGTTTTTATGCATGGTTGTCAAATCTCATGTGTGCTTATTAGAGGGATAGTTGGTTTGATATGTTGGCTTACTGAATAACAGTGAGCTACCTTGACATAAGCCAACTCATTGATGAGTCAGGTTTGTGTGTGTGTGTTGTGTATGCAGATGTGGCTATGCCTATGGTGGCTATGCGTGCGTGTGTGCGTGCGTGTGTGCCTGTGTGCGTGTGTGTGTGTGTGTGAATTATAGGATCTACTCATCTGACAAATACGTCTCCATCAATTTCAATCTGTCAAGTATTGCCGTCAGCACTCTGCTGAGGTAAACAACCGTTCCTGCATTGAAAATGTAAAAATATTTTGTGGCCATGCTATATACTGTGAAAATATAGTGGTTTATTTTTTCCAGAAAGGTGATAACCTCTTTTTTGGCTACTAGGGATCTTCAATTGCCCTTAAAATCAAGTCAATGAGGTTTACACTGTGCCTCAGATTATGTGTACATACAAGTCGCTCAAGGCCAAGGATACTGTAGTTGTGTGTATCTTAAAGTGATTGTCTGCCCATTTAGTTGTATGCTCTCTATGACATCTCAGATCCCCTCTCTGCCTCTGTTCTGAGATTTGCAAATTGAGGCAAATCTCAATGTAAACCAATTCCACACAGTCCTGGCATTAGGAATAATACAGATGAATCCTCGATCAATTAATTAAGAATTTAATCCAACAGGTCAGATTTTATCAACCTACTATCAAATAAAGATCTTAAAAAAGCATGACCTGCATTCGCAATCAGAAGGCATAATATAACAATTTCATAATGAGGCAGCCGTTTCGGGGTCTGGAGCGGCAACTTTGAAAATTGAAGCGGGCGAAGTAAACTGGAGATCAAAATTAGAGAACAAACAAATTTTTTCTTGTTCAGAATTTGATAGAATATCTGCTGTGGCTGTACTGCTGCTGTACTAGCATGTTTTTTTTAAATCACCAAGGCACTTCAACAAGAACCTTTATTTTGTGAAAAAAAACAGTAACCACTGTGTCAGAAGATTTAAATAATGTTTTCTTAGGGCTATATGATTCAAAAATGAATAGGAAGTGTAGAGGCCCTTGCTTTGAATGACTTCAGCACGTCTGGTCACATCACAGGACATCACTAGTTTCTCACACTGCTCTGGTTTGATCTTGGTCCATTCTTCTTCTTGTAGTCTCTTCCACAGGCCGGTAACGGTAGTGGGTTACTCGATGGGGTTTATATCTGGCATGCAGTTCTCTTATTTTGCTCATTGTTTTTTCACAAAATAAAGTTTGTTTGCCTAGGTTATTTATAAAAAGAAAAAAAACACAACAAAATGCCAATTACAATGATATACTGTAGATAATGAAATCCTGAAAACTTGCAATTTAAAGTTGAGAAACATTATTCTTAAATTTTTGCACTATTTAACAGCGAATCTTTCACAGATCAATGAACCCCTCTCCATCTTTACTTCAGAAAGATTCATCCTCTCTAGGATGCTCTTTTTATACCCAATCATGTCACTAGCCTGTTGCCAGTTAACTTAATTAATTGTAATTAGTAGTAGTAGTAGTAACACTTTTCCAGTACTTTTTTGCCTCCACCCCAATATGAATGAGAATATCAGTACACATTTTAAAAAAAAGACCTTTCCTTGGATGGATCGTTTGGACAGTTTGAAGTTAGAGGCTGCATGGTGAACCGTATCTGCGGAAAAGAAAGCATGAGGAGATTGCAACAGCCCAACCTGCAACAAAACGCCTGAGGAGTGGATGCATGCACCAGCAGACCTAGGGATAGATGAGACAATTTTATCTCTCCTTACATGGAATCCATTGGTGTGGGTTTCCTATTGTGCACTGAAGTGAAGAGGAGACTCCCTGCTCAGTAGCCTCTGCTGGGCGGATTCCCAGACACATCCACTGAGTTTCCCCATCACTAACAGTGTGGAGAGACATGGGACATACCAGACATAGGACCATGGGTATGTTGGAAGAACCCACTGGTTAAGAGGGTCAGGGCAGCTGTAACTGTGTCGGCAAGTGGGAGGAAAGTCATAATGTTCCCTGCCCTAAAATTCAGCATATTTCTTTGATGTGTAAGGGAAATTATTGTTATATCTTTTAACAGTTTCCTTACTACAGGGAGAGGAACACTGTTCATGGCAGGTACTGTATGTGCACCTATCTTGGAGTTCTCTTTTAACCACAGATGAATGGAGACCAGAAATATATGGTCAAACTTGATATCTGCAATACATTAAAAGTCATCAACACATCAATACCTTTCTGAAAATGTAAGTGAGATAGGGTTTATATCTAAAAATAAACTGTGAGTTAATTTAAGATGTTATAGTAAAATGTGATTGATGCAATGAAAATGGTTACTTTTGACACTTCAGTTATCAGTAGTGGTGATACATTAGAAAAGGTGTGAAATAAAATGCTTAAGGTAATCAAGATAAGGCATAACACACATGCAGACACTTTGTATGCCTCCACATTTATTTTGCTGGTGATATCAATGGTTCCGCTTTGTCTAGCAGCGTGCAAAGGAGCATTTACACCTCCGACTGGGCCTGGTGCTTGTTCATGAGATCATCTTTAGAGTACCATATGCTTCTTAACTAACCCAACACACTGTCTAGCCTGTACCATCTGTCGTAGAAGCACTCTTCCCCCCACATGGGCATCACCACAAGCCGCTCTGTGGACTTCCTTATCCATGCATGATGTTTGCATCTCTCTCAATTTCTCCCTTATACTCCCCTCCCCCAAGCTATGTGTCAGTGGAGATGCTGTGTTATGCCTTTTCAGTTTATTTAGTCACATCTGCTTTTGTGCTGTTTCCATATAAGACTATTGAGAGGACTTTGACCATTAGTATGACAGCTGGAAGGCCCCACCAGTTTGTTGTGGGTGGAGACATTTTTGACACTGATGTCTGTCACCATTTCAGGGTAGACTTATTTTTTAATGAACATGTGCTGTAGAGCTGTCACTTTTAATTTGAAACTGTAACTTTCATTCGAGCATTGTGTAGCTTGTCACTTATGTTATGTCGCAGCTAATGACTAGAACAACATCAACTCTACAATGTTTAGGCTAAGACTACTTAGGCTGCGTTCAATATAAAGAGCAACTAAAACCCCAAGCCACATTTTTCAGCAGAAAATCAACAAATAGTATTGGGTAGTGTTTTGTGATGAATTCAGGTCATAATCTTTGTATAAAGAATTTAAATACTTTGGAATCTTGCATATTGTTTAATGACTATGCATAGTGACTACTGGCTAAGAGCTAGCTAATTTTTGTCACATAATCTGGAACGAGAGTGGGACAAGAGGGATGAAACAAACATCCATCAAGTTTTCTGCATTGTTTTTCAGTAATTTTTTAATTACATCGTATTGTCGCGCCATCTTCTTCTGCAATGGTATGATGATTTTCTGAGTGGAGAATTGGCACCACCTGTTGCTTATCTTGATGAACCAACTCCTAATAATCGCATAACAATAATGGGTGGCATTTTCTTTTGCAGATTTTTCTAAAATCTACGTTACATTTGAATGGAAACCCAGCTCTTGATTTCCAGAAAGCCTTAATATAGACAGCTGCTAAACGTATTGTGCATGACAAAATGCTCAGGAAGAGGTTTCTATGATGCATAAAACAAACAAAAGTGCAACTTTATTTGATCATATTAGAGCTACACATTAAAGTTAATGTTAAGTTAAGTTAAAATGATGAGAACATGTCTTTGGTATAAGATGTGCACAACCCCAAACAATATTTTGAAGCCCTGTTGTGGGCATTGAGTAGAGATGTGTTTCAGTTTCAGCTTCAGTTCCTCTTTTATGTCATCTTTTTCCCCAACACTTGCTCAGTGATAGGGCCATTGTCTAGATAATACTGGCCCTAAATTGAATGTTTTATTAAGACTATTCCATGCTTCATTGAGCAGTGAATTTGTATTTTTTTTTCACTCTGTGTTCATTCCAGTTCGGTTTCAATTTTTGCTTACCTGGATTTGAATAACGGTGTTGTATGAGGCCTAGTTCCTTTGTCATCAAATTCTATTATGCTCAGCTCTCTGTGTCTCAACAATGATTAGGAAATTGTTTGGACAAACATTTGAACAATGTGTTAAATGGAAAAAAGGAAGGTCACAGCTGTACTGTACACCTTACGGACACATGGGACCTGTGTCCTTTTCAACTAAAAACAGACAAATTTCTCTCACTGTCAAACATGGTTAAAACATGGAAAATGGTCAGACCTCTTCTCACTGCATATCCCCTCCCTTCTCATTCACAGTCCCCACTAGAGCTGCCTCTTGTACTTCAACACTTCAAGCGCCTTTTAAGATCACTTTCATCTTTCCCCTTCAGAAAATGAGGCAGTGTCTCTTGTGAAAAGCGCTGACAGTAGCAGTTAATACCGAGTAGAGTTGGCTCAACCACCGCCCTTTCACTTCTATCTTTGTCTGAAGTAGTGTGGGATAAGATGACCCTCTTAGTACCTTGTGTGTTTGTGTGTGTATGTACACCAACTGGGACACGTGTTTGGTCCTCTATTCAGTGGACTTACTTTGTGTATGTTGTCCAGTTATAAAACTCTGCAAGACAAGATGATCTTTTAACTGTTTAATTTAGCTGAAATATTGCTATACACTTTGAAAATAGAAGTTGTGTTTTGCTTGAAACTATAGCCAAGCTAGTTTGTGGGTCCAAATGTAAACATGAATGCCGAATAAGCCTGTGAATGTCCTCATTTGTCCAGGTCATCATTATCCCTAAAGCAATTTCAGTCCAAAGCAACTGGATTTGGTTGTTTGTCTTGGAGGACGTTTCACCTCTCATCCAAGAGGCTTCATCAGTTCATGTATGCATCTGACCAGGCTAGGACTGGTCCAAAGGTCTGGTGTGGAGATCCAGTTATTTAACCTCAAGGAGAAAGGCACTCCTGTGAGGACAACAATGTCCACATCCTGGACAGAGAGGACAGATGGTTTGAAAGAGGAGTTAAAGAAGCCATCTATGTAAAATAAGAGAAACCATCGCTAAACAGAGGAGGAGGTCTGAGACACCACTTACCTCCAATTTTTACAGAAACAGCAACTGCTTCTATTTTGACAGAAACATCAACAAACATGTGCCCTACACATTAAAATGTGTCATTAAATTTGACAGCAGTCTTTGGAGAGCAGCCCCGTTTGTACTCACACTGCCAGGGCCGGCCAATGCTTCTTGCTGTCCATACGTCATCACGCCGTAACACGTCACAGGCATTGATCGCGTGTGTGTGGCTTTGTTTACAAATCTTTCCACAGACCTCAGAGTTTTTGTGCGTCTTGTCGACTGTTTTTGAATATTTTCATCCGACCAAATCTGCAGTAAACACTCCACCTCCGCATCACACCAACGTGAACCTTTCACCGCCATTGTTGTTGTTGTTAAATGTCCGCGCATGGTCCGTCCTTCTATTCACATGTCCGAACAGGCGGACATAACGCTACTGCCGTAGGGCTCGTGCTCCTACACGTGCGCACGCTCGGAGCGGGTGCAATCACACTTCTTAAAGGTACTAGGCTTTAGCTGAAAAACCGGTTTTGGCCCCGGCCAGAAGGACAGTGTGAGTACGCCCTTAGTATAATGAAGTCTGTTTTGATTGATGGTCTTGAGCCTTTTACCTTGCACAGCAGCTGGATGTTGCAATATCACAAGATCATGCGTGAATCCATCTTGTCGGGCTTGAAGTAATACGTTTGTGTCCGAACCACTGTAGCTTGGGCCAAGAAGTGTGTTTTGAGTTGCTACTGGAACTGAACCGAGAGGCAACTGTTTGTTGAAAAATAACAATGATAGATGCTGATAGGCAGATGGTTCAAAATTTGAAACGAGCGTTATGAAAATTACTTCCATGTAGATCCATTTAGATTAGCTTTTAGCTACTGTGTCAAGTCAAAACAACATGGTTCTTTCTTCTGCATTTTACCCACACATTCTAACGTTTCATATTTCCCTTTAGCTTTAGTACCTCTCTTTTTAGCCCTCTCATCTCTTATCTCTTTTCCACTTCCTCTGATTTCTTCCCTCAATCACTCACTCACTCACTTACTTTTCCTCTTTTATGTACTCTTTTCTGTTGTTGCTCTCTTGTACTTATCCTCTGTGTCCTTTTGTTTTTGTCTTTAGTGCCTAACACCCCTCAATTAATGCCTCACCCTGCTCTAAAATAAACGTGTTACTACGGCAGTACCTCAGTGTCCTTGTTTGCCACTTCATAGGGGAACTAGATGAGTGCAGGGAGTTAGCTGGAGTGAGTTGCAGGTATCATGCCTCGCCACCCTACTCCCTGCAGGGCTTCACGTTGATGGACGGAACAGCTCTCATCTCCTCAGAGGGCTAGCTTGTCACAACGGAAGACATGTTAGTCTACTGTTTTCCTGTCTCCAGTACCTGCCAAGATATCATACACCCGATAGGGAGAGAGGAGGGCCTGGTTTAAATTTTAAGTTGATTAACATGGACAGAGTGGCCTACTGATGGACACTGCACCAACTTTATTTAAAACCCTGTAAATGCTGTGTTATAGCTGCAATCGCTTGCATACACAGACATTTTGAGAATCTGAAAAAATGCATGCACTTAACATTAAGCATGGCCCATGGTTACTCTGTGGCCACGTTCTATTAAGTCTCTATTGAGAATGAGGCCAGAGGATGTAGCGTCTTGCTCGTTCAAGGGTGCTATCGGGAACATTATTATTGTTACCATGTTTCAATAAAATCATGATATTGCATGATGAAGTGGTGATCCTCTTTCTTTCTGATTTTTTACACAGCACCAGCTTAGAAGCTGTCATTATAAACTGTATGGAAAATGGTGGGCACTTTCACAAAATACCTGGCAGGTGATTGGATTAAATATTTGTCTATCATGGGATGAACTCTGTCAGGAGAAAAGTGAATACATATTTTCCATAAGGAAAAGCCTTAAGTACTGTTCTTTGCAATTCTTTCAATGAAGAAATGCAGTTGTGATTTAAGTGATGCTATTGCAGCATCTCCTGTAACCTCTTTAGGAGCCACCATTGTTGTTTTGAACCAACTTTTCAGCCAACTTGATTGGTTGGCTCAATGTGGCTCAAAATGGAAACTCATTGCATGACTCTGACAAGATGGATTTTCAAGTGATCTTGTCTCGGTCTCAGACAAATAGGACTCTGGATTTTATTGAAAGATGTCAATTGAAGGGATATCCCTACATTTCTCAAGTGTTGTCGGATTTAGTTGCATGTTTCCATCAACCCTAGCTAATGTTAGCTCTGACATAAACGCTACACACTGCTGTACTGCTCCCTTACTTGGGTGAGAGAGCAAGAGAGTTGAGTCCAAGTAATGTGCATCCACTTCTATGAAAATATAAGCTGCCTTGCCTGGCCATTAGCACACAGTACATTACCTTAAGAATGCTAATTTTGTGAAAAAGACTTTGTCAATATATTTACAAATAACTCAAGTTTAAAATTAAAATAAATACTCATATTTTCATTATATTAATATATTTTCATTTATTGACGTGTCACAGTCAAGGAAGGTTGTGACACATGATTTTTTTTTTGTGTTAAATTACCTTTTTCTGTATTGTTTTTACATAAGTTTACATTTAAGCCACCCAAAATGTACTTGGGCCACCTAATTTAGGGTCTTGGTGGAATGAAGGGTCTGTGGATAAATACATTGGCATCAATCCCTGGCACTTAATCACATAAACGAAACAAGAGCTCAAACACAGACTCCTGGTCTCACCAAAGACCTGTTGTCAGCCCATGCATTAGCTGACTCTTAGGTCCCTCGTTTGGTAAGAAAAAGCCATGTTTCGGAAATTGTCTTAACGGCTGTAAATAGGCTTTGCAGGGTAAAGCGGCCTGTCTCTGATTTCTGTAAGCAGTTTAGTGTTTCCACCTCCTCATTATGCACCCTAACCTATTCATGTTGTGGGTGCGTGGATTAACTTTCCCCTCATCCCCTCTATCGTATTAGGATGATACTAACGTGCCAGTAGAAATGAACATGCACCCTAGTATTTGTTGTCGGTATACTGTGTATAAATGGAAGATTCCTAGGTGTGTTGGTATTAGTTGGAGCAAAATCAAATCCAGCAAAAGGAATTGTACTAGTGGAGTAATATGTACAAAACATCATTGTGCTTTTTTGTAGGGACTTCCGTCTCATTACTCATCAGTAGAAATTGCATTGCTTTTGAAATAGTTTTATCTGCTATTTATCATGCTGAACTGATGAAAAATCACGAGTCTGTAATGAGAAGTGAGCAGCTCATGTTCATACAGACACAAAATAATTCTATAGGGTGACCCTGAGTAAGGTTGTCAGAATACAAGAATTTGATACAATACTAGCATAAGAAAACGATATTTCTATCATATTGTTTTAAATCATGCGGTATTGAAGTAATGATGCTTTTGACAACCTAAACACAAATATAGTATTTCTCTTGTTAGCTGTCACATGCTGTGACTTGAAGTTGATACGAGTAGATGTCTTTGCAGAAGCTTTGTTGTCAAACAAAATGATTCTTCGTACTCATATCTCTGTGGTCGTTTAGCACCCATCGTTCCACAACACCATTATCATTACCGTCACCCCTCGGGTTGTACGGCAATGAAAAACTCTCAGCCAGGGATTTTTAAACTGCACCTCTCTGTCGCTGAGAGGTAGACCAGGGCCATCTCAGGATGTCATTAGAAGTGCTGTCTATGTCTGAAAGCCAGGTGGACTTGTCCTCTAATGAGGAGTAGGCCATCAAGCAAGCAGTGACTGGAGGAGGTGTCACACAGAGGTGCCACTGTCGGTCCAGGACGCTGATACTCTCCTCGACTGAGTAGCACTGAGATGTCATCATTAGAGGCAGAGACCGACACAGGGACGGTGGGCATAACCAGACAAGACAGCGAGATGGTAATGATATATTTAGTTGTAGAAAACAAAGAGGTCAAATTGTTATCTTTGACTTTTTTGTGTCTTTGTTTGTCCCTCGATATGCAAGTCCCAACATTGGTCTTACATACATAACAGAGGAAAGATGACTTTGGAGAGCATGATTAGGATTTAGGAATGTCTGTTAACTTTTCAACCTCAACTGAACAGGATAACATATTTAGCTTGAATAATCCCAAGGACATTTTATATCAAGGTAAATTAAAACCCCAATGTTTCATTTTCATATATTTCCTTATGGTTCACCTGTCATCAGTGCAATGATTAAGTTTTTCTGAAATTTTTGCAGTCTGAAAGAATTGAAAATACTAAAGGCTTTCAAAAGCTTGACTTTTTACGAAAGAGAAAACAACATGCACATATTCAGTTTTCTGCTTGTGCAATTACTGAGGCTAATCAGATATTTGCTCTGTTTTATGTCATTAATGTTCTGCATTGCCTTTGGTAGATTTTGCTTTAGTAGGTTATGAGTTCATTGTTTCCAATATCAGTGAGCCATGCATGGCGAAGTGAGTCAAAAGCTAGAGCCGCTCCAATAGCTTTCTGTAGATATCAATATGCAGTTTTACAACATAATTGAAGTTCTTTAAAGACACACCATGTGCCACTAGATGTAAGCAAATTGAAGCACAGCTTGTTTTTCTTTCTACTTATAGTGCCCGAATACCCCTGAATTAAGAATAATATTTCAGCTGCTTGAACTTATTCCAAAAAATGTTGGAGAAAGACTAATCACGTCTACTTTATTTGTTTTAATGGTCTTATAAACTGACACTTAATTTTTCTAAAGACTAAGTTTGGCAGCAATTAACACTCCTGCATCATAACCAGGAGGCGTACTATCATGATGAGCACTGATGCTGAAGCTTGGGAGGTCTTTCTTTTTTCTGTCTTTTTTTCTTTCCTCTGGTGTTAATGACTTTTATCTATAGGAATGCTTACACTCTCTGTGTTGTTTGAATGTGGCGGTATGCGCTTCTTTGTTTTCTCCTCTCTCCCAAGAGCTTCATTAGTCGTCTCCATTTAGCCGCCACATTACTTTCATTACTGCACACGTGCTCACTGGGGAGGGCCGTCTCAATCTTTTTCTCTCTCCATGCAGATGGTCGCCACATCTTAATCTATCTGGATTGGGGCACAGACTACATCTGTTCCTTACCAGCCAGCATCCCCCTCATGGCACAGCCTCGGAGGCTCCATTAAATATCAAACCAAAGCTATCTCTACTGTTGGCCATCCATGGGCTACATGGAAATGGAGGATGGGATGGAATAGAATAGGCCTTTCAAAAGTGCACAGAAAGAACAGTACTGATTGTAGAAGGAACGTCCTCTTTGCCAGCTGCTGTCACTGGCAAGCAGACAGGGAGTTGATTTGCACTCATTACTAGGGAATGAGTACGGCCTGAGGATGATGACCACATTACTCCGATTGCATGTGATTTGATTGGAGATGTTGTGCAATGTTAATCTCCTCCCCCTGTGTCCCCAAGATAGAGAAAACAAATAGAGATGAAAATCTTGCTCCGCATCTTCACAGTGGGCCATGTATGATACAAATGGAAGCAGAGAACCGCTTATGCAACTGTGGTCCCCTCCCCTCAAGAAATGGGTTTTCCTTCAACAATAATATAATAACCAAATAATATTCTACAGGAGTTATTTCTATTTAATTGGCTACAACAAGTAAGAAAAAATATCTGTCATATATCAAATGCATATACTACACTCTGTGTGTATTTTGCAACCACAGTAATTAAAACCTTCTTGTATGAAGAATTTTGGACAGAATCTGAGAGAACATAATTAGAAAGAAATGGTCATCACTTTTCATTGGTGTGGCCTCTGTGTACAGATTTAATATTGCATGGTTTCACTGTATGAACAATTTAAGCTTCGACTCTCCAACAGTGCTCCCTGGTATCTTTACTGATTAACTTCAGGCATGCTTTCTACTTTCCTGTTACTCATGGCAATGTTCAGGTTGAACATGGGACATGACATTTCTCTGATTTTACATGCTACTACTCCTTTTCCATCCACTCCCCCATTCTGCTCCGCACTCATTAGGGTCCAACCTTTTGTCTGAGTGTTAGAGGCCATCTCATGTCTGTCATACTACCAGATAATGGCTGCCCTGCTCTTTACCATGCACCATGCACACTGTGATCTTTGAGGACATCATTATCCTCTCCATGTGTTCCAACAGAGTGGTGTCTCAATGTTAACCAAAGAATTTGGAATGATTCTACAGGGATCTTTTCAGCATGCAGTCTTTCACATGCAGTTTAAATGCATTTTTATTTCTCATTTTGTCTCTGTTTTGTTTTGTTTTTATAAACTTTCCTCCTATTATCAGAACATTATTCTTTCAGTGCCCATCCATAATCACTCATACTGCTTCAATATATTGTTGTGTGCCACATGTTAAGCAGCTTTGCTATCAATTACTAGTGCAGCAGGAATGAACACCTGCCTCTTCTCACTCCATTACCTTTCCTGTCACATTGCATGCCTTTTTAATATATTTAATATGTCTTCCTTTTAAAGCCATATTTTGTGTTTTTTTTTGCATGGTCCTTATCAATGTGTCAATACCCTAACCTTTCTCCACACCTCAAACAATGGAATCTCCCTATTGGGCTACATCTTTGTTCTTCCACTTTTTTTTTCTTATTTAAAGCAAAAGTAATTTCCTCTGTGTCGCCCCTCTCCGCTACACATGCCCACAGGACACTCTATTTCATCTTGCTTTGAACCCTTTTTAATTTTGCACAGTAGCAGTTTTTTATTAACATATTTATTCATTTATGACTCCTCTCAAAACCCTTTGCATATGGGCACACCTTTATTCTCTCATTCCCTCTATTTCTTTCTCCCCTCTCAGCTCTCGACTCTCCACAGAGAACGGGCCTCACTAATGCAGTGTTAGTTTAATCCCTGCCACCCTGTCACAGGCTATTTTCTCTGGGTCATTTTTCTTTCTACAGCAGCAGTGGGCATGGCCAGAGTTTTCAGGCTCTCTCCGCTCACCAGCTCCTGTCTAGATGTCCTCTACCCTGCTTGTAGAGTTTAGGTTTTTTGTATACGCAGTAAAGGGAGGAGCCTGTCTCCAGCCCTCAAGGTCAAGGTGTCTTTCTCGCCATTGCACGGGAGATCATCCCCTTCCACTCATCCTAACACCCACTTCCCATCCTGATGGCAGCCACCTGTCAATGGCTGAACTCCCCCACAAAGATAATAATAACCTAGCCAGAGACCATCTTTCATCGAGTGTCCTCGCTCCAATTGAATCGAGGGAGATTTTGGGGAGGATGCTGAACAGACAGCTGAGGGGCCTCCTCCTGATGTGCAAGTTATATCAAGGTGGCAGTGACAGCACAGGGGATGCAGGGTGGTTATATATTTGGAGCAAGGTCATGAAAAAGTTGCAACAGTTGTGCAGTTGCTTGTTTCACTTCTTGCACTGTGTAACCGGATGTCATTTGTAAGGAAACGCACCATTAAACAGTTGAAGTGTATATTGTACAGTGTGTAAATGGTATCTTTAGCCATGCTAGCGGCATAGTTCTAGAGATGGCAGAGTTGGTTCTGTGGGTCAGTCCATCACTTTGGTCCAGACGGAAATATCTCTCAAACTATGAGATGGATTACCGTTACCTTTTTCAAAGACATTCATATTCACCAGAGGATGCAGCCTACTGACTCTGGTGACCCTATGACTTTCATGCTAATGCCACCATGATATATAAATTTCAGTATTTTAGTAAAATGTCTAAACAACGAAACTTTGAAGTTTTGGGTACAGGTTTGATTTTTGCTTTTATTTTTCAGCATCTGTCAAAATACTTTAGAGAGTTATTCAACCACTCAGAGCCACTATACCAGCAAAATAAATAAATACAGAAATAGAAATAGAAAAATAAATACAGACTTAGTGTGCAAAGGCCTTTAGTTGTTTAAAATATCCTCTTACATCCATTTCAACATGGGTACAGTAATTCCTGTACTACTGTACATTGTAATAATGCTTGGGTTATTCACTCTGTTTCCACTTGGCAGTAACATGTATCCTGAGTGATTCAATCACAAGTGAACAGCTCTAAGTACAAGGTAAAGCACTGTCAGGACTCATTGAGGAGGCCCTGAAATCTGATCTCAAAAGCAACATGCGGAGGTGGTTCAGGCTGCGTGTATCCACATTCTAATAGTAGTGAGAATAGTATGTGACCACATTAGGGACTGCCTACTCAACTGAGCCCTGTGTGTGAGAGGAAGTACCTCTTCATTTCCAGGCTTTGTCCACAACGTCTGATTCTATAGCTCTGTGTATTTTGGCTGTTTTTGTACTTTTAAACATTGTTATTTTGAAAGTTATTCCCCTGTCACAGAAACCACTGAGAGTGAATCATGTGTTGTGGATGGATTCATGAATATGTAGGATATATTGCTACAGATATTCCTGTTCTTTCTTTGTAACATCAGCTGTTGATATTGACAAGTCGGAGCAGCTGTAAGATGGATAAACACATTCATTTCCTATAAATTCTTAACAATAAAAGACCCATGTTATTTTTTTAATTATATACTTTTATTGTGAAGCAGCAAAACAGGAAATGTTGGGGCTTCATCTGCAGTAACTTAACATGACAGTAAAGTAAAGTCGTGAGCTGAACAGAGGCTAAAAAAAGGCATATTTCTCTCTGCTCTTCTGCACAAATCGCAGCAGGTAGACATCATTATTTATATGTTCATAAAATACACCAGACATTCCGAACATACTACACACAAAAAAGCGATTTCCTAGTTTGTCTGTGTGCCAAACATTTCTCTCACAAATGGTTGGCACACACAAACTATGAAATCGCTTTTTCATGAGTTATCTCATATCTGTTACAATGAGGGTAATAATGATTTATGTGAGGGTAACAACTGCAATTCACACACAACACATGAACAAATGTGTAAGTCATCTATATCCTAAACAGAAATGATGTAGGTGTTTATTTACATACAGAGCCGGGAAGTGGTCACTGAAGATGTATGTGTAGAGCTGCTGTCAGGTGTGAACAGACAGACTGAGAGCTGTCCACTTGTGATCAGATCGCTCAGAACCTATGTTAATAATAATAATAATAATAATAATAATAATAATAATAATAATAATGTAGGTCAGAACAGGCTATTCCTTTTGGATGGGTGCTGAACGCTGCACTGTAAACATTCTCTTCTTCCCTACATTATGCCTAATCTTTTCATATATCACACTCCCTGCCTCACCTATTCCTCTTCCACAGCTTCTTTAAATCAGATGGACAGATATGTGCTCTGTCTCTCTCTTTCTTTCCCTCCTTTTGTCATTCTCACTTTTTTTCTACGTCTGTTTCTTTCTTTCAGATGCCAAAGAGATTGTGTTGAAAGCTCAGATTCTGGCCGGTGGCAGAGGAAAGGGTGTGTTTGACAGTGGCCTTAAAGGTGGAGTGCACTTAACTAAGGAGTAAGTATGTCCCTATCTACATTTCAGACTGAGTTATTGTAGGGTATACAGTAGACTTATCTTATATCTCCTGCGACAGCGTCGTTTATGAGTGAGGAGGCTTAAAGAGCTCTCTGAAGATGTTCCCTGGGCAAAAAGACACCGTCATGATTACTTGTGGTGCAAATAAACAGCTTTCCTTTCTTCCCGTGTCTCGTTTTGGAACAACTACTCTCAATTAAATGTTAAAAAGGTGATTTTAAGGTCGTCAGAAGCATTTCGCGCCCCATACTGAGTTTTCCTCTTTCGGGTTGATTGTGTTTTGTGCCGTTGCTGAGGTTTGTTGTGTTCTAGCAAAGGATTACAAAGTGTGATGGGTGCATTCCTCCAATGAAGGCTCAATCTGAAATCTTGTGCATTTTTACAAAGGCTAAACTGCAACTTGAAGGCGTTTTTCTTTGCTCGGGCTCTGCATTTCCCTCTGCCAAGTTTCCATGTACTAAAACAGTGCCATCTAGTAAAGGTGCCTACCATTTACTGCCGCCTTAAAGGCAAAAAGGTGATTTATGACAATTGTCCCAGATATGTATCACCGTCACCATACTTCAGGGTTCACAATGGCTGGAAACTTTTCAAAACTGAGATATGCTGACTTTCATCGTCCCCAGACAGTGACATGAGTGCACAGTTCACCTTCGTCTCATCTATCAAAGGATGAATACAACCCTGGCTTCTTTTTTATTCACTTACAAAATCAGAGCAGGCTTACAGAAGGAGCCGTGGCATGTGGGTATAAATGGAGGTTTTTTCACAGCAATGTGTAGTGTATGTACAAAAGTGTATCCAAAAACTGTGCTTTGCCAAAATATGTTAGATAAATGCCCAGTGCTGAGGCATATCTCTCTTTAACTGAACTCTGGAGAAATAAAGAAATACTTATTCATTTGGCCATTCACCTGCTTTTCTCATCTTTTTTTTCATGCATGTCAGGGTTTTTATTTTTTAATTAAAACTGACTTGCAACCTCTCTCCTTCAGCCCTACTGTGGTTGGTGAACTGGCCAATAAAATGCTGGGTTTCAACCTGACTACAAAGCAGACACCGAAAGATGGAGTGAAAGTGAAAACGGTGAGCTACTGCGCAGACTGAGGGAAATAAAGATAAACTTTGCTCTTTCTTCTTGTTTTTTTTTCTGACCTCATTTCAAGGCATTTTGAGTCCAGTAATGCAGTTCTGTAAACTTAATGACTGTGAAGGCTGTCTGGCTCCATGGCTTTTTTGTTTTAAATATTAGCCCTCCACTGTTGTTTACTGTGGGTTTGCGCTAGCTGGTGTTATGGCTCATTGCATAAATTCCACCAGGCCCACTGTGAATTTAAAGTGCTCAGTAAACAACTGTTCCTATGTGCCACTAACAAGCAGGAGTATAATGTTCTCTGCTTGCATGCTGCATGCAGTAACTCCTCAAAACAGACATTTCCAGGTGATGAAGACTTCTCAGTCTTGTGTGTACTTCCAGCTCACTTTCTTTGTCTCTTTCCCATCTCCCTTTACCCTTGCTACCCCCAATTTCACCTAACTTCTGCTCCTACTGCGAAGTTTAGGTGGGTGTCACACTTGTCACTTTTATAGAAAGCACCTGGGGTCTAGAAGGTTCAAAAGCTCAGAATTAACTCAATATCTCAGAGGCAGAGGAAAAGGTAAACAAACAACAACATAAACTGGGCAGAAGTGGATTAGATGTGAGCAAGACCTGACCTCCAAATGGTCTCAGAGAAACAGCCCTTGACTGACTTTGAGGATTGAGTAACAGAAGTAATCACAACCTGGTCCATCAGATGACAGCCAGAGCATAGCTGTCAACTTGCCAAATGGCGCTTGCATCAACCCTAACCCGTACTGAACACCACAGGAAAATGGACAACACTTCAGCATCTACATGGATTTGCTGTCATGGAGCTGATAGAGGGACGAGTAGGGTAGATAAGGGAAGACGAGACGGGCTGTGGTAGAAGACTGTGGAACGCTAAAACAGGGGGTTTTGGGGAAAAGGAAAGAACGAGATGGTGGGAATAGCATATGTTTAGTCTGAGTGAAGTATCAGGCTACAGGTCGAATGACTTCAGTCTTAACAGAACATTTGAGTGATTGGAGAAGACCACATTTGGACAAGGAGATGGGGGTGCTGTCTGTGAACATGGAGTTGAGCGAAGGCTATCCATCCTCATCTTCTGGGCGATAGCATGGAAGCAGAATATAAGGGTTGTGCATGTTCAAGCTCACTTAAGCTGAAAACCTGAAGCCCATTAACCACCATACAACTGATCGCTCGTAATTATTTTTCCACCCTCCAAATGAGCCTCTTGCTTGTTTCCTCTTTCTGCTTATCTGCCGGACTCTCAGCATTCAATTCCTCTCTGTTCGCCTCCCTTTTTCTCATTCAGAGCATAGGAGATTTTCTCAGAGCTACGCTTCATAGATTCTGCCAATCTTCTGCTTATTTCCCTGTGTCATTGTGTTCAAGCTAGTATAGAATATTGTGGACACTTTTAAAGGTGCACTGTAACGTAAAAAATAAAGTTTTGCCAAATACTAGGTGGAAGTCAGGAAAAGTGAAATTAGTTTTTTTTTTTATTAGGGTTACAGTAGGTACCCATTATGGGATCACAAAGTCAAGTTAGCATTCTAGCCACATTCCTCTATCAGACCCTCTTTCTCCTGCTATACCTTATCAAGGTGATGGTTGCTGAGGCCCTGGACATTACCAGGGAGACCTACTTTGCCATCCTGATGGACCGCGCCTGTAATGGTCCTGTCATGGTAGGCAGCCCCCAGGGAGGTATGGATATCGAGGAGGTAGCAGCCAGCTCCCCAGAACTCATCTTTAAGGTATATGATTTGTGGTACATACCCATCACTACAATATCGAATGAGAAGAAAAACTAAATTCAATGTATCTGCCTTACAAATAGCAGTGCTTACGGTGAAATTGATTGATCTAGTCCGGCTAAATGGAGCTCTTAAATAGAGTGCAAACTAGGGCTGGGCAACCAACAAATACTGTATTGACTATCTGTGACTTGTTGACAGTTGTTTTGTTTTGTCATTTTGTCATATTTTGCTTATTTAATGGTCAGCCTTCAAAGAACAATTAAGAGATGCTGATCAGCGGGCAATGGCAGCGAGAGGCAGTAGGGACAGACAGCTTGTAGAGCTAGTGAAAGGGAGAAACTCAAATCTAGAAGGTATACGGTTGTATTTTTCTGTTTAATAAGGAAAACAGGTGTAAGATACTAAGAATAATTCCTTTCTTGACATTTTCATTTATTTTTTAGAGTTAAAAACCAGGAACGTATTGAACTCACCATTTGAAAACATCTCCCTGCTGAAACTAGACATTGCCAAACCCTAGAGAAAACTCCTTGCCATCTTTTCTCAAAGATCTTCCTCTTCAATCAACAAAAGTTTTACTTGTATTGAAATTATGTCTAGGCTGGCTTGCCCAGTGGGCTTTACACATGAAATTCGTCCTCAGTTCTTTTTTATGCTTGTTCAATTAAATTTAGTGTTGTGCCTGCATGGGCACTGCAGCAGCTGAAAACATACAGCAAAACACTGAAGCTTAACATGAACAAATACACAGCCTTCTGTGGTTTTTATTGCTATTTATTAAATTCCATTTACAGACCCTAATCCATCGTTGTCGCTTGGCTACTTGGCAACACGTCCTTGTTGTTTTTAACAGATGTACAATTAAAGCATTGCAGATGGAGTTTGCCTCCATTTTCAACCTTTGTTTATCTTCCTTTTGCACGTGTCTACAGATGTTTGAACAAATTGTGAAGATCAAGCTGAGGTTTATGTCATTCATTATCTCAGCAGAAGATTTAAGTTTGTATACAGTATAGAGTACACAGCTGTAGTGTATGGTATCTAACAAACATGATAGCCTTTCACACATCTCATTAAAATCTATATGGTCCAGACTTAGAGAATTGATTCATACAAGCCAACAACAGCCGCATCTTTATACTTTATTTTCTTCACCACTGTGTACCCTGAAATCCTTCATCCATTTTTTATATCCATGAACAAAGTTGATTAGTGAGGACCTCTCTCTCTCTGAAAGTCAAAAATATTAGAGTCAGATGATCATAAATCTATCGTTTCAACCCCAAGTCTCCCATTCTCCATGTCTGGCAGCTTGCCACTCCTTAATTACGATGTTGGGACGGAGTTTAATATGAACATCCACTTGGTGTCAAATTAAAGTCTTGCGTTTGAGCCTCTTGTTCTCCCTCATCCCTCTCTCCATTTGTTTCCCTCCCTTTTTCTTTCACTCTCACTGCGTATCTTATAGGAAGTCATAGATATATTTGAAGGCGTGCAAGACGACCAGGCACTTCGCATGGCAGCTAATTTGGGTTTCAAAGGACCTCTGCAGAGACAGGTAATGGGCACACTGAAGGCTTTAAAGACAATGCAAAGAAGAGACAGAAAAATCTACGATGCACACACACACACACACACACACACACACACACACACACACACACACACACACACACACACACAAACATAGACAGATTTATCCTCATTGACCAAACTTTGGCTATTATTAGTTTTACAGAGGCAACTTGTGAAGTGTCATTAAACTAGACTCACTTGCCAGGTGGTCTATTGTCATATATCTGGCAATGATGCACAGCACTGTGCAAGGCCGAGGGAGCTGACATCGCTACTAGTACCATCACAGAACATGGCTCATATTGATTTTGTCAGTTAATCATACAGTAAGAGACAAAACTTGTGACAATTGGCAGCCTAAAACTTTTAGGTCAGTGAAACAAACATTTTTTCTTGTTTACAAATCTTACTCAGGCAGCATTAGCTAGTAAAATGAGGCCAAGGGAAAACAGTAGAGAACCGCCACATTCAGAAATGAGTATGTTCGTGTCAAAGCCATTTGCCTCTTGGCATCAGATCACTAATTTGTTTATTAGGCACCGTGGCATGAGAAATCAGATTAGCTCACAATCTTAGCACATGGAATATGTAAAAATGAGCCAAGTGAATCTGCTTCTGAGAAGCAAAATGACAGTCAAGGCTGTTTTGATTTTGGGTTGCACTGAATTGTATGCAATCCTTTTTATTTTTTTTAATTTTTTTGCAGAATACTGAATGGGCGTTGATTTTAAACAGAAAAGGATTGGTTAAGTTTCTGCATTGTCAGTATGCCTTCCTTGGTTGCTGTGAGTCAGCTGCCAGACTTTTTAATTCAGAGAAAATTACAGCTTTTCTAAAATACCTTTACTGTCTCGAACGAACTGTGGGGTGACATGTTCTTTGTGGAGATGGGTGAAGTGTGTGCGCACGTCTATATTGGATCTGTGTGTGGGCATGAGAAAGCAAAAAGTAAGTAAGTGAGACAGTGTCTGGAAATGTGCATTCAGAAATCTTTCAATGCTGTATCAAGCTGTTTCATTACTAAAGAACCGATGCAGCAATAGAGAGATCATTTGAAATGCTTTTAACAAAAGAATTTTGACGGAGATGATTTAAGTGTTTTGGCATTTCTATGTGGCTCTTATTCACGGACTGTATTCATACATTGCCCATACACTGATCATGAACATCAATTCTGTATGAAATTCTGTCCTATCTGTCAGATGACAAAGAATGAGAAACATTTTACCTCCTAGAGACATAGTTATTCATGCAAAACAAACTCAGACAGCATGATTTTGAAGGTGATTTGCCATGTTTTATGTTGCCTGTGTGGGAGGCTGAGTGGCCTTGGCAGGGCCGGCTGCTCAGAGCCAAACCATCGAGTAATTACCATCCTATGTGGATTTCACAGGCAGCAGATCAGATTAAGAGGCTCTATGATCTGTTCCTGAAAGTCGACGCCACTCAAGTCGAAGTCAATCCCCTCGGAGAAACTCCCGAAGGACAAGGTACCTTTTCTCTCTCTCTCTCTCTCTCTCTCTCTCTCTCTCTCTCTCTCTCTCTCTCTCTCCCTCTCTCTCTCTCTCTCTCTCTCTCCCTCTCTCCCTCTCTCTCTCCCTCTCTCTCTGTGTGTGTGTGTGTGGTTAGCTGTCCCCAAGTCATGTTAAACATCCATAATATCAACATTTAAATAGAGAGAATTCTTGCACAAACATGCAGCCACCTATTACTTACTAACTGTGGGATACAGCAGGCATACTATCTCCTCGGACCTGAATGCATTTAAAAATGTGAAGTGTAATTGCAACACATTGACGTCAGTTTCTTGTCAGCATGACTTTGTCTGGATCAAAATCCAAATGGCTTCAGGGAGCAGAGCTTTCCATAAGCATAGCATGTTGATGTTTGCTGATGAGTCCTAGTTGCTGATGATTAACTAAAGGCTTACAGTCTGTCATCAACTAGTAATGAAGGATTACATCAGCAGCAACATCCTTCATTTACTCTATGGCTTTAAAGAGTTATTACTCAGGAATATTCTACAGTATGAAGACTTTAAAAATCATTGACATTACTTACATTACAGTTGGTTTCGATTTCAGTGTTGATTTCAGTGTCATTTCTTTTTTTTTTTAATTAGAATTAGTCTAGCCTTCAGCAGCAAAATCTAATATTAGTATTAATTACCTCTATTCCTAAACTCACGTAACTGTTGAGAAAATCAGCTGTTCTACATAAACCCAACTACCTTTGTGTCTTAAAAGAAAAAGAAATCCTGGTATTACACTATTGAGAAATCAATTATTTTTATTTTATTTTACTGTTAATTGATCACTTTAATTTTAATTTTAACTATTAATTTTTGGTATCATAAATTAACCATTTTCTCAAATCTTCTAGTTGGAAATCTACATACTTTGTTCTAATGAGCTGAACCAAAAATATTTAGGGACTCTTACTTGGAATTATTATTGATTACTATTTATTATTAGAGAGACATTTACTATCTTTAAATGAAAAATAAATGAAAAGGTTCTCTGTGTGATGTTCATAAAACCCTTGTTCTTACCGTGTTAAGTTACACACAGCGTCAACTAATTTTTCACAATATTGTTCCTTTAAATGTAACTGGAGTACAACATGGTCTGCTGGTTTTCTAAATAGTCTCCAAGAACAGCTGGAAGAGCTGATCTTAAACAATGTGTTTTTCCTGTAGGGGCGATTCTGCAATTTGAAGCTGATACCATGCTTTTGTGTAAAATAATAGTTTGCATAGGGATTTGGATCACTATTTGCCATAGCTTTAGGTCCAGCTTCAATGCATTGGCTCAAAGTCTGCCTCAGTCCAGTTTGAGTAACAGTGAACAGTGTATATTTCATTCCCTCATTGTCATTTAACATATAAATGATAAATTGCACAACATAACACAGTTGGAGGTTAGCAGGTAAGCATTTCAAGTGTTCATCATTCAGATGAGAAAGACATTATACATATTCACGACGCATATTTCAGGTGTTGTGATGCTGCTTACATTGAACTTCGACTGAACTTTGTTTTTCTCCCGAAGAATAAGAATGATTCTCGTCTGTGGCACTAAACACAGATAGACTGTGATGTTTCCTATCGAGACATATTACATAACACGCTGAAGATGCATCGCTTCTTTGATGTTATTTAATCTCCTAAAAAAAACGATTCTTGTTCAAAGTATGCTTTATCAAAGATTGACAAGAGAAGTTTGTTGTTTCATAATTTCTTATGAATATTAATGAATAAAATGAAGGGTGAATGTTTACTGAAAGGTATGAGTTTCCTTTTCTACCAGCAGGAAGAAACCGTGCCTGTGATTGAGGCGGGCTTTGTAGACATTAAAATCAACTCATTCTTTGGTTTCGATTTGTTCACGTCACAAGGGAGCACTGCTATTTTCCAGCAGGCATTCAACAGACATATATTGGAAAGGAAAATTTCTCAAGGGTGGAAAATTTGTGTTTTTATTTGTCTCATTTAGTAATAGCTGAATTCATTTTGTAGATGGACTGCAATAATGGATGTGTCAAAACACCGAAACAAAAGGAAATGTGTAGTCGGAGTGCAACTTTACCGAGAGCACAC
Source organism: Echiichthys vipera (assembly GCF_963691815.1). Taxonomy (NCBI): domain Eukaryota; kingdom Metazoa; phylum Chordata; class Actinopteri; order Perciformes; family Trachinidae; genus Echiichthys; species Echiichthys vipera. The sequence goes on along the minus strand of NC_139825.1, from coordinate 37,396,677 downwards.
TATGTCTACTCCCCAGTCCCAGGAGAGTGTGCCTGCTGCATGTACCATGTGTCGATCTACTTGTTTTGTTTGTGTTTTTCTTTGTTTATCACTCTCAAAACCAATTCCCCTGTTTCTAAATTCTGTTTCTCTTTCTCACTATTGCATGTGGGCGATTTGGCGGTCTGTTTACCTGCAATGTGCTATTCAAGAGTTAATGCTGAAGGTTTTATAGGCATCAACAGCAAGAGACAGTAACATAAAATAGTAGATATATTTTAATGAAAAACTGGAAATATATTTCAAGTACAATACATAGAAATAGTACTATATGCTTATTTGCTTGGTTAGATAAAAAGATTGATACTTCTAATATCTTGTAAATATGAAGCTTGCCCCAGCCGCCTGTTAACTGAGCTTAGCATAAAGACTGGTAATAGGAAGAAACAGTTGCAGTGTTACGTGGGGTAGACTATGTGCCGGACTCTTTCTTGGCTGGTCGTAGTGATTTCCAAGAGTCTGTGCTGATTGCTTTGCAACCTCACAGCAATGACAAACTAGTGAGATATTACACATAACCTAGTGAGCTTTAGAGTTGGTGGTAGGCTGATTTTTTTTTTTTTACCTTTGGACCAAGCAAGGGGTTGGTAATTTCCCGTTTCCAGATCTAGATGGTCCCCCAAGATTTTCAAAATTGACCTCAAATCTAGACACAACCCTGTTTACAGTCTTTATACTAAGCTAAGTCAACTGGCTGCTGGCTCCAGCTACATATTTAAAGAGACATTTTGTTGATTTAAATCCAGCTCTCTGTCATGGCAGTGCGGGCAGATCAGCAATGTTTGGCTTCATATGGCCACAGTGCACGGGGCATTGGAGGTCTGCCAAGATCCAAACACAGATTTTGGTCGACATGCGCTGCACTGCTCTGCCCCGTGGGAATTTCCACCAAGCCAAATTTATTTGTAAACCATGCCCGCACTGCCAAGACACAGAGCTGGTTTTTAAATCTGTAAAGTACTCCTTTTAAATGATATGTATACAAAAACCACTTCATCTAATGTACTACATTTTTTGCCTGCTATTTTTCCAGGTAGCTTCATGAGTGTGGTCTCTTTGAAATGCACTCTCTTTAAAGTGTAAAGGAAATGTCCATTTACTATAATGGTCTATCCCTTAGAGGCAGTGTCAAAAACACATGTCTTAGTGAGCTAACCTCTGAAATAATTAGGACCAGTATGCTGAGGGGACACCCCTCCGTTCATTAATTTCAGGTTTTGGAAACTACATTTAGTTGGCTTTCTATGTCTGAGATTTTCTCGTTCCTTTTCTGTTGCCTGCCATATGTGTGTGTGTGTGTGTCTCTCTCTCTCTCTCTCTCTCTCTCTCTCTCTCTCTCTCTCTCTCTCTCTCTCTCTCTCTCTCTCTCTCTCTCTCTCTCTCTCTCTCTCTCTCTCTCTCTCTCTCTCTCTCTCTCTCTCTCTCTCTCTCTCTCTCTCTCTCTCTCTCTCTCTCTCTCTCTCTCTCTCTTTCATGTGATTCCTCTGTTTCTGTCTATAATCCTAACTCAGCCTTTGTCATCTCATTCCTCCAGTGGTTTGCTTTGATGCTAAGATCAACTTTGATGACAATGCTGAGTTCCGTCAGAAAGCCGTGTTTGCCATGGATGACATGACTGAGAGCGACCCCACAGAGATGGAGGCAGCCAAGTGGGACCTCAAATATATCGGACTGGACGGAAATATTGCCTGCTTTGGTATGGAAACAAAACCCTGTTGAAAAACAGAACTAATTTCTGCACACACAAGCCAAACATTAAATTAATTCTCCTAGAAGCTAAACCCTCCTGGCAAAAGGCTTTAATGTGTCTCTCAAGTCACATAAGTAAAAAGCTCGGACACAGTTAAAACTTAGTCAAAGTAAAGGCAGTCTGCCTGGGCTCTCTTCGAGTCCACATTACAAGCAGCTTTCGGATGACTCCAGAAGGAATGCTGCCGTAACCAATGCGTTCTAATTAGCTATAATCCGCCCAGAAAGTCTCCAGTGAGCCAGATTGTTAGCATTCTCATTAAAGGCCCCTCTCTTGTCATAAATCAAAGCTTTTAAAGTGTACAGCAGCACTAACAGGTGCTCTCGCGTCTTACCCTGTAGCCTCATAAACACATTAGATGTGTGTTAGCTCTAGCCCCCCCCTTCGTTCTGCATCCCCAATTCCCAGCCTCTTGTAAAGTAACAACCGCTTTTAAGGCCCTGCAGCTTCCTTGAGAGCTCTGTAAGCCACCAAAGTGACAGCTGTTAGAGCAAATTTCCCTTTTATTAAGACTTCGGTAGGGGAGCTTGCCAGGACACGAGTTCAGCTTGGCTAAACCAAATGAGTTAAGACATTTTTGTGGACTTGGCCCATGCACAACTCAGCAGGGTAGGCGCGTTGGCAGTTGGTTAAATGATGACACAGGCCGCAAAAAAGCATACCAGAACCTCTTTTAATCAACGCTCTTTTCTTTGAAGTTGAGAGACAATCTTTATTAAATGTCCTCTTTATTGACTGACTTGAAACATTAAATATTCCTGGTTAGTAAAGGTCCCACTTTTTGGTTGTGAATATTTTTTCAGGTGTTCGCTCTTTTTTGGTTAATAATTTACTGCTGGATTTCTCTGTGTGTGTTAGTACAGTACTTGTCATCCCTACTTGAGCAGAGGTAGCTTTAATCAACTCATGGATGCTGGTGTCACATTTTCCTCTCAGGGACTTTTGACTAAAGTTCTGTACTCTAGTCTGGACTTAAAGGCCCCATATTGTAAACAATGAGATTCACATTTTCTTTTGATCATAAAGTATGTCAAGGTGCTAAATAAATATATATTTATATACTTTTCTCATTTCTCAGCAGATGTACTGTATATCTTCTGTGAAATGAGAAAAGTAAATGCACACAGCCTGTATTCAGAAACTGTGCCGTAAATCATGCCGTTTTAAGGCACATGACTTCTGTCTGGTTGTACAGACTTACTTATACAGAATACCTAGCCTTGCAAGACCACCCTGATCTCACAAGCTCCCTTGTATTTTACTCGCAGATCAGTCTGGTAACTTGCGGCAGAAAAAATTTGGAGAATGTTGCCCAAGTGACCAAACCGATCAGCTTTGGTTTTGAAGCGGCATGAAGTGTGAAGCAACGAGAAGCGACTGTTCAGTGGCCACAACGGTGGCTTCTGCGGAAGAGATGAGCACAGCTATCGAGCAAGCCACTCGCAAACTCTTTGTTCTCTTGAATCGCTCTGTTGGAATATGGACCGGGCACCTGAAATTGTGCCTTTTATCTATACATTCACGTTACACAAACGGCAAATATCCTTTACCGACATGTTGTTTACTTTGCCTCGATGCTCTGTTAGTACATTGTAAGCTTTCTTGATCTGATTGGTTGATTTGAACTGTCTATCACCAACATAGGTGGTGATAGACAGAGGATTTATCCAATCAGCAACCAGCATTTCTGCCTCTTCCCAAAATATCTCCAACCAAGAGTTCCCAGATGGATATGCTGAGCAAATGCGAATTATGCAACTCAATCCATCTGGAGGAGTCGGGTTACAGAATACCTGGAGCATTGACCAGTCTGAGCAGACTGGGAATCTCATCTTTAGTTATTCTCTGCATTTTAGTATACATTTTTTTTTTTGTGTGAGAGTAATGCTCCAGCTTTTAAAAAATCCTCTTAGCACTCCATCCAAAATCCTCACTCACATTTTGCTCACATGCTCTGATTAACACAGTACATTTTTACAGTGAATGGAGCCGGTTTGGCCATGGCCACATGTGACATTATTGACCTGCATGGAGGAAAACCAGCTAACTTCCTGGACCTGGGGGGAGGAGTCAAAGAGAGGCAGGTGTACGAGGCCTTTAAGCTGCTGACTGCTGACCCTAAGGTAGGAACAAACTGTTAAAGAAATACCTTTTTCCCGAGAAGCTTGATTGTAACAATTAGTCTTTTATTATCAAGAACCTCTTCAAAGAAAAAGTCATAATAAAAAAACACCTGTTGAATTGTCTTTTATATTGCATTCATGTATCTTGTCATAGTACATTCATAAAGCCCTGTCTGTCTGCTAAGTGCTTTGTCACTGAGACATCTCATTAGACTAGGGACCTTGGCATATGTCCATGTTTCACTAAGGGAAACAGAGTCTGGGAAGCTGTGTGATTATATGCCATTATTTTCAGTTGCAGTATCATTATAAATCGCTGCTTTGTTTAAAGCCTTGTTATCACATGTGCATCCACACACATGAACACATGCAATACAGGCTTATATGTATTAAATATGAATGCAAATTTAACTCTGAAAGTCTTACAGCTCAGGATGAGTGGCAGCTTGGGGTGTTTTACAAGTGATTCAGCTCTATGTTCGGAAAGCTAATAACTCCAAACTAAACAATATGAGCCTTGTAACGATACTGCAGTGCAGATTGTGTGTTGACAGTCACACCGTTAATTCCCCCAATTCTGTCACTCCCACAACCCTGGACTGATCTTTGGTTGTCTCTGTGTGAGCATCTCAGGCAAGACGTGGTTGTAATACAGAGTGGCATTTGATACCAATTCAGTCTTCTGCCCCACTTTATAATCTTTATTTACACACTCTTATTTGACATGAAAGCAAATACTTTCAAAAAATTATTTTGAAAGATATCTACACAGCTGGGAGTTGCCATACTCAACCGGAGCTTTCCGGTACAGGTTACTAAGCTATAGATCTACTGAGAGATGGCTTTTTAGATTTCTGCTTTTCTGACCTTCTTACCATTGTGTTGCTTTCTTAATTTAAACATCCAGAAACCACAGAGTGGATGTGAATATAGATATATCAACTGTGATACAGGTTCAAATTCTTCTTTTCACGACTTAGTGTTTTGCCTCAAATTTTTTTGTGATCAATAGGGCATAGAGAAAGCTACAAAGATGTGTCTCTCTCTCTTGGTATGGGGCCATCATCTATTATTATTGAAGTCGTTTAAAAGGTGGGATTCTGCAGAAGCAAAATCAAGTCTGCATTCATGCACTCTTCCCCAAAAAAAACACTCCTGCATGGACAAGGGGATCCTCCTCCACCCTCCTCTCGTTCCTCCTTCTCTCTCTGTCTTGGGCTGATTCCCTAGATCCAGATGGGGGAGTAAGCCTGCTGTCTGTCCCTCCTGCTGCTCTGTATGGAAATAGAGACAGGGAGCTCCTCCCTAACAGGGAAAAAAGTAGAATAGGATTGACATTAAACTGGGTTGGAAGCACTATTAGCATTTCATCCAGGGGAGCTGAGAAACCTGCTCTGATGTGTGAAGGGAATGCTAATCATTTCAAAATAAGAGCAGGATAAAGAGTTGCTCATTTGCATTTTTTTTTTCTTTTCGCACAAATTATCACTCCCAAACTAAAACCTATGAGTAGAATTTGAAATTAAAATCATGCCAAAGGATAGGTGAATAGGATAGAGCAAAATTATTTCTGCTATTTTTCAATAAGTTTGAGCTCTACATTGCTCTGTTTATTAACCTTAAATATCAAGGCAATCAGTGCTCATCGCCTTCAAATATAACCCGTTGTTGACAATTTATTCACTCTTTGAAGTCCCAGACATGCTGTTTTACTTGTATTTCACATCATTATTGTTCCACCTATACAATTTGAAACATTTCTTCTTCCTTCAGCTAATAGTGTTGACAGTATATGTTATGAGGACGCCTATTTCCACTGAAACAGCATACAATGAATTTGATTGCAGCTGTAGGGATGGCCATTAGCTGCATGTCTGAATATATGCTATGTACTGTAATTTTTGTCTGGGAAGATTAAAATGATTTTTTTGCTGTGAAGGAGACAGAAGTGTATTCAGTGGTCAGACAGAAGGTTTACCTGGAAATATCCTGCTGTAATAACGCCATACATTTTTGACCATAACAGATATTTTGTGTATTTTCTTTCTGTCTTTTTCCCTCAGTCGCCCTTACGCTTTTGTCTCCCTCCCTCCGTCTTTCCCACTCTCTCCCTATCAGTCTCTGCTTTGATGTCTTTGGCTCATTGTGCTGAGAAGAGTGGAAGTGATGCAAGTGTACAGTTGGCACTGAATAGCAGAGATGGATTTGAAATGACAAAGCCTCTTTTTTTCTTGTTTGCTCACTTCCCCAGCATCTATCGTTATACATTCATTACCGTACCATAAGTATTCTTTGAAAGAAAAGGAAAACAGATGAAATGGGGATACTGTATGTGAACAGCATAGAAAAATAAAGACAAAATTAAATGATTGGGAGAAAAACAAGAATCTTAGGTGTGTGTGTGTGTGTGTGTGTGTGTGTGTGTGTGTGTGTGTGTGTGTGTGTGTGTGTGTGTGTGTGTGTGTGTGTGTGTGTGTGTGTGTGTGTGTGTGTGTGTGTGTGTGTGTGTGTGTGTGTGTGTGTGTGTGTGTGTGTGTGTGTGTGTGTGTGTGTGTGTGTGTGTGTGTGTGTGTGTGTGTGTGTGTGTGTGTGTCTCTCTCTCTCTCACATATGTGAGATGTTATGTAGCTCAGCTGGGTGTACGACACCATTCAGCTTTGTTTGATTTTCGGCCCCAGGCTTTTTGAGCAAGGACATATTTATTTTTCATGCTAAAATAAATAGCTCCACTTTCTTCATATCCACGTTATAGAACAGTCTGTTGACAGAATGGCAGAATTTATTGAGCTTTCCCTCACATCACCTGTAGGCACAAAGCAGGAGCAGGCAGCAAATACCAACAGCCAAATAACCTTGTTATTGCCTTGTGCCAGGGCCATAAAGAAAGTGGCAGATGAATGTTTTGTCCAACTCAACATCCATTTTGTTTTCAAGGCTTAAGGCAGTTTTCTGTAATTTTTATAGGTTAGGGTAAATGATCACATTTTTCTAGAACACACTCTTGTTGTTGGTGTGTGTCTGTGAAAGATATATATATATATATATATATATATATATATATATATATATATATATATATATATATATATATATATATATTATATACATGTATTAGTTATCATAGCAAAAGCTATATTATATCACAATACCTTAATTAAAATTATATTTAAATGAAACTTCAACTATTTGTTCAGTGATTTAACAGTTTATTTAAAACCATATCTCCAATTTTTGGTGCAAAGTTATAATCATATACAAACAAATAAACATACATGTACATTAATTCCAAGGGTATCACTTAAAGTTAGAGGTGCAATGTGTAAGATATGGCCAGAGTTTTAGTTTAAAAGATAAATCCACTAACATTATCAACAGAGTCTGAAGAAGAAACAGTTTTGACATTTTGTCAAATAATTCTATGTTTTGTTTTGCAGAGCTATCTACTGAAATTAGCCTGCTAACCCCAGCCTGTTTTGTTTTGTCATACCATTTGTGCCGTGAGAGGCTATGTAGTCTCTGTAGCATCCAGTCTGCAAGAGGATGAAGAAGTAGAGCTGTCTCAGCTCACAGAAGCATCTACTCTGTTACACCAAAAACTAAAATGATCTACACCAGAACGGAGATTCTGGGTTAAAGAGATTGTTGAAATGGATGGGTTACCGTAGAGTCTACATTCCAGCGAAGAATACTGTGGAAGCACGACATGATGTGGTCTCCATTATCATCTTCACCATCATCACAGCTCTCCGTGTGGTGGTTGGTTATCAACAGTCCCATGTCATCCAGCTTGTTGGCAAGAAAGACTAATGGTACAGCAGGTTTATTTGTTTGTCTCTGTGCGCTCCACTGAGCACTGGGATGGAGCTGGACTCTCAAGGGACCCGCCCATTGCAACAGTTGCTTAAATGCAGAATCAGTTACATTTTTGAGGACATTGCAGGTTTATTGCATGGCTAACTGAACACAATCTTGAACAATGTCTAAATCATGATATTCTTGCACATGGTGAAATGCTGCCTTCTAGTTTTTATGGAGCATGGATCCAGTAAATACACATTTTCCCTGTAATAACTTCATAGCAAGGGCTGCCTATTTATGTTTTTTTTTTTTTAATTGTTAACGTGATATCAACTTGCACAATACAAACGCTGTAAAGGTGAAACTTTGCAAAAGAGAGTTGAAAGTTAGAAAGAAGTGTAGCACACTCATGTATTTTTCTTTAATATAAATGTCTCAGGCTTTCTTAAAGACAAACATGCACTGATGTTATAAAGGACGAGGCTACACCCCCTGCACATCTGATGAGAGTATCAGTAGAAAACTGCACTTTATATCATCATTTTATCATGTCTATCATAACTATCATTCTTTTTTTATTGGTGCCTTTTGTGTTCAGTTTGATGTTCAGTTTATTCAAAGAAGGGATGGTGGAAAATCATTATTTTCAGTGTTTTCTATTGAAACAATTTGTTGTATTTTAGAAGTATACTGAAAGCAGCAGAAAGGCCGCAGTGAGTGCACTTTAATATCAGTTTCATTAATTGCACGTAATATTGATGTGGCAATATTCAACAACTGTATTGCATATCGCATGTTTTTGCTCCTATCAGGCAGCACTAGTGTGAGCAGACCGGTTAACGTCATTAATAGTATTTTCGGTGTTTAACTGGCAAGCTTAAGGCCCAAATGCACTGAAAGCACAAGTTGATGTGTGTCAGTTGATGCTTCTTTGGTGCACTGCAGTCATCAATTTGATATGCCAACACCACAGAACCTGCAGTATTTTAGGAAAAGGGTCACTATTTAGGCAAAGCTGTTTTATATTACACATAACCGCATCAAAGCCTGTAACTTTCTTTGTCATTTTGAGGACAGAGTCATAAAACCTCATAATCTGTTACTACGCTTCATTTTACTTTTTTGTTATGATAACAAGCCATTTAATTTGCATACATCTTTAATGAATATAGGCTGCATTACTATCTTATAGGCTAGATTATGCATTATGCATAAGTGCATTGAGAGAAAAGATGAACAGTGCATTCACTTTTCATCAACTCCAAAGAAAACATGAGTGAATTTTTTTTTTACTACAGTTACAGCGGAGACCACTGCGGTAAAATATGTACGTTATCATTTTAAGGCCTATTTGCTTGTCCTGCTTTATCAATTCACCTTTTTTCACCTTGATTAGGTAGGTCGCATTTAAGTGTCAAAATGTGGACACACATATGGACACAGCTGATGATTTTAATGAATTAATTAATATAAATTTTGATTTTGATCACATCATTACAATAGCTCTCAACAAACAGGGTGTTTACTGGGGTCTTATTTGACACTCCAAGAATTAAAACAAGGTGGAAGTTGCCTCAACACACTTTTGGTGTGTGTTCAGCCATTTAAACTATAGGTATCTACTTAGGTAGCAGGTGTGTACTTTAAAACACATGTGTCAGATGATTATAGTGCGTTTGGGTCACGTTTTGATCAAGTGATTGTTATATTAGACATTAAATGACAGGGGTGTGATTAGCCTCAGCTCAAGAGACAAGACGATACAGGATACATGATACACGATATTGAGTTCACAAAGACGAGACGAGATTTTAAAACTATTTTTAATTTTTCTTGATTTTGATTTTAGCAGAGAGGTGGTACGGTACTCAGGGCAGTAAAGTATTCCCCCGGGCCACTGCGAGGGCTCCGCCCTCCTCCCGTCACCATACAGTCACTGTCTGCTCCACACACAGCGTGTTCAGAAGCGTTGTGACGACTACCACTTGTTCATCTCACAGAACAGTTACATTTCTATGTTATTATTCCTCACCCACATTTTCTCCCGCCGTAGACCTATATGTGTTTTGAACATATTAACCATATCTATATTGACTGATCAGCGCAGTCTGTGTGTGTCTGCGTCACTACTTCCCTCTTACTCGCTGGGTGGGAGGGGAAATAAAGTCAGTGAATTAGTCAAACACGGTTGATTTCTTCCCATGGAGCCGACATGAAAACTATTTTGGTTTTGTAAGTTTCATTCAGTCAGCTGGTGATGGCAGGTTACTCAGCTCAGGAGCTGCTGACAGATGGCAGAGACCAGGCTTTGGGTTCATCAGGTTCCGACATTGAACCTGTAACTTGTAGCCTGATTTTAAAGAAACTGCAGGGGCCCACGTGTTTGAGTTACCGTGCTGATGGCACTATCTTCTTACAGGTGCTTACATTTAAATCTTATGTCACTCTGTTGCTGTTTTTCCACTTACATATTAATATTGGGAGACAAGTTTTCACCTTGACGAGAAATATCATCACATTTTAATATCATGAGATCTTGTGGGACGATATCTTGTCACACCCCTAATATGAGATAATTTGTGTCATTGTGTCTGACTGCTGGCTATCAGCTTTGTTTCTTTTTCACTGAATATCTGTCCTTTTTACAGAATCCATTGTATTCCATTAACACTTAGGGAACTATTTTTGAGAGTAGATATAAATGTCTTTCCCTCTCAGATTATTTTTTTTCTACTGGCGCTGTTGGCTGAACGCCAGAGTCGAATTTCTGAAAGTTCTGCCTCAGTTTTTCTGTATTTCCGTGAGTACAAAATGTCAAATGAGCTGTATGAAGAACAAAAATGTATATATTAGCACAATGTATATAGTAAGCAAGTTTTTAGTCAAATGGCAACTATGTATCCATTTCCTGTAATAAATAGTTTGGTAATCATAAACTGACATATTGTGCAACACCCCTAGTCTGTGTGCATACACAATATAGTATGCGATTCTGTGTAAAAGTTTCCATGTAAGAATGTTTGTTTCCGCCGTTGTTGCCTGCAGACTTGTTTCACGCTAATGTAGTTCACCCTGCTGCTGCATTGTTTAAGGCAGAGCAGGCATGCACAGTGAGTAGGTGACAGATTGGCACATTAGTATTAGTTCAGCTGGATGACCGACCTTGCAGGCAGATATGGAGGTGGGTTGTCACGTGTGTGTTAATGTTGTTGCATAATCACACTGTTGATCATGAAACATCTCTTCATCTCCCACTGGCATGTGTGTGATCTCAATTTGGAAGGCTGAGGCTCACCTGCGTGTTTGTGTGTCATCTTTAGTTTTTCCCTCGGAATTATCTCTGAATAGTTCCGTTCCCTATTTGTGTGGTACTCTTACACATACCCCCTAGTGCTTCCGCCCCCATATCCCTCAAGCAAAACTACATACTAATTTCCTACTTTCCAGTTCAGTGACTCTGCTTAAACTCACCTTTAGTCCTAAAACCACTTTCCTTCTTGTTGGAGTCACACTCCTGAACCCAGCAAGCTTCAAGTCCCATCTCCCCCTCTACAGGGGACGCACCACTATCACTACCTTTCCAACTTTTCATTCTGCTTATTCTTTGTCTCAGTCCCTCACTTTCTCTTGCATTCTTTTCTTCCCCTGTAGCCTTTCATCTAGCTAAATCCTGTTAAAGTCAATGTGAGAAGCTCCCTTCAGTTTCATGCCTGCTAGCTAAATCTCACAGGAGCTTGGGCACTGCCTTTTTCATCCCTATGTCCCCATGTCTAATGTGCTTCAACATGTATGGAGTCACAGAAAGGCAGTGGCTCCGGTCCAAGCTTGGTGAGCCACAGAAATGGGTTGCTAAAAGTGCACCATCCTGTCTTCACACTGATCAGGATGGAAGGAAAGGAGCCCAAGTTTACAGGGCTGTGTCCATTAGGGTGATACAGCACATGATTGCGATGAAAATCACACATCTCATTCAGTCACTGTGCAGTAACACAAATGGCTGCAAATACGTAATTGCACTGTCACGCCACATCCTACATACACACATTTGCGCATGCCACACCCCAGGGACCCGACCACCTTTAATCGAGAGTCACCTGTGATGTGAAAGCCCCCCTGGTGTGCTGTTTTCGAGGGAGAGAAATCACCTCTCCGCCTTAAGCCAAGGGCCTGTGGGAGATGCTGGTCTCCTGTGTTAAAAACACAAGCAATGCAAAGCCGTTGAAGAAAGAAGGGGAAGGAGAAAAACAAGCTACCACGGTAATGGAGTTCATTCCCAGCACACATAATATTGCACAAGTACTAAATGCGGGTACAGCCATGGAGGGATGAGTACTTGGTGTAACTAACACACTGGGGCTGCCATATTGAGGCCAGGTCGCAGAAAGAGTGAACATTGCTTGTAACAGGTAGACAGCATTGTCGGTGTGTGTGCTTTAAGAGAGAAGTGGCTCTCAGTGATGAATTTCTTTTTTCATTTATATGCTGTGCAGGCCATTGTATTGTTTTTACCATCATAAGAGAAAGGCTCTACCTTATATAATGGTTTTCCTGCAAAACTGCTTACAGTGCATTAATGCGTTAGTGACAGATACAGGTTTGGTTTTTTTGTCCATCGTTGGACCTCTTTTACTCTAGTAGTGCATTTAAAATCACTGCAACAATTCGGGAAGCTAATGCTATTGGATTACACACTGACCCCCTTAGTCCTTGAAATGTATCCATCATGAGCTGGATGCAATGTAATTAGACTGTGTGGACACACTTTTGAACTCTGTTTATTAATGTATGGTATTTTTTTTCCTCAGTTTGAGCATTTCGCTTCAAGGCTGTACATTGAAAGGCTCACAGAAAGAGTGCAAAATTTAAAAATTCAGTTGTGCAGCTTTAGTGAAGCATACATCTACAGACCGATGCAGAGTGGGTGGACAAGCTTGATGAAACAGACTTCCCTCTGTGAACTCAGAAACCCCTGTATCAGACATAATCAGATAAAACAGTTCTCGTCCATTTCTTCGCAAGGTGCAACTTTGCTGGCAAAGCTGAACTCAGATTTATCAGTCGTTGTTTATGTTTCATACATGATTTCTGTTGACGAAGCAACAGTTTTAGATTTAGATGTATTATGTATTTCTGTTGTTCTTTACCCCATTTAGTTCAACCTATCCATGTATTGTATGAACAAGCCTTGCTGTTATTGCCACAACACTAAGTTATTATACAGGAGGTATGTGTCTGTTATGCTAAAGTGCTGATTTGTAGAGAAAGATTTTACATTTTTTATACTGCTTAAAGCAAATACAACATGAGTACGAATGTAAGGGCTGTACAGTATGGTGTAAAATGTATATCATGCAGCGGCGATTGCTCTAAGACTGAAAGGGAAGCTCAGCTTCCCCTAAAATGTCACCAAAAGAAAAAAGTGGTGAATATGTACTGCTGTGTGTACATTGAATCGACTAAATACACGCTAGTTGTTCCACTACAGCAAAACTAGAAGGTCATTGGATAAATGCTGGGCTTTGTCCCGCCCATCGGACGCTCAGCATCTCTGGGGGTCTATGGGACAGTGGGCTGGTCCAGACACTTTGCTTCTGCATGATGATTGGATGAGCTGTCTGAGGCGGAATCCTTCTTTGATTGACTAGTTAAATAAGCAAATTTGCAATCTTGAAAAAGTAGGCACACGCGCTATGCGCATTATTTGTCAATATGATGGTACCGGTAAGAAATAAAACCTACTTTCACCCTTTCTCATTGCAGAGTAAACACACAGGCTTCTCTGCCCGTTCGCTGTTGAATTGCCCATTTTCTATGTCAACCTTTCATTTTTTTCAAAGTAGAAAGAGACATTGTGGTGATGATTTAACCATGGACTAACCAGACTGAAAACTATCAAAAGAAACTTGTTAGAAAATAAAATAACAAAATCTAATCATACTAACTGTAACTAAGCCTGTGGTTATAGCAGCACTGCTTCTAATCTCCACAACATTCTCCTTAGCCCCCTGAGCAGCAAAATGTCCCTGCCTTTTATAGAGCCCTCAATTTGCCATGGAATGCCCCACTATCCCAAAGGTGGGACTATAAAACACAATTAATCATTTCACTAATCTCCACAAAGCTGGACTCTCTAATTGCTCCTCAAGACAATTAAAGTATACTTTTAACAGGTCAGTAACTCCCCCCAGTCACCCCTCAAATAAATCAGACAAACATTAAATTCTCTAAAACAAAATAAACCCCCTCTATTGGATTTGTCCAGTGTTGTCAGCAATGACATCCTCAACACCATAAAAACCCCATAGATGCTTGACAGCTCCTCCCCAAACATTCCTGCATGGTGGACCAGACAAAAGGACAATGAAATGGTGAATATAATGAAACAAACAATTTACTATTGTCAAACCTGTCAAACTATTAAACCTGCAACTTAATCAAAAATAATTGAAACTAAACTATGGTTGTGTGATTGCTTTAAATTAAACCAGCACTTGATGTGAAAATGGTAACAGTTTGAACACAAACAAACCCGGTATAGTAAGGGTGCAAATGATCTTTGGAAATAGCTGCATAAGATCTGGAAAAATGTTTCAAGTTCAAGATGTGTATTGTTCTCCCGTTATACCAGTACAAAAAGGTTGAAATGCTTGTACTAGGAGGCTCCATAAGAAAAAAAAATCTAATTAAAAGGAAAACATGAAAGGGTAAGTAGTAGATGTAAGGGAAAACATAATATACTAAAAAAGAATAAATTAAAAAATGTCAATATAAAAAGACAAAGTTTAATGGAGGGGATTTCTTGTTAAAACCTTATAAGGTGGTTACTAATGTAATGGTGTGGGCTGGTTATATCATGCTATTTAAAAATAGTTGTTATACGATACTTTTGTTTTTGTAAGTGCTTTCATTTTCACTGTATTGACTGATTTTATCTGCAAACATTGATCTGACTGTCGAGTCCTGCACCACCACCACCTCCTGACAACAACCCAGTGTTGGGATCAGGATGCAGAGTCACAGTTTAACACACCTCTCTGCGCTGCCCTTACCACAGACACACAGGAAGCAGAGATGCAGTCTTACACACTTCTACACGCTCAACTCAGTATCCTGTACAAACGCTGTGTGCCTCATGGTCATCTAAATGAATTAAATCAAAAATTACCAGAAGAGGTGCTATAGAGAAAAACTTGATACAAATCAACACAAAATCTGCGATAATGCAACGAAATCACAAAATAAAATGTAGACTTTTAAACATCAGGTCTCTGCCATCTAAAGCTGTATTAGTAAATGATCTGATATCCGCTAATCAAATTGATTCACTCTTTCTGACTGAAACCTGGCTGTCTCGTAACAAATATATTAGCCTAAAGGAATCCACTCCTCCCAGTCATATTAATACTTATACTCCTTGAAGCAGTGGCCGAGGATGAGGCGTTGCAGCTATTTATGACTCAGGCCTATTAATCAACCCTAAATCTGATAAAGTAATCATTGTATGAGATTTTAATATTCACGTGATAATAATAGCCTTATTATTGCGTTTATCCCTCTATTAGATTCAATTGGTTTTAGTCAGAGTGTACATATAACTATGGTGTGGAAATCAATGTCTTAATAGTCTTCCCACAGAATCCTATTTTATCAGACCATTATTTGATAACTTTTGAATTCGTATTACAGGACTACTCACCTCTGGGCAAAAGTTTCTACACAAGATGTTTATCTGATAGTGCTGTAACTAAATTTAAGGAAGCAATTCCATCTGCATTTAATCTAATGCCTTATCCTAATATTCAAGACTCCTGCACTAACGTTAGTTTCTCTGAAATTGATCACCTTGTTGACAAGTTGCAGGCGCACTACGAACAACACTCGACGCTGTTGCTGCTTTAAAAAAAAGGGCTTCATGACCTTCTTTATTGATAAAATTAAAACGATTAGAGACTAAATCAACTCGCTTGGCACCAATTTTTCTTCAAACCCAGGAACCTTAGAAACAACTGTACGACCTGATCTATTCTTGGACCTTAACAAATTAACTTCTACTATCTCGCCATCAAAGCCTTCTACTTGTCCCCTAGACTCTTTTCCAACTAGGTTACTTAAAGAAGTGTTATCTTTATTTAGCCCTCCTGTAATAGATATGATTAACATGTCTTTACCAGCAGGTTATGTACCAAAGTCTTTTTTGAAGTAGCTGTAATTAAACATCTTCTTAAAAAGCCCAGTCTTGATCCTGAGGTACTAGCCAACTGTAGACCTATATCTAACCTTCCTTTTCTCTCTAAGATCCTCAATAAATTAGTCGCCAATCAGCTGTGTGACTATTTTACATAATAATGAGTGTTTTGAGGACTTACAGTCAGGATTGAGAAAGAATCATCACACTGAGACAGTACTGGTAAAAATGACTAACGACCTTCTAATAGCTTCAGACAAAGGACTTGTCTGTAATTGTTTTACTAGATCTTAGTGCTGCCTTCGACGCTATTGACCATCCCATCCTGCTACAGAGAATGGAGCATCTAATTGGCATTAAGGGAACTGCATTAAGCTGGTTTAAGTCGCATTTAACAGATAGATCTCAGTTTTTACATGTTAATGACAAATCCTCCATGCACACTTAAGTCAGTCACGGAGTCCCACAGGGTTCTGTCCTTGGACTAATTCTATTCACCTTATATATGCTTCCCTTAGGAAATATTATAAGGAAGCACTCCATAAACTTTCAATTATATTTGTTTATCAACCAACCAATCAGTTAGCTAAACTTCAAATGTGCATTAAGGAAATAAAAATTAGAATTTTCTGATGTTAAACTCAGATAAATCTGAAGTTATTGTACTTGGCCCCAAAGGCCTCCGAAACTCAATAGCTCAAGATATTTTTACTATGGATGATGTTCTGTTGACCTCCAGCACCACAGTAAGGAATCTGGGTGTTATTTTTGATCAGGATATGTCCTTGATTCTCACATAAAACTAACGACAAGGACTGCATATTTTCACCTGCGTAATATTGCGAAAATTAGGAACATTGTGTCTCAGAAAGATAAAGAAAAACTAGTCCATGCATTTGTTACTTCTAGGCTGGACTATTGCAACTCCTTATTATCAGGCTGCTCCAATAAGTCTGTTAAGAGTCTCCAGTTCGTCCAAAATGCTGCAGCTCGTGTACTAACTAAAACGAATTGAAGAAAACATATTTCTCCTGTATTAGCTTCTTTGCACTGGCTACCTATTAAATCTAGAATAGAATTTAAAATGATTCTCCTTACCTACAAAGCTCTTAATGGTCAGGCTCCGTCGTATCTTAAAGAGCTCATAGTACAGTATTACCCAACTAGATCCCTGCACTCTGAGAATGCAGGGCTACTTGTCGTTCTTAGAGTCTCCAAAAGTAGAATGGGAGGCAGAGCCTTTAGCTACCAAGCTCCTCTTCTGTGGAACCAACTCCCAAGTGTTATTCGGGAGGCAGACACTGTCCCGTTTTTTAAGAGTAAACTTAAACTAAACTTTGTGGTTGCTCACATCTCTGGAAGTGTGTCTGTCTGTCTGTCTGTCTGTCTTTGTGTGTTTCTTTGTCTATCTCTGTCCATTTGACAGATGGCCATCCTCCATAGAGCTGGGTCTGTCCGACGTTCCTGCCTGTTATAGGAAAGGTTTTTGTTACCACCGTCTTCAACGAGAGAATTGTTGGGTCTATGTAAATCATAAAGAATCATAGAGTGTGTTCTATACCTACATACTGTCCTGAGATAACTTATTTTATGATTTGGCCCTATTCAATACAATTGAATTGAATTGAATCTTCAACAAAATTATTTAATATTAAGCAGATTTACTACTTTTTGACCCAACTGTACTACATATATATTTTAGTAACACATAAGCATTCAAAATAGACTTGATTATTAAATTACATAATTCTGATTATTAAATTGGCATGTAAGTTTATTTTACCCATATCTCCTTGTATAATGTGTATACAGTACTATGCCGTAGACACGGTCATTGTCTTCTATGAGATGGATTACCCTTTCAAAATAAAAGTAAATCAGTGGATCAAAATGTGTCAGGGCAATGCTGCTTCTGAATATTTATTTGTAACCTTTATTTATTTAAGGAAGATTCACTGAGAGGACCCCCTCCCTCTTTTGAAGTAGCTCCTCGACCTCTTTTGCACAGTTACACACATACACCTGGCAGCTGCCCAGTACAAACACAGTCTGAGTTGCTGGCCACTGACCAGCTCCACTGGAGTGGTTTGGGTAAAGGGTGTTGTTCAAGGGCACCTCAGTGGTGATAATGCGGGTGGGGCAAACATATTTTTACTTTCACTTACCAGATTTATCCTGCCGGTTCGGGAATTGAATCAACAATCTCCCGGTCACAAGCTCCCTTATCTAACCTTTTGACATAGGTTGGACACCAGCTGTTTTGGTAAACAGGAGTTCCTTATAGGTAATAAAGAAGCTTTAGATTAAGAGAGAACTTGAACAAGTGTCTAGTGAGATGTGAAGGGATGGTAGCACTCACTAACTTTGACACATATACCGCCACTCTCGCCCACTGGCATGCATACACACATTCTCATTGACTAAACTCTTGAACTCAAGCTCTTATAATACATTGCCCTAACACATCCCTACATGCACCAAATGACAAATACGGACGTTGTGAATTTGATCAAAAATGCCCACTTTGCACCTAAGGAGGAAGGTAAGTGAAGGACAGATGTGGTTGTCAGACTCCATATGCCCCCACCCCCTACCCCCTCATTTCTTTTTTGAAGGTTAATTTGAGGAAGTAAAGGAATCGTCCAGAGATGCACCATGGAGCTGACGACTTGTCAGATTGATTTGCCCTTCAGGGAACTAATGCCTTGTTCGTCTCCATCTCCATTTGATCCAGGTTAGGACAGCACAGCATGCTTTTAAAGACTGATGTCATTTTACACTGCACCATCAGTAGAGAACACAGTTACTTAACCATCATGTATGCATGAAGACTATGGATTTCAAATGTATTCACCCAATCCCAGCACCTTGTCTTGGCACCGATTCGTCCCCTGTTGATTCTTACATACGCAGACAGCCACACACACATAGGGACGGGTCCCATGGGCATGTCTGATTGAGCTTTCTCCTGTCTGCCATTCCTCATCCGTGGGAAATCAATAGAGGATCTGGGATTGGAGCTCAAGCTAATTGAGCTCTGCTCTCTCTGTTCTCTTATTGCTGCCAGGAGCGATTTGTCATTGCAGCACCTGGTTCACACCATGGGGCTAGGGGGAGCCAGCCAGCGATCAGATAGGGCCTTTTGGATGCCACAGGGAGGGTAGCTGCATGTGATTGACTGACCTTGTGAAGTTGAGCACTCAGAAGAAGGGCATAGCAAAAAAGGACTTCATTTATTCTCATGTGTCTATATAATAGCGGCTTCATGTTTCTTCCTCCTTACCTGATGATAGAGAAACTAGAAATGTTTCTTCTGTTGCCCAGTTTTGGAAGTCACAATCGTTAAAGTAGAGATTATCACTATGGGGTTCACTCTGGGTTTCTTGCAGAACTACTCTACACTTTTACCTTGCTGCAGTGAAGCAGGTTCTTGGTAGAACTCTGCATAATAGTAATTGCATCCATTTGCATGTATTTCAGGTCCAACCGCTTATCGAGTGCCATCCAGAGAATTAAATCAAAATTAAGTTAAAACATTGTTCTTGGCAGTATCACGAAACCACCATTCTCTCCAGCTATAAATATCATGCCACAAGAGTTGCGGTTCTGCTGTGTTTACACTTCACACATGGTTTCAACATATTCATGGATAGGTAACCCATGATAATGCCTCCTACTAAATGTGGCATGCTGTTCCAGGCCAGTATTATCACTACACACTGCTTTTCTACTCTTATCCCTCTTATAAATGGAGATTCCTTCCATCCAAACCATCTGCTGTCATCCCTCCACCATTTGCCATCATTCCAGTTCTCCATCTCTCCATCTGTCCATGTTCCAAGAATTGTGGGAATATCACCATCACAGACAGCCATGTCCGGTGTAGTAGAAGTGTGACTGTGACTGACATCCCTCCTCATTTCATGCTTCCCTGGCGCTTATGTGTGCACATGCTGGTAGATTATGGGAGGCCACTCAAACACCCAGTTGATGAGATCATCCGTGCTCTCTGAGCCATGTACTAACACCACAAACACTGTGCCCTTCCCTGTCCTCTAGGACTGTTAATGTGAAGGATATTTTTTAAATAGCCTGTCAAGGTTAATCCTGCTTAATTGAAACACAGGTTAGTTAAAATGATAGCTGTTGAATGTGGCTATGAATTAATCAGTAGAGCCAAAATAAACACTAACAACATACAGCTTTGAAACAGCTAACTTGAAAATGTGTTTTTTCCTTCCTGTGACGTTCATTGAGGTGGTCAAAGTGCACCTCACATCGTTAACTGCAACATTATCAGATTGTTAATTACGTTTATTCAACTATCATGTCATGAGGTATTTACATAGGTATTTATAGAGTCCCAGATGAAAGTTTCTGTAAAGCCTGGAAATTATATGTAATTTCAAAACATGGCTGTCATACTGTGATGAACAAATTATACATTTTAGACAACAGAGAATCATAGTATTAAACATAGCCCATATATACTTTTGCATCATATTGGCTGCAGAGGGGTCCTCTGGCAATTTTAGTATTGTACTTCCATAAACTTTGGCTAAAGGCCCTGCCTTTTATCCCTATTATTGACCAAGCTCCAAAAACACTTGGATAAGGTTTTTTTGGTTTGGGAAAGCTTCCCCAGAAACCACAGAAGACATCAACTGTTTTTACAGTCTTGAGTAGCAATCCCCACAATGAGTAACACCGGTTGAGTGCTAAATGCTGCTATCATGCTAAATAGGTTAATATTTGTTAATTAAAGCTTCAGTCGGCAAGTCTGGTAGATCGAGTTGAGGCTTGTGTGCAAACTGTGCATGAGAGTTACCTCTGAGCTGAGTGGAAAGGATGATACGGGCGCTGTGGATTTTTGCAAAACAAACAGGCTCTACGTGCACCTAGAGGCGCGTTTCGTTTTCTAAAACTGGTTGATTTATATTGTTCTATCGGAGCATTGTGTCGGCCTAAGAGAATATGATCAAGCAAATGTTGCCAAATGGGACTTTAATTTGCACATTTTGCTTTGACTTGGAAGATATCTTGTTGCTTACAATAGAGACATAACCTTACATTAACCATACCCAGACAAATCCTATAAATGCTTTTCATTTTGTATTAGCTGGCAGATGATAAAAACAGATTGTGTTAAGACAGCTGTGAGTCCTTACATTTTTATTACAGGGCTGCAGATCCCCTTTATTCTACTAAAACCTTGAGTCTAAAATTCTGAAATTGATTAAAATATTGTATATCAGGAGGTTATGTTTACGGGAGTATAGAGATTATAGTGATCATTGATACCATGTTCCAAACAACCTAAGGATTAGGCTTGGGCGATATGACAAGATTGTTCTACACTATATTGGTTGGCCACGATAATGTGTCCACAATGAAGGAACGATGTTAAACAATGGACGCCTGTTGTGCATTTTCCTCTGTTTCTTTAAGTTTGACTGCATTGTTGTAGCATTTAAAAAATGTGTTGGGATACTTATGCTACCGCAGAGGTTTGGTGTTATTTTGAGCAGTATTAGTGGTTTAAAAAGCCATTTTAATGCCCTGAGCTAATCTGTGTTAGCCACGTCAGGCTGTTAGGGACTCTCCTGTATTTCTCCATTCATAGATTATACATGAAAATGTATGTATGTAAGTGCCGAAAAAGACCATGGGATGATTTTGCGCCATAATTACACTTTAAGTAAAAGTACAAAAGTATTGGCGTCAAATATACTTATGTACAGAAAGTAAAAGTACTCATTATGCAGATTATTATCATCATCACTATTATTATTATTATTATTTTTTTTTTTTTTTATTATTATTATTATCATGGCCCATTTAAGAATATTATATTATCAGATTATAATTATTGATAGATTCATGTAAATATTTCTATAGTGTATTTATACTAAACTACAGTATTTAGTATTTCGCAAAGGAGCAGCGGCTCTACTCCGAGTTCCTCACCCTATCTCTAAGGGAGATTACAGCCACCCTCCTGAGAAAACCCATTTTGGCTGCTTGTACCCGCGACCTCGTTCTTTCGGTCATGACCCAGCTTTCATGACCATAGGTGTATTTGTTGATAATAATTTGAATTTATAATCTGAATCTGTAAAGTTACTAAAATTACCAAATGAAAATTTAGTGGAGTAAAAATTACAATATTTCCTGGAAACGTAGTGGAGTAGAAGTATAAAGTAGCATAAAATGGAATTACTCAAGTAAAGTACCTCAAAATTGTACTTGAGTAACTTAGTTACTTTCTACCAGTCTGCCACCGACTCCACCCATAGAGAAGCCGGACAAAAACTCCTACCATGGTGACAAATCGACCCTCAATCATCTGGGTTCTTGCAAAGGCAACAAAATATAAAAGTCAGCGGTGGGGAGACTGTACTGTAGTTATTGACTTGACAGAGCACACAAAACTTCTAAAATAATCAATGAAATTACGTGGCTGTTCCTTGTGCATAAATGCGCACAGCGTCCCTTTAAATGGGGACACACTTGCCTGATGAACATGAAGCTGTTTGCTGAAAGGAGACAGCAGCTCTGAAACATTGCTCTTCTCTACTCTCTGCTAGTTTCACATTTTAGAGAATGGAATTAATGTTTTCCTCATTAATTATGTATTATTTCACCCGCCTGCAACCCATTCTCTATTTATCAGAATGTTAACTTTTATGAATCTACCAACCTGATCAACAGATTTACAGTGGATATAACCATGCATCACTACTCTGTACATTAGAAAAGAAAATTGCTTGATCTGATTCATTAATCTCAGCATGCCTGTAAAATAGTGCTTATTTCCTGTACAGTACATTGTGGTCACACGCAACATATGCGCCTCCGGTCCATAGATATTTATGTTTATGTGATTCTCTGTCTTCAGCCTCTTTTTTGAATGATCATTTCGTATATTGTTGTTTCTTAAAGCAATATCATTAGTAGGGGAATTTCAATATTGCCCAACGCTAATAAGGATATGGGTCATTTTAAGATTAGCTTGGATCCCTTTACCATAGTGTGTTTATCAGAAGCTGATGTATGAGCATTTAATATGCACCATTTAGTACTGTTTCCAGGCGTCATCATCCATTTTTTTGCTTATTCCTGTCCAAGATTACGTGCTTGTGCCCAGGAGCTCTCTCTTGTTGCAGCCCTCTGGGTTTTTGGGCAGGATCATGGTTGAGACCAGCCCCTCTCAAGACCAGCTCGTCTTTGCTATCGACCTCCATAACACCCTCAGTATGACACTTCCAAGGACAGCAGTAGTGTTTTACTTCATCCAATGACTTATTATCTTTGTCCACTCTTTAAGATTTGAGATTTACAATGTTACCTAATTTGCATACTTAATTGCTAACTAATCATGGTAAAAACTTCAAACTCCAGGAGTCATAAAATCACAAACACACTGGCTCCTAAAATATGGCTTCCTTTCTACTGTGTAGCCCAATGAGAATGAACTTGTAAATAAATGCAAATTTAAATGTCCTGTCTCTCCTCAGTGCCCCTCCTCTTCACTCGTCATGTTTCAGGTATTTGTTGCTTCGTATGGTGAGACATGCCGGCAGCAGTACAGCAAGAGATTATTGTCAGTGTAATTGGCTTTTCCAGGCCTGATTTGATACGATCCTCTTGTCTGATCCGCACACTTCTTTATTATCGAGGGTAATGGAAAGACGTTGGGCCTCACATGAAACGTTCACCTTATCACATCTTCAAAGAAATCATCCCTTTCATTTTGTTTTCATGCGCAGGGTCAGGAAACAAACTTGCAGCATACCCACATACACAAAAAGCAGACACTTCAACAACAGTCTATCAAAACAGTCATATATATGCAAGGATTTAGCAAGAGTTAATACATCTGCATTATCTTTGTTCAACCACTATGCACCACCTCACATATCCCTTATCCAGATCTTATTGGCCCTGCATCCCTGATAACTGACAGCCGATGGGAAGAAGTGGTATCCGATTGTATGATCCAGTTAAGTCTCTAGTACGCTGTCCAAGCTAACATGACTGTCTGCTGCTACTGCACCAGTCTCCCTTGTTCACTAAGCAGCGGAGGCTATGTAGAACACAACTCTCGTAGACTGTTCTATCAGTCAATATCTGCTACTGCCAGCAGAGGATACATTAGGACAAGAGATTTGCAGTGGGGAAAAGTATTGTAAAGGAGGGAGAAGATTGCAACAGTAGTAGGTTGTAGTATCAGTCTTTTTCAGGCATTTTACATATTTCCAAAGTCTTATACTGTAAGTCACATTTAATAATAGAAAAATAGCAAATAGAAAAGTATGCTACACAGAATTAACAAACTGATTTAAATTTTTCTCATTTTCTGAAATGTATTGGCTGAAGGTAAACATTTACACCTTTCTAATACTACTAATACATTTTTACAGAATGTCCCTGTAATTTCCTCTTATGTCCTATTATTTATTGCTGTTTTAGTGTGGTTACAGGTGATAAGACATTTGTTTCGTAAAGACGTTTGTTTTATTAATATTTTTATTCATTAGAAAGGCAGAAGAACATACAATGAAAAACAAGGACCCCCCCCTTTTCCAAAAACAACAACCACAACTTAGTCCCTCCCAATCCTACACCTCTGGTGACTCCCCGGATGCTGGGGAAAAAAGAATGTCAAGGAGGCGGCGGACGTTGGAGAAAGAGTGTCGGTTTTTCATAAACCCGGTTTGGTCGGATGAAATGATGCTTGGCATAATCGATTCAAGTCGTAAGCTAAGATCTTGTAATCAGCGTTTAAAAGTGAGATGGGACAGTAAGAACTACAATCTGAATCTTCTTTACCCGGCTTTAATAATAAGGTCATTGATGCCTCAGTGAGAGTTTGAGGCAGAGCTCCCTGGTCCAGAGAGTCATTGAACATGTCTAAAAGCAGAGGGATTAATTTATCAGCAAATTTTTTGATAAACTCTATAGGTCAGCCGTCTGGGCCAGGGGCCTTGCCACTTTGCATTACTTTGATTGGGTCTGCTATTTCACGATATGCTATGGGTCGATCCATTCCGTTCCTCTGAGTAGAGGATATGGGCGGAAAATTTAGGTTATCCAGGAAACTCATCATGTTTGTTTCATCAGTTGGGAATTCTTAAGTATATAGTTTAGAGTAAAACATTTTTAAAGCTTTCATTTATGACAGATGCCGATACTTTTAGTTCACCTGAAGGGGTTCTGATCTGTTTAATTTGTTGGGATACTGATCGTTTTTTAATTTGGCGTGACAGATGGTGTCCTGCCTTCTCACCATGCTCGTAAAGAAAATCCACGTGATCGTAAGAGTAATTGTCGACAGCAAGTTATAGTTAATTTGAAGGTTTTGTCTCTCCTTGTCCAAACTCAGTTTTCTGTCCAATTTTGTTAGGCTTTCAATGAGTTGTTCCTGTTTTTGTTTTTTAAGTTTATTTAGTCTTGCAGAGTAAGATATAGTCTCTCCTGGGACTACCACCTTTAATGTCTCCCACAGTAGAGCTATGAGATTAGAATTGTTGGTAATAAGAAAGTCGTCAATTGCTTTGGCCAAAGTCATCATCGTTAAGCAATGTGCAACGAAAGGTCGAGTAGCAATGGAGCATGGTCAGATACCATTATTGTCGAATATTCGATGTTATCGATAGCAGGAAGAAAAATATTGTCAATGTAAAAGTATTCGATTCTCAAGAATGTTTTATGGACCTGAGAGTAAAAAGATAATTGTTTTTTATCAGGATGGAGAAAGCGCCATGGATCCACACCTCCTATTTGATCCATAAACAATGAAATTGCCTTGGCCATTTTAGAAGGAGAATCCTGTGGTGGGCAGGATTTGTCTAACAAAGGTTTTATTGTACAATTGAAGTCACCCCCTAAAATTAAGTGGTGAGAAGTTAAGTCTGGTAGAAGTAAGATTACTTTCCTAATAAAGGTCTCATCGTCCCAATTATGTGCATAGAGATTAACAAGAACAACAGGTACATTAACAAGGAATCCTGAGACTACAACAAACCGGCCTTGGTGGTCAGCTATAACATTGGTTGGGCAAAACTGTATTTTCTTATGTATCAAAATCGCTGTACCCCTTACTTTGCTGCTAAAGTTGGAGTGGAAACTTTGGCCAACCCATGAAGCCTTTAACCTATGGTGGTCCTTAGAGATCAAATGCGTCTCCTGTAAGAAAGCAATTTCTGTCTTACGATGCTTAAGTGGGAGAATAATCTACCCCTTTTTACTGGTCCGTTGGTCCCTTTAACATTCCAAGAAACACATCTCAGACAAGATAACCCTTTTTTTTGTAGTATTAGCCATAATCAAACTTGTAAGTACATGGTAGGAAGAAACACTGCTTTGCAGAGGGACGTAGTGTTAAAATCGCACAGTCAAAACTAGAAATAAAAGCAAATCTGTAGAATCTACCACCCCAGTTCCCCAACACAAAGTCCCTCGAAACAGGGAACAAATAAACACACCGAAACCTCCCTAAGCTTGTCCTAAGTACGAGAATTAGCAGCAGGACTCTGTGAACTATGTTACTTCTGTGTGACATAAATCTTTGACCTAAACACTTGCTGAGCAGAAAGGGCTCCTGTATCTGCATATGTGTCTACAATGTTCAATAGGCGCAAAAAAAAAGGATATAGCTGGGGGGCAGCAGTACACCCATATTAGCAATCACGTTACAAATATAGCCCCCATTAATTCCACCATATCTATATCAAAGAGGAAAAAATATGAAAATAGTAATAAAATATATAAATAGATAAAATGTTAACTTGCAATAAAAAGGGTAATCTAATAATACCTTTAGGGCGGGGAAAGGAGAAGAGAAATATTTAAATTGCAATGAGAGAACTGACTGACATACATACATCTGTGCCAGTGCCACATCACGTTTTTCAGATGAGCAATAGCTTGGATATATTAATGTACAATCTCATTCTGGCGCATCTGTTCTGAATCTGATTATTTATAAACATCCAAACTTTACTGTGCACTGGGACTAGGTATAGCTGGCATCTGGCAGCAATGCGCTCGTTGTAGAAATCCTGGACATTTTGTGGATAGTCAAAGTATAAGTTCTCAATTTGGAACGAGACCTGGAGACGGGCAGGATGCAATAGGCGGAATTGTATTCCTTTCACCTAAAGAAAGTTCTTGATGGCATTGAGCGCTGACCGTTTTTTAGCCAGAGCAGCGCTGATGTCCAGATACACTCTCAGCTCAGCGCCGCGGTGATCTGTCTTGTGTTGTCTTGCCCATCTGAGGACTTTTTCTTTCTCTTGAAAGCAGAGGAATTTGACGATGAAGGCTCTCGGTTTCCCTGCAACTGCATCACCTGGTCTGGGGCCGAGGGAGCGGTGAGCTCTCTCTATCTCGGGAGGGCTGTTGAAAACATCAGGGCCCGTCACCGGCATCAGCATGTTGTAAACGAACTTCGTCAGGTCCTGGTCTCTCTAGCTTCCTTCGGGTACGTTGATAATCCGCATTTTAGAGCGCCTGGACCGTTCCAGGAGCACCATGGCTTGGGACTGCAAGGTTTTGACAACCGCTTCCATACCTCTGATTTTCTCGAAGTATTCACCCACCAGAGCTTCAGTTTTAGTGAGACGGTTGTTAAATTACGTCACCTGCTGACCCAGTGAATCGACTGACTGCTTATTCAGTTGATCAGTATTGTCATGTCTGCTTTGAAGCTATCACGTGTTTGCTGAATAAAGCCTCAAGGTCGATCTTGGTGACTGGGTCGGGGTGGCCTCCGCGGTCAGCGCTACTGTCCCCGGTGTCCGGCAGCTCCAGTGTCCAGCAGTTCCGGAGCGGCAGCGGCCATGCTAGCTAGCTTAGCTGAAATGCTAGCTGCTTGAGTTGTTACAGTTGTTAGTGACGGTTGGAGGTTCGGGTGTGCGGCACTCATAACGTCGTAGTACTCTTTCCCACATAAAAATTGAGTAATGCGCGAGTAAGTCCTAGGAGAAGACTTAAAATAAATGAAAAGTTCAGCTGGAGCTCCTCGCTCGCACGTCTGCTCTCTACCTCACCAAACCGGAAGTCCAAAATCAGATTTATTTTAAGCACTACAACACAATATCAGTAATTTCTTGATAAAGGTAAGTGGCTGTGGTTGTGAAGATTGAATTGAGTTGATGCCTTTGTTAACGAGGTGCTAAATGAGTGATAAGAGAATAGCTGTGCACATTATCTGTCTGGCTATGAGCTCAACCCCCCAGACTAGCAGCTACCTTATTGGATTGACCAATCAATAGTGTAGTATCCATTTCTATGAGCCAGCCAGAGCTTTGAGCTCGTTTGCTGCGTGACACCCCCTTGAATACAACCTCAACCTGTATAGCTGTAGTTTTCGCCGCAATCATTAACATGCAATGTCACCATTTTCACTGTTTGGCTCAGTGGCAGAGTGGGTCGTCCTCAATTTGAGAGATCGGCAGTTCGATCCCCAGTGTCCACATGTCGAAGTGTCCTTTGGCAAGACACTGAACCCCGAATTGCTCCGCATTGGTGTGTAAATGTGGTGTGAATGGTTAGATTAGATGGTATGAAGAAGTCCAGCGCCATCTGTGTGAATGTCAATGTGAATGGGTGAATGTGACAAGTAGTGTGAAAGTGCCTTGAGTAGTCGGAAGACTAGAAAGGCGCTTTATAAGTACAAGTCCATTTACCATTTCCCATATAGTGCTAAAGTGAATTACACGAGAATGAGTCTATGGCATCCAAGAGGGGCCTGATCACCCCCGGCTGGGTCGCCTGGGCGAGGGTGTCTGCTGTTGAAAGACCGTAAACACCCAATGACCCCAGGTTATATAGCTGTTGATGTGTCTAAATTGAATTAAGATATGTGTGTTAAAACTAGCTGAAAAATAAAAATAACTGATTAACCAATTAGCTAGTTGCAATCAGTGCTTAAAAATAGTTTACAACTCAAGCCTGAGCCTCCCATGTAATCTTTGTGAGTTTTTTTATTTTATTTTAGTTGACATAAATGTTGTCCAAATAGTTGTGAGATTTGTCCTGTAGACTGCAACAGCTTGACATTAATGTGCTCCTTCGTTCTGTTTCTCCTTCCATTTTTCCCCACACTTGGATTTTTCGACTGTGTTTGATTGGTTCCTTATTCCTACAACTGGCTATATCATGTAAACACCCCTATGACATTCATCATACCTTATTTTTTTTTTTTTTAGATCCACAGATTATTTTTTTACTTTTAGCAAGTTTGGGAATGGCTGAAAAATAGATGAGTAGAAGAGCACTGATGGAGAGGGAGTAAGTGAGAGAGTTTTGTTAAAAAATGGGTTAAAGAAAGGAAAATAAGAGAGAGTGCTGAGGGTGAGGAGAAAAGAGGGAGCGGTAAAATGGGTGGAGGAGTGGGGGTAGGAGGAGGTTCTAAAAGTGATTACATTGTCCATCAGGCCACAGGACGGCCTGCATCAGCCCACAGGATTGATGTTTGACAGAATAATTAGAAAACTGTCTCAGCCTGTAATCACTGGAGCTCATCTTGCTGGAGAAGACTTCAATTCGCTTTCTGCCATACATGGACCCGCATACACACATGCGCATGCACACAAACAGGCGAGTCCAAGCCATCCGTGGTTGACTGGTATATGGGACAGTGGGTTGATAGAGTGGTGAGATGGGGGTGTTCCTATTTATTCTTAAGGAACTGAAAGAGTTTATCTACAGAGGTGGGGATAGGAGGTGAGTGTGGCACCTCACACACTGGCTCACTGAAGGCAGGAGTGGAGAACACGCTGGTGATTTTAAAGGTGCTAGAGTAGGGTTTATGGTCTGGAAAAAAATGAATTAAGTGTAGTTTTACTACAGCGTGAGGCAGAACGAATGAGATGTGGGACTGAAGACACCCCCCGACCCTACTTTGACTCTTTCATTGCTATTGTGTGTGCTTGAGTGAGATTGTTTATACGTGGTCACTTAGAATGCAAGTCAAAGTCATAGTTAAATGTTGAACCACATAGGATGCCTGCAGTCAATACACTCAACAGCGACACACTCCCCCGCAGCAGCAAATACCCCCTAATGCCCATCACACACAGTTCATTTTTGACTCTCTGCTGTGGCATGACTATAATGTACAGCTTTTTTTAGCAGATTTTCTGACGAGGCATAGGAACAAGTCGTTATACACCATAGAATACCCCTGGCAAAGAAACAGATCTACAAGGGTTCTCTTTCAATTAAA
Source organism: Echiichthys vipera (assembly GCF_963691815.1). NCBI lineage: Eukaryota > Metazoa > Chordata > Actinopteri > Perciformes > Trachinidae > Echiichthys > Echiichthys vipera. The sequence goes on along the minus strand of NC_139825.1, from coordinate 37,366,549 downwards.
ATGCGATTAATATGGTCAACAAACTACAGTAAACTTAAATATCAGAGTACACCATGGGTATGAATGCAGTGACTGTTATATATTGTGGATATATTTAGAAGAAGAAGAATTCCTTTTATTTATCCCGCAAGGGAAATTCAAATTTCTTTTAATTTTTTTTTTCAATTTTCAATTTTATTTTGTAGCAGCTCTGAAGCTTTCAGTCATGTCAAACAATTATCCTAAGCAAATGGAGTTTTCTAGCTGCCGTGGAATTGAAGATGTTAAAATGTCAGGGTCTCTTTATTCGTCAATGTTAGCTTAAAAATTGAGATTGAAAGTTCATTCTGACCTTGGAACCAGTATTTTACAAAATGATCTTACCACCAAATCTAGGCTTATGATTCCATAAATACAGTAAATAAAAAATTAAGTTCACAGTTTTACTCCAATATATTGTACTCCAATATATCATATGGCTCATGATAATTTATTGTAATGACAAGGGCCTTCTGTATAGTATTTGTACAATATTGATCAGTGCATGTTGTGCATCTTATCTTATTTACACGAGGACAGATCATGGTAAAATGTCCATATTTTTACCATATTTTTTCAGTACTATAATCATGAATATATATACATATAAGTACATAGAATAGTTATATGTATGCATGTACAATTAAAATATTTAACCATTGCATTCATATAACAAGATAATTCAGTACACTCGCAAAAATTGATTGAAAGCATGAAGACGTTGAACGTGTGAATATTCAACTGAACTTGATGACACAGAAGCAAAATAAAATGGCTCTATATCAGATCTGCTGTACACAAGCTTGATGGAACATGTCTAATCTATTTTTGTCAGCCATCAGGTGTAAGAAAACGTACCAGAAATCATGTTGTGACAGATATCATATTTCTGTAGACACGTCAACTTCAGTAATCATCAACAAATTCCCTCTCTCAGTGCAAGTAGCACTCAAACATAATTCCAAATTGGTCAGCACAAAGTATGAAAGAGAGACTGAATAAGAAACGGATATAATAAAAAAAAGTAGCCTAACCACCGTAAGATTTTCTATTGTTTACTAAACAAAGCATTTGTGAAAAAATAGAAAGTTGTATTTGTCAATTGGCAATTGAAAAGAGTCTATCAGACATTTAAGTTGTTTGTTTTCTATGTATTCTGATGTTAAAAGACAGGCTAGATTTGAGGGAGTTCTTTCCACCCCCGGTCCTAGCAAGCGCCTTGGTCCTAGCATCACTGTCATGCCAACAATCATAGTAAAGCACACCCTCAAGTGTAATATTGCGATTATACACACATACAAGTGACCAACAGAATAAAATTCATAATCAATATGCATTCATACTGTGAGGCAACTCGCTCTCAAAATGAAACATTTTTGCTAGTGTTATCTGTTTCCATGGAAATGTTACAAACTGGTCCCTGTTGAGTCAGTCAGTCAGCCAAACTCAATGAGTACCGCACATAATAACACAAAACTGCTTAGTTAGCTCAACCTTCTTATAACTAAGATATCTACTGAAATAAATATTTTTCCAATAACAGATTTAAACATCAGAGATGTTTTCTCAACCGTTGAGTCAGCCAGTCAACTTGAGCTATCGTTAGCTTGTAGAGATTGTCAGATTTCTCAAACTGAATAAATATCACATGTATAAAACAAAACTGCTTTGCTAGCTTCTTCTTGTTGTAATTAAGATATTTGCAGAGAAAACTCATTTTTCCATGGACAGATTTAGCTACTACGTTTGCAAACATGTAGGGTTAGCTTAAGTTAGCGCCGTGTTACCATTGCATCACCAACATACCAGCCACAGCTGGCCAAACAATTCCAATTACGGAGAGCATTGTAAAAACAAGTTATTGCGTGTTCCACTGTGGTATCGGGATTTATTTTCATGAATACAGATAAACCTCTCTCTTCTTCAGTAATCGCACCCTGACATAATAATTATATTTTTATGAAAATTATTGAATAATTTGCTGGTTCATAAGATATCCAAACAACCCATTATTTTGGGTGGATTTTTGCTTATCAGCTTTTTTAGGTTACTGTCTAAATTACCTGTGAAATAGAGGAAAAAAGTTCCACATATCCTTCCCCTACAACTATTTTATTTATTTATTTGTTTATTTATTTCGGGCATGTCAGTTAGATAAATCATCATCACACATTATCTTGGTTTACAATTCACATGACCCAAAGGGAAAGCGGGAGAAGCAAAAGCTTATCTAGTCCCGCCCCGGTTACCCACAGAATACATTATCTTCATCATACTGTTTTCCTTGTGTCCTTTGACATAAGAAAAAATAAATAAAGAAAAAAAGAAATGAGTAAAATAAATTGGAGGAAAGACAAAACAAAACTAAAGAAAAAAGAAAACATCCTGCCTACGCACTAGTTGACCTTTGCCCTGTACTGTGCTTTTCAGTCAGCTATTGTTTGGGTACAAGGGTTTTTTTGTTTTGTCTCCCATCTTGTCTCAACACAGTGTCTGCTGAGCCTTGTCTTTTGCCTTTATCCTATATCCTGGGTCATTCTGTAATGATTCAAAATTAAATTTACCTTATTACTACTATACCTTCTATCAAACATGTCAGTCGCCATTAACCAGCAAAAATATGTGGATTTTAGTTAAATAGGTTCCATCCAGTGAATTTCTTGGTTGTGTGTTGTGTTTTTGGCATTCTAAGAATATGTACGTGATTTGACTGGGTTCTTTAAATATGCAACCCTAAGGATGGGTTATTTTTTTCTGAATAGGATTAACTCGGTGCATACAGGATTATGTAAAATTGATAGAATGTATAGCAGGACATCAGGAAAAGTTAAATTTCTGAAGATCTGAGGTTTTCATTAGGATAATAGCCTCAGCAATTCAAAGGTCTCATTTGTCCACCTTATATGCCCTTCATGACATGGAGCAAGCCCCTAGATGAGACTTCCATCGATTTGGAATCTATTCAGCCTCTTCCTTTTCCTCCTGAGGCTTTTATTGGTTTCTCTGATCCCCTTAATACCTGAGCAAACCCTTAATGGCTAATTGATATGCTGCTCTGTTCTCCAGAGCTCCATCAAAAGTCTGCAGGGCCAAATGTCAGCCTTGGAGCCATTGGTCACCCCCCTCCCCTGAAAGACAACTAAAAATCCTTCACATTGGCATACATGAGCAGACCACTTCTACATTTGATAAGACTTGAGGACATTGGAGCATTTCACATAACGGTTCCCACTGCATCAAGAAAGTATGGCTTGAGCTTGCTAACATGCCCAATCAGTGTTGTGTATTCATGTCTCGCTTTTTGAAAATAAACCCTGAGTGTGCCTCTGTGTTTCTAGTAGAGATGCACTGATCCAGTTTTTTCCCATCCAATCTGATACCGATACCTGGGCTGAGGGTATCGATCAATACCCTATACTGCTCCGATACTACTGTTGAATGAATTGGCTGTACACCTTGCCATGTGAGTGAAGGCATCAGGCTTGACATAAACATTTAGCCTTGTTAAAAAAAAGGTAACAAATTAACACAGATATGAATGTACTTAATATTATTTATTAGCAAATAACAAAGTTTACATTAGCAGCAAAAAGAAATAAATAACACTTCCATGCAAAGTGCACTGCAAACCGATATTTTAAAATCTAATATCAAACCCTAACCGGTGTTGCATACACAGAATTGAAGTGACAAGATCGCTGTAGCTGTATCAGAATGTTGGATCGGCCTCATTCATCCGATACGGCTAATTAGTCAATAACAGAGCGAATATCCGGAACGGTGTATCTCTAGTTTCCACCAGGTTTGGGTGGTTCTGGCAATTTAGCCCACTTACCCAGACCTCGCAGGACCCACAGGCGGTAAACACAAGGGAAGGAGAGAAGCCTCACGTGGCGAGCCAAATGTGTCTATTGTATCAATTTCTATGGCAGTGGCAATGACCTTTCAGTAACTTACGGAATTTGGTTATCGACAATGATGAAAAACAAATTGGTGGTCTTAGAAAAGACCACCCAACTTCCCAGTAGTCAGAATTACTTCCATCTGAGGTTATTCCATTCCTTCTAAATTGTCAAAAGCTAAATATCCAGTTGCAGAATAAAATAGCATGTCCTCTTTTTATTTGTGTTCCATTACCCTCTCCCCTCTCTTTTTGGTTAATGACACCAGTGGTCAATCTCTTACATATGTGCATCTACAAATTCTAGCCTACTAACTAGGTTTTTTGTTTTCTTTGTTGTTGATCTTGAGATAAGTAAATGTTTTAACACAAATGATTTCACACTAATCATCTGCTTGTTGTTGCTTAATTTGCAGCTTGGAAGAGATCCTAAGGTGCTGTGTGTTCATGCATTCATAGAAAACTGTTGCATTGTTGTCACAACCTGGCTCTTATGGCCATATAAAAGTGTGAGACATAGAGTGTTTCAAATATTAGATGAAGTATCAATTTAACAAAAGTAATTAAATGATACACATTAGAGCATCAAAAGGGTTGGTATGTGTAGGGTGTGCATGTGGGTATAGAATGTTTTAAAGTGCATAAAATAAACAAAACTGAACGAGAAGCAACTAAGACCACCACATAACTACAACGTTTGTCCTCACACTGCCTGGGCCTCGGCCAATGCTTCTTGCCTGCCCATACGTCATCACGTCGTAACACGTCACACGCATTGATGACGTCATTGCAATGCGTTGCTTTGTTTACAAATCTTTCCATAGACCTCAGAGTTTTTGTGCGTCTTGTCGACTGTTTTTGAATATTTTCATCCGACCAAATCTGCAGTAAACACTCCACCTCCGCATCACACCAACGTGAACCTTTCGCCGCCATTGTTGTTGTTGTTAAATGTCCGCGCATGGTCCGTCCTTCTATCTTCTATGTCCGAACAGGCGCTCATAAATGACGTCAGAACCGCCATAGGCCTCGTGCTCGTACACGTGTGCACGCTCTTTTACACTTTATTCTTGTTGATAGGTTAAAAATGTTTTTGTATAGTTGCACTGTCGTTATTTGCTGCTCTGTGTGCCCTGAATTGCCCCCCGGGGACAAATAAAGTGTTTTGAATTGTGAATGTGCAAACGCGCTCTACAAAAGCCCACCTCTCCAGACGGGCCGTGGACGGCCAGCTGGCTGCAGCTATGCGCGGAGCGGTTGCACTCACACTGGTCAAACGCACTATAAAAAAAATACCTGTTTTGGCCCGGTGCGGAAGGACAGTGTGAGTGCGCCCTAAGTAACACAGTCTAGATTTTGAAGGATGGGAACATGTGTTTATTTTGATCGTAACTATGCCACTTATTCTGAGAGGAGGGAAGTAAGGTCAAGAAGTAGAAATTATGTAAGTTACGCACACAGCCTTGTCAATGTGTCAAACGAAAACTTGTGTGCTGTCACAATTATATGCTTAAATTGTTTTCTCACGCCTGCACTGTGAATGTGCAGAGCACAGTCTAATTTGATGTCATTACAGGGAAATTAGAATTTAGACCAGATTTAACCTGAAGCACAAATAACTTTTTTAATCAGCAATAATTTCTCTCCTTTTGACTTGTTTCATCCAACTTTTAAACAATGAGATGAGTTTGTGTTCTCTTTAATAGAGTAACAAGGAAATCTTTATTACCTTTTGAACACTTTTAGTCAAACTACCTTTGGGTGGCTGTTTTTATAGCAGTTGACCATGGCTACACCTACTGTATTCAGGACCTTATTCTGTGGCCTGACTCTTCCTACACATCTTAAATGCTAAGTTGTTTATCCATTCGTGGAATACACCTCTCCAAAGGTGAGCGGATGGCCTGCACATTTAGACATGCAAATGGTGAGGAGGTGACAAAAAAAGAAGGCTGGGGCGATGATTTGCCTTGCAAAGCACACCCATCTGCCCTTTCGATGGCTCATTGGCTCCCAAGATCAGGTGCAATCTGAACTGGAATCATTTGGATAATTGACCTTCTGTGTGCATACATTAAAATAAATTAATTTTGATTGGCCTTGCAGCATTAGGAACAAAGCAGGAAATGTTGGCTCTTTTATATTCTGCTGCTGGTTTGTTGTAGCCAGTCTCCGAGGTGATTATGTATGCCATTCCCCAACTATTATGCATTTCCTCAGTTAAATAAAATAATTTTTACTTTGTGCAGAGTAGAGCATAACACAGCAAGACATGGAACCATGCTCAACTTTTTAGGCAAAGCCTCAGTCTGAATTTAAAAAAAGTATCCACAAATCTTTGTGGGTGCACATACTTTGTATGCATATTTCTGGCATGTGGGTGGGATTTTGTATATATATATTTTTTTTCTGTGCCCATGTAAACATGCTGAAGCAGAGTATTGGTGCCTGCCTCATGTGGCTTCTTGTTCTCCCTGTTTTTTCTTTATAAGAGACCTTGCTGTTACAATGAAAGGGCTCATACTGTGTGTGTCTAAACCAGGCCCATGCGGGTCCGTTTGTCTCATTGCTGCCTGATGGACAGCCATTAACCCTTGGTGAAGAGGTTGAGGAATATTTATGTCTTCCTGTCAGCAGTGACACGACACCCTCTGGGGATGAATAATATGCTTGCCCTACCCTGGCTCCAATTGTTGAGTCCAATTCACAGCAAAGTGGTTTGTGTGTGCATGTTGGTGCATGTGCATGCTGATAGGCAGTGTGTAAGTTGGTACGTGTACAGTAAGTCGTGTGTGGGTTCAGGGGCATTCTGATACCCTGAGGTGAGCAGCAGGAGACGAGTTCTACATCCCTCATTGACATCTGAAAAAGCTCCCTCTCACCGCAGAGGTCATGTTTCTTCTTCTCACTCTGCACCATGCATGAGATCCAAGAACAGCGTTGTTTTTGTGGACAGAATTTGTCAGTCATTGTGATAATTGCTTCATTAACTGATCCTTACCAATTCCTTTTTTACCACTATTATCAAATAGCAGCCCCTGAGGAACTGATGCATTCATTGGTGTCACTTTCAATTATTACCATGCGCTCACAGCATTAAGCTTATGAAGCAGCAGCAAGTGCTCTGTAGGTTTTTGTTTTACCCCTGGGATCACCTCACATCTTACATGCAGGCTGCCATAACCTCAGATTGGTCGAGATTATTGTGGCCTAACAATAAGAGCTGCATATATGATTCATGTTATTGAATAAAATAATGTAATCTACATATTCTATATTTATATCTACAGTTAAAGCTATAGTTGTGTAGTAACTTTCTGTAAAAAGTGGGTTTTTTTCATATTTGCTGAAACACTGTCACTATATCCCAGCAGCACAATGAGAGACATGAGAGAAAAAGTAATGCATCTCTACCTCCACCTTCTGCTCCCTGTCTGCTCCCAGAGCCCTCTCTGTCTGCTCCTAATGGCGTCTGCTAAATATCAGCCAGCTCCCACCTCGCCAAAAGAAAAACAACCACTCAGAGCCGAGCAGTGTCAAACTGTAAATTAGGCAGCACTGACTAAATATGAATCAAGATTATGTTACTGTTTAGTAAGTAAAGTACTGTTTAGTAAACAAAGTGTTTTCAGAAACATATTTTAGTGTAGTGTTTAGCTGTAAAATAAGAAGGTTTGTGACCAAGTCCAGCCAAAACCAAGCCCCGCCCACCAACAGACTGGCCAGACAAACTCACTTTTTACAGCTAAACATATAAAATGTGAAAAATATGTATCTGAAAATATGTTATGCAAGAAAAGGAAAATACAGTAGTAGAATATTGATACATATTTGATCAGTGCTGCCTAGTTTCACAGTTTGACCAGAGTTCACATACATATAGAACAATTGATGGGATTATACTGTAAAGGAAACTAACTTGAACCAGAAAATGTGCACGTCTAGACACCCCGCAATAATAACAAAGAACCCCTGTGCCCACAACCATATCTCTATTTATCAGAATAATGGTCTCAGATTTTGGACAGTGTATTGGGAGTAAAATAAGCTGTGTACAAAGTGTTATATAGAAGAACCTCAGAAGTTTTTCCTAATCCCTGCTATTTAAGGAGGTATTCAAATCCTGTTTCCATGCAATCAATAGGTATAAGGTGCTGCACAGGCTAATGAGCTGTACATATTATTTGCAACTGTACATTTGAAGATGGTTACCTTTATAAATCATTGCAAGAGGCATAGGTAATACCAACCCCAAGTTTCTTCTTAATCATTTTTTAAAACTGTAAATAATATATAGAATACTTTCTGGCATCATGTGAACTATCCATTGCCACCCTGATGTTTTAACTTTAATTCCCTACTTTACCTTTAAGCCAACATCATTCACACATTGCTGAGATCTCCATTCAAAAGGGAGACTTGAGAAATTATTTTAAGTATTTTTTTAAAAGCTGAAATTCAAATTCCGCTTCCAGACTTCCAAGCACCACAAGTGCCTTAAAAACACAATTACTGTATATGTACTGTAAATATTAGTGCAGGGGTATCCAATCCTGCTCCTGAAAGTCCACTGTTCTGCATGTTTAAGGTTTCTCCCTGCACTCGTTATCAAGCAGCTGAAACTCGTCACAGGTTTGATAATTGTTAGACTCAGGTGTGTTAGAGCAGGGAGAAACCTAAAACATGCAGGGCAACGGCCCTCCAGGAGCAGATTTGGACACCCCTGTATTAGTGGAATGCTTTATTAAAGTAATGGCTGCTAGGTTTTTTCTGACTTTCACCACTCAGAGTAGTATTATAAAATTCTAGAATTTACATTGTAATGCAGCAATAGAGGCAATATACCAAATTCTTTACAGATATATTCAGTTTGCCGCAGGGTAACAAACGGTTGGTCTTGAATTCAAACTGTGTCAAGATGAAAGCTTCTTTTTTTTTTTATATATGAATCAGGATAATGTCAATAATGACTGAATGTTTGCACAGTATGTTTTGGGAAATGTATTCATGGAGATTGGACTATTTTTTAGCTCCTTGTCGTGTCTGATTACTTTCTTGACTCTCACTCATTTCATGCTATGCAAGATGCCAAAAAACACCACACAAATGAACTGTATATCAATCTGAAGGCAGCTAAAAGGGATGTATAAACTCTGTGAAGGCATTAGGAAAGGGCTGAAATTGTGGAACGAGAACACCATGAAAGAGCATCTATTCTTGGCCACCATAAACCTCAAATATATCCAGGAAGATAATGATCCATGTTCTAAAGCACAGTGTGATTCAACAGTCAAAGTCAAACTCAGTTGAATTCCGTTAACTTTTGGCATTTTTCCAGACATTTAGGAATACCCATGCCAAGCCATGCATGCTGTGAGAAACGACAATCAGAGTTTGTGATGCGCTTGCAGCGTGATTTTTCCACGCAGCAGAATGCAACAATAAAAGGTGTGATTTACCTTGATGACGTGTTGGAGCTGGTTCACACAAACCTCTAAGGGCCTGTCGCATACAGCTCTTTATCTAACTACTTCATTGTTTTTTGTTTTTACTAATGTGGCAAATGCCATGGAATTTCCTGTAACTCTCACAATAAATAGCAAGGCTTCTATCGTTTAGATTAAATTAAATACAGGAACATAGAAAGTGAAACAAAACTTCATTAATAAAACTACAGTATTAGTTATGCAGGAGCTGCAAAGGTACCAAAGTCTTAAATATAGTAATGGTGCTTTGCCTAATTTTGGGTTTGCAGCCTTAACATGTAATCTACTAGAGCACCTTTGGAACAGGATTTTTGCCACATCAATTTTTAGCAAAAAATATTCTCATGGAATTCTGTAAAGCACCTAAAATAATATGATGTCTATCACAGACGAAGGCAGAAAGATATCTGCTTGTCATGCTCTACACATAAAACTAGGATTAGTCCTTAAGGTTTTTGAGTCCTACAACTAGCTACCTCACACATAACTTATTCCCACATTCACAGGTTTTGTTCTCTCAACAGTCAAAAGAGGCGCATGTTGAACAACAAAATAAACATAGTGGCAAACGAACTTGAACTGCAAGTAGACAATGATTTATACATGTCACTAGGCAACCCCAAAATCCCATGAGAACAAAAAATTGTTGCAAGACTGCAGCAAAACAAGCAAGTGTTGAGATCCATCAAAAGACAACTTCCCTTTGCTCATCCATGCTATGTTTTTAAAGAAAAATCAAAGAAAAGATTATTTTGAAAAAGCAAGTTTGGGTGAAATCAGGGATGAATTGCATACACTACTGTTCCAAAGTTTTAGGCTACTGAGGTGAGGTTCTGGAAGACAGTTTCATGTTGCAGGTCATACACCATGGTGAGACTGAGCACAGCAACAAGACACAAGGTAGTTATACTATATCAGCAAAGTCTCTGCAAACACAGATTTCAAAGCAGACTGGGGTTTCAAGATGTGTGCCAAAACGTTTTTGAATAAGAACAAAGAAACGGACAACGTTGAGGATCGTAGTCGCAGTGATCGGCCAAGGAAACTTATTGCAGAAGATGAAAGACACATCAAGCTTATTCCCCTTCAAAATTGGAAGATGTCCAGCAGTGCAATCAGCTCAGAACTAGCAGAAACCAGTTGGACCCAGGTACACCCATCTACTGTCCTGAGGAGTCTGGCCAGAAGTGGTCTTCATGGAAGAGTTGTGGCCAAAAAGCCAAACTTCCGACGTTGAAACAAGACCAAGTGATGCACAAAAACATAGAAACTGGGGTACAGAAAAATGGCAGCAGGGTCTCTGGACTGATAAGTCAAATTTGAAATATTTGGCTGTGGTAGAAGGCAGTTGAGTGTCTGCAGGTAACAGTGAAGCATGGTGGAGGTTCCTTGCCAGCAAATGGAGTTGGAGATTTGGTCAGGATTAATGGTGTCCTCAATGCTGAGAAATGCAGGCAACATCATGCAATACCATCAGGGAGGCATGTGATTGGCTGCAAATTTATTCTGCAGCAGGACAACGACCCCAAACATACAGCCAATGTCATTAAGAACTATCTTCAGCGTAAAGAAGAACAATAAGTCCTGGAACTGATGGTGTGGCCCCACAGAGCCCTGATCTCAACATCATCCAGTCTGTCTGGGATCATATGAAGAGACAGAAGAATTTGAGGAAGCCTACATCCACAGAAGATCTGTGGTTAGTTCTCCAAGATGCTTGGAACAACCTACAACCTTTGCAAGTGTACCTAGAAGAATTGATGCTGTTTTAAAGGCAAAGGGTGGTCACACCAATATTGATTATATTTAGGTTTCCCTTCTGTTCAGTCACTGCAAGTTGATCATTGATGAAAATAAACTATTAACACTTCCATTCTTGAAAGCATTCTTAGTTTACACCATTTTTTCACCCCTGCATAAAACTTTTGAACAGTAGTATAGTTATACTCTCGTCATGACCCACTGCACTTTTTCATGTTTGCCCACCATTTTAGACAGCTTTCATTTAATTAGTATAATTTATGATACTCACACCTGTCAAACATGTTTTGGATAATCTTAATGGGAATGCCTGGCAGTGACTGGATCAGAAGGCAACCGATTACAATCATTAAACGCCACATGCTCTATTATTTTATCTCCCTACTGTCAACACCAACTGGCCCAGACTGGGATGGAATTGATCCCATTTCATCAGTCATTACACCCAAATCATAAATATTAGTGGCCCAAAACTGTAATGAGTGTTCAGCCCCTAAAGTGAGTTTTTTTTGGGGGGGGGGGGTTTCAGTCAGATACTTAGTTTGGAAGTTATTCATTATCTGGTAAGTGGTCGCAAACAAAGAAAACTTCTTTTATATATATATATATATTCAACAAGCTGCCCCTATCCAACAAGCTGCCCAACCTCATCCATGCTGCCCCGTCAAATGTCTCTTCTTCACCCCCAGTCAATCTGACATCTTGGACTTGTCTGTAAATGTGAAGAACTGTAGCTGTTGGACGCCTTTAAAGCCCTTTGAGTCATTGCATGTGATCTTGGGCTATACAAATAAGCTTGACTTGTACAGAACTGTACTGTGCAATGACTGATTGATTGAAAAGCAGTGCAAAAATTCTGCCATGATTCTATGTCAGAAGAAAGGAGCAGAATGGTTGATTACACACAGCCACAAGCAGCTGTCACAGCACATGACCCTACTGCTCACTCACAAGGGATGGCAATACTTATGCTGTAATGGCCATCTCTAGGATCCATTCTGTGGTCACATGGACTCTACCACATTTCACCTTTCCTTACCCCCCTCCACACACCCAATGCTTTTCTCATCCAGCCATACCTTTACACAAACCTCTTTTGGCTGGGAGCAAAGCCATTCCTGCCATGATTGGTTTCTATTCTTTGGCCTGTAGAGAAAAATGAAGTCAGAGTGGCCTGGAGATTGAGGTGGCTCATAAAGTTCTCTTGGCTAGGGCAGCTATGAGAAGACTTAAGGATGTGGATAAATGTGAGCGAGACATATCCATGCAGAGTAGTGTTCAGGTGGTTAAATGGTACCGTCCCCCCTTAGAGTTGCAGCGATTAGTTATTTAATTGATCCAATGTCAACCATTACATTAACCGGCATCTATTCCGATAAAAGATTAATTGTGTTGTGGTTTTTAAGAAAAAATGTCCAAATTCTTCAGCTTCTCAGATATGAACATGTTCTGGTTACTAAAATCCTCTATGACAGTAAACTGAATTACATTGGGAAACCCTGATCTACACTTTTCAACATTGTATGACATTTTATAGACCAAAAAAACAATGGATTAATCACGAAAGTGATTGGCAGATTGATCAATACTGAAAATAATCATTAATTGCAACCATATATATATATATGTATGTATGTATGTATGTATGTATGTATGTATGTATGTATGTATGTATGTATGTATGTATGTATGTATGTATGTATGTATGTATGTATGTATGTATGTATGTATGTATGTATGTATGTATGTATGTATGTATGTATGTATGTATGTATGTATGTATGTATGTATGTATGTATGTATGTATGTATGTATGTATGTATGTATGTATGTATGTATGTATGTATGTATGTATGTATGTATGTATGTATGTATGTATGTATGTATGTATGTATGTATGTATGTATGTATGTATGTATGTATGTATGTATGTATGTATGTATGTATGTATGTATGTATGTATGTATGTATGTATGTATGTATGTATGTATGTATGTATGTATGTATGTATGTATGTATGTATGTATGTATGTATGTATGTATGTATGTATGTATGTATATATTAGCTGAGTAATAAGATAAGGTAATATATATATATATATATATATTAGCTGAGTAATAAGATAAGGTAATGTGGATGGTGGACTGAGTTTAGTGATTACATCTATATGACCCCCAGATGAAACCATGTCTCCACCTGGCAGGTATGTAGTTTCCTGTTGCTGTGGGTTTTTCAACATTGTATGACATTTTATAGACCAAAAAAACAATGGATTAATCACGAAAGTGATTGGCAGATTGATCAATACTGAAAATAATCATTAATTGCAACCATATATATATATATATTAGCTGAGTAATAAGATAAGGTAATGTGGATGGTGGACTGAGTTTAGTGATTACATCTATATGACCCCCAGATGAAACCATGTCTCCACCTGGCAGGTATGTAGTTTCCTGTTGCTGTGGGTTTTGTAATATCAAGTGAAACTTCAGATGGCACTGTCTGTCAAGAGGTGTCTCTGCCTGTGACATGGCCAATCTTTGACATAATGCTCAGTCTGTGTCTCTGCAGTCCCAAGAAGGGGTTGTCATGCTTCAGCAGGCCGGATAATTATTTCCCTCTTATCCCTCCTTGCCAGGGCCAATCCTAGCCTTCAATAGAAGCCAGGGACCGCACCACTTCCCATCACCTCTCTCCCTCTCTTTTCTTCTCCATCTCTCTTCTTCCATCTGTTTCACTTTGCCTCACTCTCTGACTTCAAGACCCTCTTTTCCCTCAGTCTGTCATTTTCTTTCTTGTTCTGTATCCTCTCTAAGAATAGATGTGCGCAGGCAAAATACCTCCCCAGTTTGACAGAATCGATGCTCAGAGCAGTAAAAGTAGCATAAGAAGTTGCAATTGCCATATACATCATCTTTTTTTACATAGGTTGCCTTACTCATTTGATGCTCCCTACACATATGACAAAGAAAGCATGAAATCTTGAATTTTTCTTTCATCCACAGCCTTTCTTTCTGCTGTGACCTAAAGCACAATGACACAGTGTAAGCAATTTCAAGGAATTAGATGATTCTAAGAAACTGTTGTGACTGCTTTCCTTTATCTCTTATAACAAGGCAGGTTATTGCTTATTTCTTTAGACTTGGCTATATTTTTGTCATTTTCATCATCTATATTCGAGCACGTATCAACAATGCTCTGCACTGAAAATTTGATAGCACTACAATTTTTGCTTTGTGTGGGGGGAAAATGTTGTGTATTCAGTACTTCCATCAGTTTGTCATGGGTCCAGATGAATCTAGTTCTCATGTTCGTTTTGGCTGTCCTTCTATCATCTACAGTAAAGGGTGGGTAGCAAAGCTCGGTGCTTTGTGGTTCAGATGCAACATGACAGGTGTACAATTTAGTCCAAATAAAATATTCTATGAAATCTAAAACAACACATGGACCACATAAGGAAATGTATTCCTATCTTACTTCAAACCAGGACAGAAGCAAAATAATCATTTCTCACAAACAGCCATCCCATCATTCCAAGATGTGTGATGAGAGCCATCAGGTCTGCCTGGATTTGGAAGCCATGCATGTTAACCTGTGGCCCCAAGGCCGAGCGTGTAGCTCCCAGCAGATCGAAAACAAATAATCAAGTCCTGCCAGAGCAGGCAGTAACAGTACAGCCTGTCTCCAGCAGATAAGATAGAACAATTGTCCTTAATAGGCCACAGAGAGACACATACCCATCTCCAGCCCTGCCTTTTTCTACTCCTATTGGCTTGCTGGTAACAAAGGGAACAAGATGCCTTCCCTTTTCTTCCTTTCCTACGGAGAGATTAGTGGTGCTTAACAGGGGTATGGGCATGAAAATATGTAGTGAGTGATAATTCAGCAACGCACGCGCAACTCATGACAAGAAGCTGTGCAGAATGAGGGGGGATACAATACTTTTATCCCCCCCTGGGTTGAAACTTGGAGGAGAGAAGTACATCATGTTTGTTTGCTATTTATCAGTCTGTGAAAGGCGTATGAAGACTTTCTGAACACATGTTGTTTTCCAGTGTTGTCTTCATATAATTTGATAATTTTCAAATAAGGCATGCATTTGTCTACAATAGCACACATGCAAATTTTGTCAAACATGCACCCAAGACACATTTCATGAAGACACAGTCTGAAATAGTACAATACAGGGCCACCTGAGCATGTCAAATTGTCTGGGTTACATTTCTTATTTGTCCTGAATGCACTTAGTGGGGCGTATAATAGCAGGCAGAAAAACCTGTTATCCTTGTGAAGGCCCTTTTTTGAAGCCATGGCAGGGTATATTGGAATGCCAGCAGCAATGATCCTATTTTCTAAAATTTGAATCATTTCACCGGTAGCCAGGTAGAAGGCACAGGCTCATACCGTAACACTGCCTGAAAGAACACACAAAGATGCTCTAAAAGAGCAAGCTGGCACATTATACCTGATGCCTTATGCTGAGCTCTGATGAAAGACATCTACCCCGTTGCCAAGTTAGTTCACCTGAGATGAATGCCTTTAAGGGAAAAGGCAGTACTCAGTTCTGTGACAGGAGGTAAAATGCTACAGAGTAATGTTGGAGATTTTAGACAGATTGGAGTGTGCAATGCTATTTGATACCTCAAGGCTGGATGTCTGAGCCACTGTGAGCTGAATAGAGTACAGTGGTGTAAGACTTTTGATGTGAGAGGGCATCAAACCAAAGAGATTGACCTTAAACGTGGCTCCAATTCTATCAGGCAGTTCACCATTGTAGCTTTTTAACTCCATACAGACCAGTTTCTTGCTAAAAAAAAACAAAGGAGCAATATTTTTTTTAGCTAATGTGCACTGTGCAGTCCACAACAGAAGGGCCAATATGCTTGAAAAATATTGCATTCAATAACTGTCCTAAGAGAGAACATTATTAGAGAGATGAATAAGATGCACACATTTTTGCCTTTTCTGCTCTTTTATCTCCAGTGTTTCTGCATAATTTCAGTTTAAGGCTGTTTTCCCTCTGGGCACACAGTATTTAACCACATAACCACATGAAATTACAATGAGGTGGTTGTATGTAGTGTTGTAGCTCTGTATCTGTAATCTTTATTTGGAATAGGCAGAAGTGGTGTGTACAGGGAAAATAATGTTCCTTAGGCTGTACACTTGCTTGTAAACCTAAACCAAAGCAACTATCAGAAATAACCAAAAAAAACTTTGAGAAAAGTGCAACTCAGTCCTCACCACATCCATATTTCTATAAACTGCATTTACTTCTTTGCCAAGCGACATAAATCATGTCTTATGTATCATTAATATACATGGGTGTCAATAGGAGATGCATGAATAGAAGAAAAATGGTTCTTCCCAATAGAGACAGACTTGAAAAATGGGCTGTAAATAGGCCAAGAATAGAGTCCCCTCTCGTGAGGCTACAATAAGGCTTCTAAATCTCTGCTGCCCCCCAGTGGAGGCTAGATAAGTGTGTGTGTGTGTGTGTGTGTGTGTGTGTGTGTGTGTGTGTGTGTGTGTGTGTGTGTGTGTGTGTGTGTGTGTGTGTGTGTGTGTGTGTGTGTGTGTGTGTGTGTGTGTGTGTGTGTGTGTGTGTGTGTGTGTGTGTGTGTGTGTGTGTGTGTGTGTGTGTGTGTGTGTGTGTGTGTGTGTGTGTGTGTGTGTGTGTGTGTGTGTGTGTGTCACTCAAAACCCTATATTGTAAAGTCACCATTTTGTAAAACATTGATATAAAGTGGTGTCCCATACTGTTGTGGCTCAGTATCTAACACAAGAAGCAATATCATATTAGATCAATTTCATTGTTAATGCATAGCGCATGTGCTAGTGATACAACTGCAATCATTTTTTACCTCCCTGTGATTTCATCCAAGTATATTTTCTTTAAATTGGCTGTTTCGAAATTCACAGTGGCAGTGTTGACCATGTGCCCCGGCTGTGGGCCACACCTGCACAGGGCAGCGGGGCAACACACTCACACATGTGCCCTGAGGCAACAGAGAATATGGACGAAAACACACATACACTCTGTGAACTGCAGGTCACACCTAACAGGCATTTTTTGATACATGGCTGAGGTTTGAATAGCATTGAGGCAGTGTCATTTCACACCTCTTTCTTTCCATCTGCTTTTCTATCACTATCTGCCACTCTTCACACATGTACATTCACGCTGGCCATTGTAGTTTTCTTTAAAAAGTGTGTGAATGTAGTTGGTTTTTTTTCAAGTGTATGTAAGTACATCTGGCTGTGCACCTGCAAGCTATGATCACCCACATGCACACCTGCTGGGTTTGCCAGTCAACAGGTGCAAGTGGTACACATCATAGTGTGGTGAATGTCTGACACAGGCTGATTCCCAGCAGTAGTGTGGTATCATTCAAAGAGACAGAAATGAACATGGGTAACTTGAGGCTTGACTTGTCCTTTGTGCATTCCACCAATATTACAATGAAAAATGACATTGCATGTCACGAGAAGCGCTGCACATCCTGAGAAAACAGGTGTATGTTGTCATCAGTGGCACTTTTCTAAGGCTTTCTACAGTATAAGAAAATAATTAGATTGAGCTCATGACTTCAACATTTTTAACACAATGCCCATGTTACAATCTTTCCAAGTGAAGATTTAAAGGTTGAGACATTTACCAGGCAGGGAGCATCTAACAAAAGATGCTGCTGAACTGTATTGTGGAAAATGAAGTGTTTTTTTCAAGTCTGAACCACACTAGGGACTAGAAGTCATGATATCTCAGCCTCTGCAGCCTTGAATTTGAGCATTATTTTATAAATCATTATTTTGTTATTTCCACAACTCAGTTAAAGTGCAACACTAAATCACTGGAGACCCTTTAAGGTTTCAAATATGACAGACACTGTTATGCACTAATACAATACATTATTTTTTTGCAAAAGACATTGCATTTCATGAATAATCACTCCCATATAAACAAAAGTAATATAACAAATTGGTACCTCAAACTTAATTTTGTTCAAGGGTTTAGTTGTTCAAATAAGCACATCACATATTACAATGCAAGTAACCATAGTGAAAATGTTAACTCACTGTATCGACCCTTTCCTAGTTCAAATTGATTACAACAAAAGCTAACAAAATGGATAATAATTTGAAACACCCTGTCTTTTGTCTTTTGGTAAGTGGCCATTGTATAAATGAAAAAATGCAAACTGGATGCCTTCTGCTATCGAAAGAAAACGGACTGCCATTCTTTGCCCTCACCTCATCCATAATTTAAAGGAATTAGAACACTCCATCATGTATTATTACATGAATAATCTGGAGGTTGTGATTAATTTTGTTTTTCTTAGTTTTTCATTTGAACATCTGAGTCATGTTCATTTGCAGGTTGGGATAATGTTTTTGTTGTGTTGTTTTTTTTTCATTCCTGTCCACATCTCTGTGTGATATACTTGATCAGCTCTCAGTTTTGACCTAACAGCTTTCTCGAGTTCTTTGCACTACATCTGAGTCTGCATGCTGCTGTCTACATCTCTGCTTGTTTTGGAGCTCTTTCCTGGTCGTGTCATTGGTCGTGTCATTCTCTGCTGTTATAAGGAGATGCTCATTTGGATAGCACATGGAGGACAATGCCGTGGTTGTCGCTCTGAGAGCTATCCAAGCCCTTGATCTTCTTTCCCTATGAACATCATTACCACACGCCAAAAACCTACACATTCACAACAGTCACACACACACACACACAACACACACCCACACATACATACACCCACGAGCTGCTCATCCAAATCGGCGCTAACAGATTAGCAGTGATTATAAACAAACATGGAGGATTAATCCTATGTGCTCTCAGTCTACTTTTCCACTGAGCTAGCCAGGGTAATTACCAAGTGCTAGATTGTTAGTGTAATTGCACAAACACAAACAACACGCGCACACACACTAGCTGCTTTGCTTTACTACTTAATAACATCAGTTTCATGCTTATTTTGTGGGAAAGTTGCAAAGAAATTGCAAGACAGTTGAAGTACAGACAGCGAGATTGGCACGACTTAGCGTGTTTAAAGCTCAAACTCACTCTTCTTGATAACTTTTAGGGAAATATGGAATCATCATGGCAAAGGATATCTTAACAATTGCAAATGATAGCTATTGCATTTAAATTTAGTCACTTGCAGAGAGGGGGGAACCTATTGGATCTGCTGTGTGTGTGCTTTGCCTTTTTCTATTTTATTATTTCACTAGTCTGAATTGTTTTTTACAGTACAGTTTTAGAGGCTAAATATGATACATGGCTCAGCCACATTAGACGGTTTGAAAACCAGCCAGGTGTGTACCTGTTTGTCATGTCACCACTTCCCATTGAAATATGGCTTTATTATTTGGCCCCAGTGTTGCCTGTATCACTTGCTGCTGCCCTCTTAACTTAACAATATATTATTTTATTCTGCCTCCAGTGTGACAGTGTTATATAACCATGATTGGTGGTGAGGCTGCTCTACTAAATGTTTTCCTTAATAGTGAGGTTTCAGTCTCGAAACAATTAGTTTTGAACTAATGTGTTTCCAACTGTCACTAAGGATGTAAGAAAATATTGATACAGTGTCGCAATGCTATGTTTTGTGATACTGTATTGATTTTTTATTTAATTGATTTATGTTGTATATTGTTTAAACTTCTGAACGCTAGATACAGCAACAGTGTTTTAATGTATTGTCAGCCATCTCAATCTTCTGCTCAAATGTTAACAACGTATGCATATATTGGTGCGTTCTTTATACAAATGACAGTTTTACTAAAATATGTTTAAAAAACCTGGGATAGAATACCTTGTTACAATATCACACTATATTGCACCGTGTTGAGTCTTAACCCCTTTATCTTGATAGAAATCGTATCACCAGATTCTTGCCAATCCACAGCCATGGCTGTCACAATGATGAGTGAAAGTGAATTTGTCAATTGTGTTGTGCTTCAGTTTGGACAAACCATGTTAAACCATCAAAATAAATGTTGTACATCGTTTACATAATACTACTTTCCTTTTGTTCACAGGTCTGTCTCCACTACTGGCTTTAATCATTTATTCAATATCTTCTTTCACAGGTTGAGGCCATCCTGATCAACATCTTTGGTGGGATCGTCAACTGTGCCATCATTGCTAACGGCATCACCAAGGCCTGTCAAGAGCTTGAGCTGAAGGTGCCTCTGGTTGTCAGGCTTGAAGGTGCTTTCACACACACATAAATCTAGGTTTAACCTGTCCGACCCTCTAAGCAAGCCAGCCCCCGCTGACGCTGACACAATACACATACACAATATACATCCTCTGACTCCGAAACGTGGACTGTTGATCTCCATCTAGCATGCATTGAAAGCACCTGACCTTAATGAGGATTTGATGATGCTGGGTAATGACACTGCCCTCCTTAAGGGGATAGTTTTGCTTTTTTTAAGTGGGGTTATGTGAGGTACTTATCAAAAGTCAGTTTATTGCCTGGAACAACGACATGGAAACTAAGCAAGGTACTGCTGTGGACAGGGGCAGCAGCTAAAAAGTATTTTAGACACACACACAGACAATTAATTTCAGTTTAACTGTACATTATATTTAAAATAGTTTCAAAGGTTTTTCTTCGGTATACTCTTAATTTTCTTGTATTTGTTTATTCCATAAACTGTGAATGAGCTGTCTAAAGAACGGTGACTTAAGAAGGTTTTGCTGCAGCTGCTGCCCCCATCCACAGCAGTTAGCCTGTCTGCTTCTACAAACTGACGATGTACTAACTGTCATCTACTGTAGATAATACACTTACTATGAATAAATACCTCATACAACCCCACTTAAAAAAGCAGAACTCTCTCTTTAAAGCTATAATTTAAAACCACAAACTTGTCACTCATTTTGATCACCTCTTTGCCTTTGCATAACATACATATTTAGGCAGAGGTAACCAGCATCTCTAACACTAGCATAGGTATCATGCAAACACATTGTGGATCAGCCAAATTGAATTTAAAATTCAAGAATTTTATTCTATTCTTGGTTTCACCGTGACCTGACCGCTAGCCCTACAGCCACAGCTCAGGAATAAAGCATACAAAGCCAGGTTAATAATGCCTGATAATATAACCAGTTATATCTAATTTTGAATGTACTTATTCTCTACTTTGAAGTGACACATGCATATTTTATCACTTTATTGTGTGATTGGTAAACAGCATAAGTGCTGCAAATTTTCCACCACCTCTTTTCCCCCTTGTATTAAACTTTGGAGCCGTTGTATTATTGCTGCTGTACTCTCTGGAATCTATCCATCTTCATTGGGGCCCAGTGTCCCAGTCAGAACAGCAGTGCATTTTTCATACATGTCACAGTTTGCAGCACCCGTCATTAGCGCCAGCCTGAATAACAGCAGAGATGGCACTGATTGTCTCACCTTTCACCTGCATATGATAATGAAACCGTGTGTGTGTGTGTGTGTGTGTGTGTGTGTGTGTGTGTGTGTGTGTGTGTGTGTGTGTGTGTGTGTGTGTGTGTGTGTGTGTGTGTGTGTGTGTGTGTGTGTGTGTGTGTGTGTGTGTGTGTGTGTGTGTGTGTGTGTGTGTGTGTGTGTGTGTGTGTGTGTGTGTGTGTGTGTGTGTGTGTGTGTGTGTGTGTGTGTGTGTGTGAGTGTGTGTGATGGTAGCAGTGACTCCCGGGGGTATGGGGCCAGTTTGTGGTTAGCTTAATTGTCAAGATCCAGTTGAGTGGTGTGTCCAGAGCAGTGAGCAAGAGAGTGCGTGTGTTTTAGCCTTCAGCACTTCATACTGCATGTCCCCACACACTCTACTAATATGGTTTGTAGGTCAGAGCGCGTAAGCTGTTTTTAGAACCCAACTGTGCACTGAGACACTACAGTACGGTAGATATGGCTGTTCAGAGTGGAAAGTATGGAAAGTTTAGTTATCATATTAATACTAGGGCTGGACCCCAATATTCAAATAGTTCGTTGGGTAAGTTCGTTTTTCAATATTGGTATTTGGATATTCATTGAACAGCTGCAGGACAGTCAATACCTTGTACTGCTACCAACATTAGCTGCTCCGTTTCAACAATGTTTAAAGATTTAAAGACTTTCATGCTGACTGAAATAGACCACACTGTTCGGGACTATTTCAACTAATGAGCCGCTAATTTATGAATTCCACTGAAACACTGCAGCCTATGCATGAGACATTTCTGTCAGAGTCGCGTTATAACCAAGCTGTCTGGTGTGTGTGCTTTAACTGTAGCAGACTGCTGTAGTTTTCAGGTGATTTAATGAAGATGAACACCATCTATGGCCGCGCGTAATGGAGCTGGAGATGATCTGGCTCCTTCTGGCTTACTTTGGGACAGCCCTAATTAAAACTTTTTGTTCTCAACCAAATGAAGCCTGTTGACACGGAGGGAGACATATTTAGCAAAGCCCAGAATCATGATTAAGAATGTTGTGTTATTGTTTTCACTATTCCCTCCTAAAAAAAGCACATTTCATGCAGGTGTGTAATATTAGGACATTTTTTGTCCGATATAACTGCACCTGAACCAGAACTGAAGCTATAACAAGGACAGATACGTTGCCTTAACACAAATCCCACAAATCATCACTGCACACAGTACAAGTTATCACAGAAGCATCGGTGCCAGCAAATACTCAAGATGCAAAAATATGCATGTGTGTGATTTATATCCACTGCCTTGACGTTGCTGATGGAGCATGTGGCTGAAAATGGTATACAACTGCTGAAATACGTTGCCACAGAATAGATTGGATAAACAAGCAAAACAGCTCCTTAATTAGCCACTACACATTTATCATACCAGGTCATGTAATTCAACCTGACTCACATACAGGCCGAGTCCAGAAGGTCACTGCTGGAGGTTGGTCCAACCACATTCTCCTTGCCCAGGCCTAATCCAAGCTTTTGCTGTGGGTCATTACACCCTGGGCCGCAGTCTTGTGGAGAAGATTGGTTCAGAATCAATCAGCTCAGCTTGCTAGGCTGACCGCAGGGCAGTGAGAACAGCCCAATGCTCTTCAACAGGATCAGAATGGATTAACTGGCACACTTTTAATTGGGAAGGCTCTTTTTTTAAAAAGCCTGGATTGATTACATTGGGGGAGAGTTATGTATTCCCATATGTGGAGGAGAAGGGTCATGTTGACTAGATGCTGACATGGTTGAATTAGTTGATAGGGTTGCTTCAAGTGTCTGCTTAATGAGTCTAAACTAGAGCACACCCAGTTTATGGGCTACAGTATTAACACTTATATTCATAGTAAATTTATGCAACAGATTCAGCACAGAACAGACATATAGACACGCATACAAATATTTTAGTTTTTGATAGGAAGAGATACATGAGAAAGTGCTATACTGCCCTCTTTGGCAACAGTGTGAACATGGACACATTGCTCTGTGAGGATGCTGTCTGCCACTATGGAGAAAATTCCCCTTGAATAGCCCTCAGGGTCCAGGGAAAAAAGGTGACTGAATTCGCTTAACTCTGTTCTCTGGCCTATTGATTTCCCGAGCCATTCCCCAACTGCCTGTCAAATAGTGGCGGCTTTTTTCTCTGTTTTTTCTCTCTCTTAATTAAAAAGAGACGCGAGGCCCAATGGTACGATTGAGATGGCCCTTTTACTCCGGACAATGTCCTCATAGCTTAAATAGCCATGTGCTGCATCCATGCACACACAAACAGGTATGCATATACGTACACAAACGCAGCTGTTTACAAATATGTACACACTGCCTTGTTTTGACACTGATATCTACCCAGTCCATTGTTTTTAGTATTTTAAATAAATAGATTTACTAAATGTTTAGTCATTAGCTTAAACGAATTTCAATTTTATCTTAATTTCGTACATTGTATATCTTATTTTTACTCCTTGCTTCAAAGAAGCACCTGAAAAGATTTGAATAGGTCATTAGAATAAATGCTGTACACCTGCTTCAGATACACAAACACAGTGCTGTTAAGTATTAATACAATAAGGTTCTTTAGCATGGATGAAAACCTGAATGACTGGATGAATTATCTAAACTGTCAGTGTGAGATGCTCTTTGAATCTTGTACATGTAGCTATAGTGTGTTTGTCTCTCTTAAACAAGAGTTGAGACAACATAGAAAATATGAAAACTTAGATTAATGACTCGCTAGCACATTAAAGAAAAGTGTCTGCAGCGTTCAGGACTATCTCGCTCTGCGTTCAAATGAGAAGTATTTGATGTTTCACACACACAATGGAGGGAGGAGCAGGCCACATCCGTTTTTGACTGTGAAGAGAAAAATGCTCACTGTTTGGTACTGATTATTATGAGAATTAACAATACAGAACAAGTCAGAACAAGTTTGATGACATGCAGTGAGGAAAGAAAATGTTTTTACACCAGTTATTCAAGGTTACTGGGTGAGCAAAACACCAAGCTAATAGTATTTTCTGCCATGCTTGCTGTGACATCATTCTTAAAAAAGGTAAAGTGTCTCAGTTCTTTAATATTCATCAACATAATGGTCTCTTTTCCTCAGTATATATATAGTGTGTATATATCTCAATTGTGTTACCGGGTGGCCTTAATATCTGCCAAAAATCCTTAGCAATCGTTTCAGATACATGAGGATTCTCCTTAATCTGTTTCAAACTAGCTCCACAAAATAACTGTTACACAAAATCCAAAAACACAGCGTCTGTTTACAATTACACTAATTTTTAATTGTCCCAAAAATATTTGAAACCAACACAAAAATAAGCAAATTAAAAAGTCTACAATACTGATTTTTTTTTGTGATGTCAGAAACCTGAAAGAAAAAACGGTCACACAGGTCTTTAAATCACAGCTCTGAAACTTTTTCGAAACACAAGTCAGAGTGACCAAAAGTGACACAATAATAGACTGTTTTGGCACCGTTATTCAGTCATTCTTTATAAAAATGTGGAAAACGGAATGGGGGGACAGAGTTTTTCCGCCATTACGCCGGCAGCGGAGGTAAGCTTGTCACAGAGCCGAATTGACATCTGTGTAAAAGGGACAACACGCACACACAAACCAACGCTGGTTGGAGCACGTCTCTCATCCGTTGCTTCTGTCTAAAATCACACATTATGGCGACATTACTGTATGCGGCCATTGTTTGGTTCAGTGTAAAAAAGGCAAAGCCGGCATAACGGCAGCTCTTTACGGGTCTAGTATCTGCTGTGAAAAGGCCTATGGTAAATGTTAAAACAACACAAGCAGAGAAGAGCCATGAAGTCAGCAAACTGGCTCACTCACAATAGCAATATTAAGTCTAGCATCTAAACTTCAGTGTACTGAACCAAGCAAATGGTGTGTTTTATTACTTATGAATCCAACTATTTTTTTGTGAAACAGATATGCTGTTATTTCTTCTACAGAAAGTTACACAGTCTCACTTTATTGAAAACAAAGTTCAGAGTAAATGTATCAAGCTAACATCACACCAACAGAAACAGATTTAGATTTGTTATCAAGTTTCACATCGTTGTTTTTCGTTATCTTTACCTCATACAAGAACACAGTCTTTTCTGTCGCCCCCTGATAGGAACCACGAGAAGTACAGAGTTACTCTGTACGTCCAAGACTGGAGTCTTGTCCTCTCATCACATCCTTGCAGCTCAGCTTGTTAAGACAGAATTAGTCTCAGATTTAGGCAGCAGTACTGCAACATCAACAGAACTTCTCCAGCGCAAGCCTTTGGCAAAGCCCCAAGCCTTATTATCTTGTTGAAATATGGCAGCCTGTAATTGACTCACACATTAAAGTGACATTTTCACAATAGCCACGAGTAAGCTTGCTCATTAGTGCGGAGATCCAACAGAAATGTGTTATGAAGTGGCAATATATCACATGGCGAAATACTTGAGGCTACTTGGTGTTTCATTGTTTTGGCTTGAACAGTGTGTTTAAAGACTGAGCTGAGCTCTCTGTTTTGGCTGATCAGCTTATCCGTCAGTAGAAAAGTAATGGTGATGTAGATTGGGATTGAATTCAACTTATAATAGATGTTTGTTTGAAAATAAAGTGCAGAACGGCAAGTGACTTCTGAAAGACAGAAATCTGTAGTAATTAACAATCAATGAGAGAGGTTAGAGATTAACAACCCCATAGAACTATGAGATAATGTGTATTGTGATATTTTTCTGCTGTGGGATGAAACCCCCCCCCCCCCCGTTTTAGGTGATTATTTAAAATTATTCTCGTGATATTTTATATTAAAATTAGTCTTGGTGTGAATGCATTGTATTACTGCATGTGTCTGAATCCAGGTTGTGAGTAGGTCTCTGGCAGCACCTAGTGGCTGCAGGTGAACACACACATTGATATACTCAGCATACCCTATACCCACACACACACACATTTACACACACCTAGTGGGGCTTTATCCAGCTGGGCTCTATCGTTGCCTCTGCTGCTGTGAGTTATCAGTGCTCCCTACTGCTCACAGTGGAACTGCACTCAGCTCTCTCTCCTTTTGCTCTATTGCCCTCTCTCCACCACCCCACCTCACCCCTATCTCTATCTCTCTCTCTCTCTCTCTCTCTCTCTCTCTCTCTCTCTCTCTCTCTCTCTCTCTCTCTCTCTCTCTCTCTCTCTCTCTCTCTCTCTCTCTCTCTCTCTCTCTCTCTCTCTCTCTCTCTCTCTCTCTCTCTCTCTCTCTTGCTCACTTTCACTCTCACTCTCACTCTCACACACACACACACACACAAACACGTAGAAAAAGACCCACGTAAATGTATGTCTCTACTTTCTCACTCCCACAGATGTGTGATTCCTCCCTCACACATTACGTGGGTAACACAGAGAGCATGGATGCAGTGTCTTAACAATGTCGCACACACTTTTGCTTCTCATGAATATTTATGGAATGAAAAAATAGCAGAAATGCATGTGTTGTTTACTGTAGTTCATTGCTATATACACTTTCCATAGGCGCATTTGTCTTCTCAGAGTATCTCTTGCATTATGTATTTGCTGTGGGCACATATGGTCTACTGTTGTTCCAACTTTGTTTTTAATCATCTGCCAGATAAGCCTGACAGTATGATAATATGGATCTGTCAATCCCGATGAGGTTCCCGGGTCAGCCTCTTGAATGTAAAGCATATAGTACCACCCCACCCCTCATTATGAGCGACAGCATTGACACTATAGATTTGTCTGTGGACACCCAGAGAGAGAATGTTCAATGCTTCAGTATTTGATGAGAAGACTCTGGACACCTAATCCCCTGTTTATGTGCCAATGCAAGGTTTCTTCCTGCTCTCATTCTAATTAATTACATTGCAGAATTGATTGTTTGGAGTGTTAGCCTGCGAAAAATGTGTTTGGAATGACTTATTATCTGGCTGGACAAAAGAGATGAAATATTAGGCGTTAAGTGGCGCTGGTAATAGAATTCCTCATGAAAGGTCTATTGATCAGGGTGGCCGGGCCTCCGGAGAATTCACATATCATGAAGTCTTAATTACACGCCAGCCAGCAGAGCTAAGGTCAACCTGCAAGCGTCTAAGGATGAACACACACGCAGCTCCATATCACAGATGTGGCCAGAGTGAATACAGAGAGACACCAGTGCACACAAGTGGCAATTATGGTCACGTCAAACATTTTTAATTACATGCATACTGTAAATACTGTACATGTATGTACAGTAGGCTTACAATTTAGATTAATCTGCAGATTATTGTTCTTCGCATCAGCCTGCTAGTTCTCATTATAAAAAGTTCTGGTGTTGTAACAGTAATTTACCTTGATTGGTGTCTCAAACTAAGCCATGTTGGTTTCTTGTATTTGAGTGAATTAGCCTTGTAAAATCCTTGATAAGTCCTTGACTTTGATGTTGGGGAAAGTGTGGGAACCCTGCCATTAACCATTAATGGTCAATGTCAAATGTTTTGTCCGACCAGTGGTTTAACATAAAGGGATTCTGTTTACCATCATAGAAGACAAATACACAGGTTTGAGAAGCTGGAACCAGTGAAATGTTTCCATTTTACCTTAAACAATTATTATTTATTATTATTATTATTATTATTATTAATTTTCTGTGGATTGACCAATTGTAGGGCATTATATTTATCATTATGTAAAATAGGAGCCAAGTGAATTAAATGGGAGTAAAGGTTAATACTGATTAGAAATTTAAAAAATATAATACAAAATTCCAAGACCAGAGAATTGTTGATACCAGAGCAGAGATCCCTGAAATGTTTTTTTCTTTGCCATCATGTCTTCATATGTAAAATCAATAAATGCCACATAAACAGTTGGCTTTTGTTGTTGTTTTTGCAGCGTTGGCGATTCTTCATTTGACCTTTTGCTCTATTACCCTCTCTCCAACACCCCAACCCTACCCCCCCCCCTCTCTCTTTCTATCTCACTCTCACTCCCCCTCTCTCCCCCTCCGTCCTTTCCCTCTCCGCGTCCTTCCGTCCACTGCGGCCCCCCCCTGCCCTGTGTTGTGACAGGCTTGTCAGGCTCATGTTTGGCTGCGCAGCGTGCAGCCAGTTCAATGTGTAGAGCCTTGGGGCTATGGAGAGTGTCTCTAGGTGTCTCTCTCTCTCTCTCTCTCATCACTGGTTGGTTGGGGATCTACTGGGGCATAGACACCACCTTTATAACCCAGCACCTGTTACCCATGACCTCGGCAAACACACGCACGCACGCGCGCGCGCGCACACACACACACACACACACACACACACACACACACACACACACACACACACACACACACACACACACACACACACACACACACACACACACACACACACACATTGTTCCCAGACAGAAGCTGCCACCTTTTACCCATAACTCCATCCATCTGTCATCATGAGCATTGATTCCTCCAAAGGAACTTTGTGTCTTTCACACGTGTGTGGTTTTTACATCAGGGCAGATGGCACATCAGGTTCAACCTTGTTAAGCCGTTTTTGTTATTTTTGCCTGCTGTAACAGCGTTTTCCTTTGTCTTCAAGGGACCAACGTCCACGAGGCCAAGAGGATTCTGACCGAGAGCGGCCTGCCCATCACGGCAGCAGAGAACCTGGACGACGCTGCCAAGAAAGCAGTGGCCGCCATCAAGAAATAGAAAACCCCACCCATCACTGACATGAATACAGTTTCATATCATCACCGTCAGCCTTTTCTTACAAACGCAGACCTCCAGAACTTCAAACCTTTGCTCTCAAAGGCCTTTAATTTTAATGTTTTTGTGTTAATACTAGCTTTGCAATACTTTTTTCTGCCAACTCAACTTCTATAAATTTGCGCTCAGGCTTGTCAGAGTAAGCATTTCCTTGAATATCATAAAGCTCTAGTGACATTTGGCAGAAATTGGACAACACTTTGTGCATTCCTTTTTCCAAGGTGAAAGATGCAGTTTTCTCTGCATATTGTGGCATTTGTATGAAATATTGGTTAGTTAATTGGGTTTTTCCCTCCGTCCTCGGCTTACGGTACTGTAAGTTACAGTATTACTGAAATTAGGCCCATTCTCGAGAAATCATTTGTTGCCACTTGTAGCCAAAACGAAAGGGCAGCATTACAGCAAGCAGTTAACTTTGGAACCAAACCATTAATCCATCCAATGCGTTTTCAGCGTATCAGATTAGGTGGATAAAATACCCACACTTTGAATTTTGTACATCGTGTCTTAACTGTAAAGTGCTCTATGGTAAACGGTGTGTTGACTGCTTAAATCTGTGCCTATTTCATGACAGCTAAAGGGTTTTGTGAACCATCTTGCCTCCAGCAGTCATTAAATACAGAGGTGTTGAGGAATCAAAAGAAAATCATGTAGGTTTTTTTCTAATCATGAATGTATGATGACTTGAATACAGTGTCAAAACTGTGTAAATAATGTGAGAGATTAAAAACAAATATTTCAAGACTACTGTCTCGTTTATGTGTTAACCTCACATTAGCATCTCGAGGGGGGGGGCTGAAGCAGATGTGAAGTAATGAAGACATGGAAATCACAACTCTACTAATTCTACTGGCTTTTTCAGGAGAGAGCAAATTTTCAGGAAAGATGTAATGTCATTTATTTTATAGATCAACTTACTGTATGTTAAGTTTTAGGGTCAAATAGTATAATATGTTTAGTTTAAAACTTTGATAAGATCCATACCAGTTTAGTTAAAAGAAGGATAGGTTTAATTTGAATACATTTGTATTTCATGAGCCACGTTTTTGCTAGGCAAATCTGTACCTCCGCAGTGTACAACCATTTGTGGATAAGCTTGTCTTTGGGGTTGCAGCTAACTATTGTCATTATTGATTGATTGACAAATGTTTTCTCTATTAATTGACTGACTAGTCTATTAGATTACTATTAATCTATTCTATTTTTCCTATAATGTTAACGATCATTCTTTTGGCACATGCTTTTGTCCAAATTCTAGTAAAATTACAATATTATGTTCTACAGTATTTTGTCAGTAAATAGTTGTTTGCAATTCTTTTAGTGTTTGTTATTAAAAAAGAAAGACGCAATCCATTAGAATCATCACATGTTTTGCATTTGCGTTTGAACAATTAATCGACTGTCAAATTAGTTGCCAATTAATTTTCTAATGTTTAACTAATCGATTAATCGACAAATTGGCGTTCAATTTGTTCAATTGTCTTTTCTTTGTGATATGGTGGAATAAAAGGCAACTCCAAACTCTTTTGGGCTTTTGAGGGAAAATAAGATTAACACTCAACCACATCATTGCAGAAACTTACGGATGACTGGCTGTTGATCTGCAAAGTGGAATTATTTTTAACAAAGATTTTGAAATGAGAAAAAATATAACAGATTTTGTGTAAAACAGCCTTGCACCTTGTGACAACACATCCATAGTCTTTGCTGGCTTAAAAACTTTCTAATGAAAGATAATGCAAAAATCAAATTATACCAATTTCTACAAAAGACTTTAATCTCCTTGTTTATTACATTGCGTTTAATACATAGATTTGGATTAATCGTCAGTAGTGTAAAAAGGTTTCCACAAACTCTCTGATGTATATGCAGTATATACGTATTTTACACAATTTTCTATTCTGCCTGGCTTTTCATCTGTGGATTGGTACACACACACACTAACATTCACACACACTTAAACTCCTCAAATCACACACTTTCAGTACTCTAATGAAACTCAAGTGTTCATCATCCCAAGAGAGACTTGAGAGGAGAGACTGTCCTTCATAGGCTCTGTGTGAGCAGAACAGAAAGACAGAGAGTTGACTGAGACCTATTCCTGTCAGACGCACTGACTGTGTGATGGATTATCTGTCAGGCAATCTGAGAGGACGCCCAGACACACGGCATCGACTGCCACCTCCATGAAAGACACACACACAAAGTATTTTTCCCCCTCCTGTATGCGCCAGGAGGTTTTCTCTGAGTGTTTCTCTGACAGTATAAGAACTTTGCTCATCTGTTAAACACTAACATGTTTTTTTATCTGGCAAAGTCAAGAGGACTCCAGATGGGGGCCTTCTGGTAATTGAAGCAGTTGCTATACATTTTTGATTTCCACAAAGTTAGAAGTGACATGCGCTGTATTAACAGCCAACCTTGACACAACGTAAAAGGAGATATTAAGTGAAATTGTTGGCTAACTATTATAATTTACTTGTTGTTTGTTAATTTTGTGTCCCTATCACCAAGAGTCATCTCAAGACAAATTCCGAGGTCCGTGCCAGCCATCCAAGCCGTAGAAATGGGCTGAAGGGTTCAATAATTGCCTTATTTCATGCTCTTCCCTCCGTGTGTCAGAAATATCCCTGCTGATGGATTGGACGGAGGAATTTAAGGCTTGTTAAACGGGCTTCTCGGGCCCTGATATTGTTTAATTCAGTGTCAAGCTGGAGGTCACAACGAAGTGTGCACACTGATTTACCCAGCAAAATTAGTGCCGCTCCTTCATATAAATATAGATGAGGGGGGAAGAAGCTTTGGAGGTCAGCTTGAAGACTTCTATCATGTTGCCTGCTGCTTTTAACTCGGCTAATACCTCTGGAGGTGAGAGAAGGGGGTGTTGTTTTAAACAACCCTTTGGGCGGGCTACTCCTTTAATTAAACTAAATTATTATGCCTGGGGAGTTATATTTTTCACCCTTGGTGGAACACTTTATTTGTCTCTGTAATTGTCCATTTTGCTTGCTCGAAACGTGACAGTTTTTTTTATATGGTTGTGTATTGATGTCAAAACAGTAATTGCCACTTTATGAAGCAGCCGTCAGTGTTTAAATGTGTTGGGAGAGAAAAGCTCTTAAAAAGCATTCTTTCAGACAACAGGGTCAAGGCCGTCTTTCAGGAAGTATTGGATATTTATTGAGTAATTTAGAAGCAAGAACTTTGAACATATTAGTCCATAATAAAGCAATAACAGTATGAATTGCCTCCGGCTATTGTACTTCACCTTTTAGGGAGAAGGAGTTGCTAAATATTTACAATTTTCTGCCTGTGCATCTCCAACAGGAAGCAAACGGATAAGGAGCATGAGCCTGTGTGTGTGTGTGTGCGTGTGTGTGTGTGTGTGTGTGTGTGTGTGCGTGTGTGTGCGTGTGTGTGTGTGTGTGTGTGCGTGCGTGTGTGTGTGCCTGTGTGTGTGTGTGTGTATGTGTGCGTGTGTGCGTGTGCCTGTGTGTGTGTGTGTGTGTCTGCATATGGCTGCTTCCATCTATGTGTGCAATGAGAACATATGTGCAAGTTCTTGAGAGCTTTGAATAAAGATGGGGAACATTTTCTACATGGAAACGTTGCTTGTTTGTTAGTTTGTTTTCCTCTTCGTGTTCACAGAAATTTAAAATGAGAGAGCTTGTCTGGCCTCACCTCTTGACAGCCGTTATTGTCTAACCACTAGCCTGGAATCATGAAAAATAGTTGCTGACAGGTTTTATGGGGAAGAAGCAACAAAGTGTGGAAGAGAGTAAAAACGTCAAGAGTGAAGGAGGAGTCGAGGCTGTCGGCAGGACGCTGACGTTGAGGTCCTCAGATTTGGCCTTGGCTCGCAGATGAGCAGAAAAATCCATTTCCCTCTCTCCAAACCGTTGTCAGTGTGTCTGTAATTGAAGGACTTGGAATCGATTTAAATTACCTTGGCTGTCTCGAGACATTGAATGAAGAGGAGGCAGGTTTTAAAAATTGCAAAAGGCAATATACTTCATGAATCTTCCTTTTTCCATGACAATGTCTTGTTTTCTCCAAACGTCTCTTGCAATCAATACAATTTGAGGGTCTCTTTAAATCAAGTGCAGAGTTTGAACACGCAAAGAAGAATTTTTGGGATGCTTTTGTCCCCTCTTTTTTGTCTTCACATGATCCATCTATGCCTCTGACATTGTTCCCCTTTCTCCATACATACCCATTAATTTCATTCTTTTCTCTTTTCCATCCTTTTTCTACGTTCTTTTGTCTGTAGAGGTCTCTAACATAACAACAAAATAGCGAAAGGTTACAAAATTGTAACTGTAGCTCTATTAGCACAGACAGAGCCCTCTACCGGACTGTGTAATATTCTCCTCTGATAACAGCACATATTCAACCACTGAAATTTGCATAAATGTTGCTGGCCAATCCGGACTTACCTTCCTGAATACATGTCCCACAGTATATAAGGCAGTACATCCTGCTATAATAAGACACCTACAGCGAGTGGCATAGGGGCAACAGGGCCCCTAGGTAGAGGGCTTACAGGAGAGGGCTTATGGGAACTGGCTCCCACGTTTACTTGAACCCTGCCCATCCTGCTTCCATTAATGCCATCTCTCCATCATACTTCCTGTCCACCCTTCCCTTCCTTCCTTAATTCAACTTTTCTTCCACCTCCCTTCTTCCCTGTCACCTCCCTTCTTCCCTGTCATGTCTCTTTTTTAGCCATGCTAGTGGCATGGCTCTAGAGATGGCATTGCTGGTCGGTCTGCTGGCTGGTCTACTACTTAGATCCAGATTGAACAACTTAAGAATTAATTACGATGGAATTGTGTACAGACATTCATGGTCCCCAAAGGATGCATCCTAATGACTTCGGTGATCCTCTGAATTTTCTTGTGGCGGCACCATAAAGTTTTCTGTGAAATGTTTTGACAACTATTACTTTTCTGTTATTTTTCTAATGCTTTTCTTCCTTACATAGTTTCTCAAATGATGGAAAGAAGAGAAAGGAGCTGAGAGCTGAATATATTCGGCACTTTGTCTTTTCGGATGTACAGTATCTTCGTTCCCATTCTGCTCCTATCCATCCCATCTCTCCATCACGCTTCTTTTCCATTCTTCCCTTCCCTCATGCCATGTCTCTGCCCTTTCTACCCATCATTCAGACATCCATTTATTCGCTCATCTTCTTGTAATTCAGGATGTTCTCCATTCATCTTGCCATTAGGATTCCTTCCTCTCATTTCTATCTTTGTCACATCCTCATTTCACTCAACTGTGCCTTCTAGCAATTTTTGATCTCTTGCTGCCATGCATCCTTCTGTCCTTGCTTACTTACTTCTGCCCTGCTCTACTCCCTTCCTTTCATACTTTTTGGTAGCATTTCTCTTTTCTGTCTTCCTTTTATTCATCCATAACTTTCCCACATTTCATTTATTCCTTCCTAGCTTTCTTGCTTGCTTGCTTCCTACCTGCCTCCTTACTTAGTAACTGCCGATTAAACTTTTTCTACAGTGTTGCTTTTTGACAAGCTGCCCGTGATCCTCTCATTTACAAAGTAGCATCAGGAGACAGTAGTTAAAAGCTTATTTGGTGTGACCTCTGAAAGCCAACGCCCCCAAATTAAAACAGTGGCAGAAGCAACAGAATGTACTTTCAAATTGCTTGATAATTAGGCTCCCGAGTTATCCTGGTGGAGCGGTCGCCAGGTGTTCAGCTGACATGCTCAGACATTTTATTGTTTCACAATGCTGTGCTTTAATGCTGCGTGCCAAGTAAAAATAAAGGTAAGACCCAATCCTTAGGGGCCAAAGGCATGGCACAGTGATGACAACAAGCTGTCGAAAATCAGGTATATGTGTTTTCTTTTTTGAAAATTACACATACTCCATCACAATTTGATACATCAACTTCCTGAACCATGCTAGTTGCAGTATTTGTGTGTATGTTTGCTTTGTTTGTTCAGCGTGAGCTGTGACTTAGGGTGAAGGTGACTTTGACAGTTAATAGCGATAACGGTAGCTTTTCACTGCCTTCTTTTCTCCCTCTGCTGTCTCATACTCAGGCTGAATACATGAAACCTGTGTGTGTCGGGTGCTATCGCCGTCAAATGACTCTGCCCGCAGCGCGTGCTGAGAGGAAGGTTTGTACCGTACGCCCGGGAAAAGTGGCCTGTCACCAGTAATTTTCGTAACAATATAAAGGGGAGCGGTAATGGCAAGATGAAGGCTGCTGCTGAGCTGAAGCACTCTCACACATCCAGCTAAAAACAGACTCAGTAAACAAGATGATGAAGTTTAGCATGCACGCTAAGATCTGCCCTGTTGAGGATGCTTTTTTTTATGCAGGAGCTGTGGGTAATCAGAGTATGTGTGATTGGGTTTATTTATACATGGATACTGTGAATGTGTCAAAACCCACCAGAACCTCGAACATGTGCACATTTGTATCCATGTGTGTGTGTGTATGTGTGTGTGTGTGTGTGTGTGTGTGTGTGTGTGTGTGTGTGTGTGTGTGTGTGTGTGTGTGTGTGTGTGTGTGTGTGTGTGTGTGTGTGTGTGTGTGTGTGTTGTTTTGTTTATTCTTCATAGAAAGATGAGATGGGCTGTTTGTGTAGTGAAATATGCTTGTAGGTTTGTTTGTATTCAGGGTTGCAAGTGAATTGCTTTTCTCAAAAAGGTAAACTCCTGGCAGCTTAACGCATCCAGGCCCGAGACATTTAAATCATATGGCAGCAATTTGCATGGGCTGAATATGTTAGATAACACGATGACTAATTGTGAACTTTGTCTTACCTTTGTTTACCTGCTGTAGTTTTGCTGAGCACACAGGCTCAGGAGCTCTACATTGCAGCACACATTTATTAGTGGTTGCTTCCACCTACTGTACAGTAGAGCATAGCCCTGCACTGGATTAATGTTGATGGCAGCTGGTCACTACAGTGTTTATTTTGGTTGGCTTATTAGGTGCACATTCTTGGTTTATCACAGTTACCAGGCTTTCAGACCAAAAAAATTCATTTTTCACAGCAATTGCAGATGATCAGCGATACTGGTGGGAAGGTGGTGAGGGAATGTGTACTAGCAACTGTGTCAGAATGCTAAAAAAAACCTGAATCCGATTAATTCAATACAATTCAATTCAATTTTCAATTCAATTTTATTTATAGTTTCGAATCATAACAAAAGTTATCTCAGGACACTTTACAGAGTAGGTAAAGACCACACTCTATGACTTATTTATGATTTACATAGACAAAACAATTCCCCCGTAGAGTACGGTGGCAACAAAAACCTTCACTATAACAGGCAGGAACGTCAGACAGACCCAGCTCTGTGGAGGACGGACATCTGTCTTGACCGGTTTTTCATGATTATATGTATTGCAGGGATGTGAACAAGTGCTGAATAATGCTGAGCCTGATAAATTCACATTTAGTTTCCTTTACACATCTACATCCTTGCCATACATGTATTATTACTATTTATTTAGTTTTATTATATTTATTTGTTCCAATTACAATATTATGCAGTGATTTGGAAGAACACTAGAAAACACTAGACATAATGTCTGTTCTCAGGCTCCTTTTTGAAATAGTATTTTAAAAGAGAAAAAGAAAACTGTATGCAGTTCCAATTCTACAAAGTTTTATTCATTTTCAAAAGGCAGCTGCAACAAATTGCTGGAATTAAACTATAGATCATATTTAATTACTTTCCCCTTCAAACTCCACCAGCAGCAAAACTGAATGTATCTACAGATTTTCAACAATGAAAATCAAGACATAACCCACATCTGATTGTCACTTACACACTATTGGGTACATATATGTGTATTTAACCGTATTTGATACTGCAATGTTATATTTTACATGCACAGGCTACACCAGTGTCTCCATGTGTGGGGAAAAGAGAAAGGCAGATAGAGTATAGTTTAGGAATGAAAGCAGGGTACACTCTCAGATGAACACGTTACCTACATCCAAAGGATATTTCAAACATTTCCCCTTGTAAAATTCTCCATTACATGGGTCAATAGAGGGCAATGGGAGAAGAATAAATACCCACACCTCTCCCAAAGACCGCAGCATGCACACACACATACACATTGGCTGACACTTGCTGTCAGCCCATCTGATTGCCTGTTAGGGAGTCTCACCCAACACGACAAGTACCCTTTTTTTTGCCAAGGACCATTTACTTCACCATGTCAGATATGGGGATATTAATGAATGCACAATGACAGTACTTAGGGAGCAGAGCAGCTATCCTGCCTCTGCAAATTTACCCACAGGTCATTTTTGTACGGCAGGGGAAAAAAACTATGGAAACAAACAGGTGCGGGTCAGAAACTCATCTCCTCTCCAAGATTAAAAACTCATCTTTTAAAGCGGCACGGTGTTATTGAGGCTGATTCTCAGGGTTCTCCTTGCAAATGGAGGTCTGATTAGGCACAGAGGAGATGTGCCTGTTGGAGAGGAGAAAGGTGTGTCCATCCTTCCAATTACCTCTGTAAACATAACTTAAAGAGAGAGGGCCAAGGGCTGCCTCTGCCTCTGAAACACTCATTAAGAGTCAGGGTTTTGTGTATTTTTAACATTTATACATGTACATACACTCACTGTGTTTGTTTTTGGTAAATTTATAGTAACGCAGTAACATGATGTTTCTTGTGTCATATTGGACATTCTGTATCATTTGTTCTTAGTTGATTTAAAGGTTCCATATTATGCAAATGTTCAGGTTCAGGCTTGTATTTTGGGTTTCTACAAGAATATACATGCTTTAATGTTTAAAAACACATTATTTTTTCTCATGCTGTCTGTCTGGATATACCTGTATTCACCCTCTGTCTGAAACACTAACTGTTTTCAGGTCTTCCCCATCTATGCTCCATCTCTGCGATGTCACTGCAGCTGGGGAATGACTGCAATGGCACTTAATGACTGCAACGGCACTATCTACCTATATATAGTAAAGTTGTGACATCACAACATACAAAAAGTTGTTTAAAGTTACAGTTTCTGAATATGGGCTGTGTGCATTTCGCTGTGGATAGACCGTTTTGATACTTTCACTTTCATTTTCAGCACCTCGAACTGCTTTATTATAAAACAAAAGACATCGCACGTTTTACAATATGCTATATTAATGACACCTTAAACATTTATTTGAAGGGCTATTCAGAGCTTCTTTTATATTCATGTATTACCATCAAGACAATAGTGGAAACCCAATCTGTTTTTATATCTATGTAAACATACAGTAAGTGAGCATTACTGGATGGCAGCATTTGAATATTGGTTGGAAAGGGATGGGGAAGTTACTGCATGTTTGTGCCAGCATCTCTTTGAAAAGAAATACGCTCTCACATCCATGTTCTACATGATGTTATATAAAATTAGTTGAAACTTTGATGAACTCACAGGTCATTAAAAGCACTGCTTCTGATGCCTTTTTAATGAAAAGCGCCCCGGTAGAGCTTAGCCAGCCGGGATAAAACATGGGAGATTTTATCTGCCGTTGTTTCCTCATTAACCTTAAATTATGCAAACCAGTACAGTTCACATTCGAAGTTAGACAGCTCTTTCCGTGTTTTCTTACAGTACCACCCCTCCCCCGCCTCTATTCCATAGCTGAGCGCCTTCATGTTAGCTCCAACAATCTGAGGGTCATGTCTGCTTTTCATTGCCACCGAATCCACGATTGCTTTCCCATGTAATGAGCTCTGGTAAGCCCACAAGGTCATATGGCACAGCAACATGAAAATATATTTTCTTTTTGTATCTGCAGACTGCGTGTGTTTGCACAAGCCTTTCAATTTCTAGACGTGTGTGCTCGGGTGTGTTTGTGTGTGTTGAAGCTGCCACCAAGATCGGTATGAACAGAAACTCATCCATCCCCACACACACAAACACACACACACACACACACACACACACACACACACACACACACACACACACACACACACACACACACACACACACACACGCACACACACACACACACACACACACACACACACACACACACACACACACACACACATTTCTCTGTATAACCCTGCTCTCTAACCTGAGTCTTCAGCTACCTGTTCTTGTTGCTATCAGGTGGAAACTCTACTTCAGCCTCAGGGTACGGCTTCATGATAAAGTATACATATTTTAGTGGTCGGCTGACATCGATGATCCTATCTGGATTGATGAGAAGGATTAGAATTTCCCACCAAATCAGATGGCCTGAGGCCTGCACAGTGGCCAGTTGACTTTTTTTTTTTAAGGGATTCATATTACATTACATTACATTTCATTTAGCTGACGCTTTTGTCCAAAGTGACTTCCAATAAGTGCATTTAACAATTAGGGTCCAAACCAGAAGAGCAAGTTATTAAGTAAGTGTGGTAGCTTCAAATAAGAGTGCTACATATACGTAACCTTTTTTTTTTTTTTAAATAAATCATCTCCATAGCCAAGGTGCGGTCAAAAAATATGCATTTTAAGCCTGCTGTGGAAGATGTGTAGATTTTCTGCCTTCCGAATGTTGATGAGGAGCTCGTTCCACCAGGACAGCAAACAGTCGTGAATTAGTCGAGTGACTCTTTGTTTCTCTCAGTGTGGGAGCAGCAGGGGCGATTTGCTGATGCAGAGCAGAGTGGGTGGGCTGGGGTGTACGGTTTAATAATGTCCTGGATGTAAGCTGGGCCTGATCCATTAGTAGCACGATAAGCAAGTGCTAGTGTCTTGAAACGGATGCAAGCAGCTACAGGAAGCCAGTGAAGGGAGCGGAGGAGCGGTGTAGTGTGAGAGAACTTAGTTGAAGACCAGTGGAGCCACTGCATTCTGGATATTATAGAGGAATATGTGAATAAATGTTCTAATGACTGCCACATTAGAATAACACCTAAGATAACGTTGTTGTCGCCAAAGTAATCCTGTAATCTGAGAACATTGTACCAGCAACACTGCTAAAAATAAATCCTACATGGCAAAAAACGAGTGGTCAGACACTATCTTGGCTACTTGTTTTGGAGATAAAACCTAAAGAGAGTGCAGGAAAAATGTCTGTCTTTGTTGATGTTGAACCAAGAAGTTGGTCTTCAAACTGCGATGGATGTTTACAACGGACAAAATCATTTTACAGTAACAACCAAACTCTTCCTCACTTTCCCTGGAGGCAGAAATTTTGATGACGGTGTCCACGTCACCCACTGTTTTTCATGAGTCGTTACACTCTCGTTCAGCGGAGTAGGAAAATGGGATTTTAAAACGGCTCTGTCAAGCAGTGAAACAGCTGTCGATTTGCTGTCTCGGTGGAGCTACAAAGCAGCGGCAGCTAGCCGGGATATCCCTCCTGTCTTCCCTCCACCTGTATCAGTCGCCCTTGACGCACATCTTCAAGGACAACCAACAAACTCCATGGTGGAGTTCGATCATGTAGGCAACAATCCTGAAGAGCTCCGTGCAGCAGCTGCTTAGGCATCCGCTCAGGGACTGGTTTGTGTGTGTGTGTGTAAAGGAAAGGAAAAAAAGAAGAGCATCTAACAAAAAGACACAGTGCTTAAGATTTTGCAAGTGATCTAAGTTCTTTGGAAGTAAGTTTCTCGTGAAAACTTCTGAGCTAAAACACAAACTGTACAGCAAAATAAAAAGCTTATCATTAACAACACTATATTTAACCTACCTGTGTTCGAAGCAGAATTGTCTCATCTGATGTGATAATAAAGCCTATAATATGCCACCTGCTTAGTGGCAGCTCTTGCAGTAATGATAGTTAGTTATTTGGTATTTATTGTGGTATGAACTTGTACTGCAGCCTGTAATAGAACAATTTGAGAAATACACTGATTCTCTGTCTTCGGAATCAGATGAACCATTTAACCTGCCTGTTTCTATAACTATGTACCTGAATGCAATACAATATCTAAGACTCTACACTGTAGTTGTTTTTTTCTTGAGACAATATATTCGTAAATCTGGCTTCTACCAAACATCAACAGATAATCGTTCGTAATACATAAGGATCAATTGGCGTATCCTGAATGTTACACTCAAAAATGAGAACATAAAAGAATCAGACAAAATAAAGCTGTTACCTCACTTATCTGATGTCCATGCAAAATGTTCCAGTTAATGGTCTTTCTAGTGAGCAGTTATCCTCATTTATGCCAACATTACCTGGCAATTGTTTCTGTAAGCTGTTTTGCTGACTTTCCTCTTAGTGAAATTCTCTCTGGTAAGCAGTGATGCGCTTTATTGTGAAAGGTAAGAGGGCAGTTGGTGAAGCTGTGAAGCACTGCTGTTGACGATGTGGAAGGGAAAATAAAGGGAAATAAAGGGATAAACCATCTTACGTGTTATTTTTATTACCTTCATAAGTACAGGCACAAGAGCTTTCCTTTTTCTTTGTGCCATAAAGTCATCATTTTCCAGAGAGTTCAGAGACAGAATTGCATAGTGAAAGTCCAAACGCCGGTGGTGTCATTTTTCTATAGCCATAATACTGTGCAATAAATTACTTCATAATGATAAATTGAAACACAAAAGTTGGCTGACTTTAACAGGAAGTTTTTCCTCACCTCTGTGACTCATGGGGTAATTGTCTCTGTAAATCATAGACTGTGATCTAGATCACTTTTGTTATGTTTTGACGCTATGAAAAGAAATGAATTGAAGTGAATTGTGATGTAGTTTTTCAGATCTGCCAAAAATAAGTACACAACATGTACAGTTGGCAAGAAAAAGAAAATCCTTGTGAACTTTCTAGTGTTGCTGCTGTCTTTCAGTCTTTGCTGTCACTTGTCAAGGTTCCCTTGTTCTATAAGATGATATAATATGAAATATGCAAGCTCATTGAATAACTTTAACATATCATTTTTACGTGTTTGAGAGCAAAAACATGAAAAAGAGAAAAGAGAGGCTGTCTGCATGTGCTGTATGTACTTGACGGTATGAAAACTGACTACACCAGCCCTCTTCTCACCCTCCTCACACCCTCCTCCTAGCACCTCAGAGCTGCAAATGACATTTCATCAAATATTTATAAAAAACAATCTCTGAACAGCGTAATTAGAGGCTGGGTTTAATGTCGGCCTAATCCTTGGGCTCCTATTTCGCCGCCGACCTCGCTGTGTGGTTATGGGAGCCAGTGCCGCAGTGTGTCTACAGCCAAACTGGCGGCCAATGAGCACCCTGCCAAGTGATGTCATGCACAGCACCTCGTCGGTGCCTCACCTTTGAATCCACATTGTATTTCTCCCCCCCTCTACCCTTTGTACTGTCATTCCTATTTATCTCACTCCCAGATATGCATAAAGCAGCTACACTGTAATATGCTGACAACACACACACACACACACACACACACACACACACACACAAATTTGGCAGTAGCCACTACATTTCCTCTGAATGGTTTGCAGAGGAAGAGCTGCTGCTGAGCACACTATTATATTTTCAGGTTATTAATTACTTTCCAATTACTTAAACAAATATGCTACATTGAGCGCCTAATTTCCCTGCTAAACTGCAGCAGATGGATGTGGCTTTGGCTCCAGCTAGCCAGCGTTCTGTACCTCAGCATCAAAGAAAAAGCACAGAGATGGAGAGGAATATTATGCACTGGTAGCTACTGACTGCTGTCTTAGCTGTAGCACATTAGTTGATTAGTGAACCCTATAGCAGAGCAGCAGGACGTGTATGTTTTTCTGTGCAGCCTTGCAGAGAAGCAGCTGTTATTTATTATTCATGTACTTTCATGTACAGAAAAAAAAGTTGTGGCCATTTGGCATTTTTCTGAACAGTTTTGTATATGTGAAGGAGTGTGAATGTACATATGTGTGCACTGCATATTACACCACACGTGTACTCGTGTGTACACACTCACCGGCTCTCGCACAAAATGGGAGCCAAACTCTTAAGCCACATCTAAAAGCCTAATGGGAAATCTCTCCCCTAATTAAGATGCATGAATAATTCAAGTGGTGGCACGCTAATTAGTATTCCATCAGTCCTCTGTGGCGATGACGGCCTGTCGAGGCACATCGCAGCTAGTTACGGCCTGTATGCGAGGAGGATGGCTGAAGTGAAGGAATGTCGACACCTTGAGAGCTGCTTGATAGAGTATCCTTTCATTACTGTGGAAAACATGGCATGATTCTTATTTTTCTCCGTCTCTATAATAATCAAGAACAACATGACTCATTTTGCCTGGGAAAATCTGGAGAATAAGATACAATTTGGGTGGAAAATGAGCCTCTGGAGAGTGACTGTTTTTTCCTCCTACATCTAACTTCAACCAGAGAAAAGCAATGTTACTTTTATTTGTCTGCGCCTGTGTAGTTTTCAAGTCACTCTGGGTGTAGTGAGACTTCCATATACACATTGTGCTGCTTTGAATGCATGATTTAGCAGTGTTATGGCCCCGCAGTTATTGCCTCTCTCTCAGAGGGGCTGTTTAATGCTAGTAAAAGCAATAAAGAGGTGTTAAGATGGAAATTAAGTCTGGATAAATCACCGAGGTTAACACTGCTTTGGCTCACAATTACAGTTTGCCTTCAGTGAAATTCATTACTTTATTTACAACAAGATTATTAACCCTGCATGGAAATGTGTTAATGTAGCTGTCGTTTGACCCAATATTATCTTTAATTTAATTACATCTAGTTATTATAATAAAACATACTAATGAGGAAGCAAAACACATGACAGAGTTAAGCAGTAGCTTCTGTGCAGGCCTGTGGCTGTGTCACAATATTTGAGGATTTAACTTTTTATTGCCACAAGGCACACACACAATGTCACACACATACACAAAGAAGAAAGGGCTACTGGGCCCCTTGCCTGTGTGAGTATATGTAGCCCCGGGGAGGCAGGCTGAGGTTTTGTGGCGTCTTTGTGCTGGGTTTAACCTTGGCTCTGGGCTTAACACAGAGGGAATGTTCTGAGAGGACCTTCAGCCATCAGCAGCAGCTTTTCATATACTGCACCATTCCTGTGGGAGCACTGCCACAAACACAACTATTGATCCACTGTCATACTCTCACACACTCCTCCCCTCAGCTTTCTCTTTGTATGTGCGTGTGTGTGTGTGTGTGTGTGTGTGTGTGTGTGTGTGTGTGCCAGCCAGCCTAAAAATTACTCTCCAAAGTGGTTACAGATCCCATGATGTGGAATTGGGGGTATTGATGCGTTATTGGCGTTCTGTGTATCCTGTGGGCTTTGGTTTTTGCATGATGTTTCTTTTCTTTCATCTGTTTTATAGCCATTTGTACCATGCTGTGAATGTGTTCAAAATATGAACTATGATCTCTTAGACTCCATTAAAGTAGGAAGTAAATCTTTCTTGGTGACCTCATGCTGGTTGACTAAGCATTACTTTTCTTTTTTTAATATATTTTTTATTTTTACTTTCCTCCTTTCTCTCTGTGTCTGACAACCTATTGAGTTACAATGTAGAATGATCCTCTATGTTTTTTTTTTTACATTATTCCCCACAGGCTGCTCTCATTTTTTAGTACATATAACAACGAAAGGTAATGTTCAGTCGTGCATTTTCTATGTAT
Source organism: Echiichthys vipera (assembly GCF_963691815.1). NCBI lineage: Eukaryota > Metazoa > Chordata > Actinopteri > Perciformes > Trachinidae > Echiichthys > Echiichthys vipera. The sequence continues at coordinate 37,321,622 of NC_139825.1, read as the reverse complement.
TCTACATAGAAAAAAGTCCACGTTTTTGTAACTGAAGAAAGCAATGCACTGTAATATGTATGTAGCCTATTCCACGTATTTATTTCATGTGTATTCCATGTACCAAAGGCAGGGGCTATAGTATAAGACAACAAATCTCTGCGTAAGGAGGCAGGTTGGTGTGCTGCATGGGTCCCACAACACAGGACTTTCACCTTGGGGAGAGGGGTTTCCCATTGCTGTTCATTCATTTCATTAAACCAAACCACAACCTTTTTTCTAATCCTAACCAAGTGGTTTTCATGCCTGACCCTAACCTTCACCTCTTGTAGGCTAAAGTCGGTCACATAAAGCAACCTAACCAACACCTATAAGCAACCGTCGCGGTCCACTCCCGGTCCGTCACCGTATCGTGGTTGACGTTGGTTCACCGTTTTGTAAGATATCATAAAAAAAATTGTGAAAAACAAAACCTTTTGTACGATATTCTACGAACCTGTTCATGAGAATATGTTGATCCCCAACCTCCTGTTTTTTCCTTTAGGTTGAAACAAAAATGCACATAACTGTGGATGCATGTTCAAACCAATTATGTTCTTGATTTGATGTTATAATTTGACTTGGGTGTGGCATATCAGGTCCATAGCACTCCCTAATTACTTTGAGCATTTGAACGCATTTTAGCGCACTTGTTATACTCAAAAGCGCACAAAACTTGGCAGACACATAACCCTTAAACATTGCAAAAATATACAGTAATTTGATCCATGTGTGTTAAGCTGGCTCCATAGTGCCCCTTACACTAAGAAGGCCTTAGTTGAAACAAAGTTGCTCTGATATTCACGATCCACATAGCTTTAATCATTTCAGACATATTTCCCATTAGCTTTCATTAGCTCCGCCCAACAGGAAGTCAATTTTGAATTTTGTGCTGTTTTCATGTATTTCATGCAAACTTTTTCAAACTCCTCCTACAGAGATTATCAGATTCCTTTAATATTTTATTGGTATAATCCCACTAATGTGATGCTAAATTGTGAAGGAATAGTCAATACTAATGATGATGTCTTAATTCATGTGACTACCCGCCATTTTAGGCAGGTATGATGTTTTTCATAACTTCTCCTAGAGAATTCAACAGATCAATCTCAAATGTGGTCAGCAGAATCACAAGCCCTCCACGATGCCAAATGTAAAGCATTTGTGTTTTACTGGAACAGGGATACCGTAGCAAGGTGGGCAAATTTTAGGTTTCGCCATGACACAGTAAACGGTTGTAACACGACACATTGTCCATTCGGCCCCAGATTTCAAATTCTGTATGAGAGTCCAGACCTGAAGACATCTACACACCCATATTGAGTCAGAGTCACAGCACCACCTACTGACAACAGCATGTAAAGCTTATGTGACAGACATCGTCGGATTTACATGAAATTTATATGGCCTACATCTGATATACAGCAACATGGTGTATCGTTAGTGTGTGTTCTCTGGTGCCACATAGTGAACATGGCAAGAGATACAAAAAATTGGACTCCATGATTTGCAGTGCCCAATGGCCAATGCAGAAAATAATGTCTTGAGTCATACATGCAGTGTGTAATGCTTGTGGGAATGTATGGTTGGGTCTGCCAGCGTCCAGTATGTGTTGGGTACGAGGGCCTGTCCAATGCTGCTTGCATGTTTAATTTATATTTATTATTATTATATATAACTAGGAGATTTTGGACTCACAAAGTCAACCAAATGTCATCTAGGTTTCTTTAAGAGAACTTAGATAAGAGTGGGTAAATGTGTTAAAGAGTTTGGTTCCTCTTTGTTTTTAAGTTTTGAATACATTAGAAAATCTCTGATCCACTGTGTGTGATTCAGAGTGAATTTCTCATTCCAGTGTCATAAAATCGGACAGATCACCAACATTAATTTAAGGGTTTTCCAACATATTTGAGGGCACATTTAAACAATAAAAATAACTGAGAACAGCAAGGGTGGAGAATGTACTGTTAGTAATATTTCAGTGGACACACCTTTGGTTAAAATGATCTGTCTCCCCACAGATGAATAGCACAGAATATTTTGAATGCAGTGTTTGCAGGTAGGTAAAAAAAAGATTTATATGTTTATATGTAATAAAAAACTGTAATTCTCTCTAACTAGCCAGCTGGCACATTTTTTAATCACCCACAGGTACACTTCAGGGCCCTCAGACTGCGAGTCAATCCATGCATCAATAATAAAATTAATCTGAGAATTTTAAGGGCACGGGGAATATTTCAAATAATGAGAAAGGAAAATATGACAGAGAGAGAGACAGGAGAATAAAATGCAGAGAAAGAGAGAATAGTTGAGTAGAGACGGATTTGAGAAGAAAAAAAAGATGAGGAGTCCGAGGGACTACCATCCTTCTGTACGCTGAATAAATCGCAGGCCATTTCCACATCATAAATATCATCCTCGGCTAATGTGCTGAGCTCCAAGGTGGGCCCAGACTGCGCTACCCTGGGGGGTGTTTGAGGCAGGGCGGTGCTGGCTGCAGGGAAGGATCCCTTACTCTACCTGCAGCCTCAGGAGAGATGGCGAAGGGCAGCTTAATCCCTGAAGCAAGTACCATATCTGTCCTGGTCCCAGTGGGGCAGATGTGCTCCAGATGCCAGGATGGACAAAAAGGGGCATTAATCATTCTCAACCTGATGACTCTCCCCTTCATCTCCTCAACCTGGCTGAGTTTGTGTGTGTGTGAGGGGGAGAGAGTTAGAGTTGTGCATACACATACCATAATTCCTTCCTATAGGAATGCCAAGATGGCTGATCACAAGGGACCAACTGTCAGAATTTGAACAAAAATAGAGGAAGATACTTTATGGACACACATTTTCCATCTCTTTTATCTGTTTTGAAAGGAGCCCTCCAATGCTTAGCGACTCGGTGACATTGGGCTCCGATCTGTCCTGACGTGCAGAGGGTTGAGCTCATTTTTCTGGATGTCAGGTCTTGTCCCCTCTGATGAATCCTGGGGCCCGAGGCCTGGATGGATTGGCTCTAGCACTGGCTACAGGCAGGTGATTGATGAGTGGAGAAGTAGTCTTCAGCTTTGCTCTGATTTCCCTCGACCAGACTACCCGACAGTCCCAATTGCCAGGCGGACATCTGAATCGCCATCCGACGCCACCTCTGGCAGATCTCACAGCTTACAGGGCCTGCACTGATCTGAAAGAGTAAAAAATCTCAGATAAAAATGCTTATGCATTGAAAAAAACAACTGCGCCTTTGGAAGGCTGTGGTGTATTACACCCACGCATGCTGAAATGAAATAACAATAAGCTAGCTGTTTTCCACATTCAAGTGCAATTAAGACGGATTTTGTAGTACATCTGGGGTGCAATTCAGAATAGCTTCTCTCAGCATCCTTACGGGTGAGGAAAGCAGTGAGCCAACGCCTCACCTCACCGCCTAGTTGAAGCCTCTGCATCAGCTATTTGGATGAATGCTCGCCTTGGAACACGCACAGGTGGTGTATCGCCTCCTCAATTAGCACCTTCTCCGTAGCCCCCCATGTCCCATTCCCTCCCACAGTACGGGTGTGAAATTTAAAATCCTCCACCAGCGGGATTGCTCTTCTCTTCAGAGTACCGTGCTGCTGAGGCAGCATAATGACAATCACCATTGTGGCCCGGGATGTTAGAACTAAAAAGCAGGTGTGTATACTGGGGAAAGCACCACAAGCCAAACTCAGCGAGGAGCAAAGATAAGACAGTGACTTAACAATGGAATTAGAAGTGTCATACTGCTTATCTCAGATGAGTCATCAGGTTTGCTCAGCCGTACTTCTCCCTACCAGTCCTGACCGTCTGTTTGTTCCACAAAAATGTCCCTCATTCCTTTCCACCTTTCCCTCCTGTCAGACATCTCTCTGCCTCTTGTGTCCCATGGCAGCTTGCCAGGTGGGCAAAGTTGTGACTGACAATTATGGCCCGCCCACCTGGGAGCGAGGATAAACGTCTGGCTGGTTTTAGAAGGCGTGATTGGCTGTGGCTGTCCCTGCTGATAGATGGCTTTTTGGGCACCTGTCTCAGCGGAAGAGAGATTAGATTACGATGGGTGGGGGTGGGGTTTTTTTTTTTTTGGTTTCCAGCTGACCCATTTTACAATTAGAACAATGTTAGAAATCAAAATTGAATGGCTAAAGTTAAAGATGACCTATTATGCTAATTTTCAGGTTTTTACTTGTACATTTTGTACTTTAAATTACACTGTATATTGTTCGTACTGCTGCTGCACCTGTATTCATTCTTTGTCTGAACCATTCTGTTTTAGCACCTGCCTCTTTAATAACTAAATTTTTCTGGGGTCGGGAGGCATGTTGGGGAGGTGGGAAGAAATAATTTGTAATATAGGTCAACAAATTTGTATACTGATTGGCTGCAGGGATTATCTTGCCGCTAAAAGTTAAACCATCTCCAACTTTTAGTTTGGCAACACAGAATCAAACAGCCCTGTCAGGAGTGGCTTTCCATAGACAATACACGGCAGCTTGCCGTAGGATGGACTTTGCTTTAATTTGTTTTTGGGTAAAGCTGCATATCAGAAGATTCATCCTCACCAGTTGTGTTTGGCGAAAGTCATGTTGGCTTGCTAACATTATCCTGAACTCTGATAATGTCCAGGACCAGCTTCTACACGGTGGGGAAACGTTTGGACAATAACGGAAAATAACACGTTCAGGCCTGTACTACTGAGTCATCTTCACATTTCTACAACTTTGGTGGAGAAATAACACATGTGAACCCATTTGTGCACTGATAAACATGACATTACAACAACAGAGGTCAGTGCATGTGTCCTTAACCATGTGGATTATCTCATCTCCTCTGTGAAGCCGATCTGGCCTATCCCCTCCTCTGCCCAGGTGATGCCATTAATTCTTCCGCTGACACCTCCACTTATTCACTTTCAGATTCTTATATAGCCTGGCCAAGCATTTGTCATGTTGTTAGCATCTTTCTGACATCCCACAGGAAATGTGGGGCTCCTGTTTCCGGGCCCCCAGAACCCTGGGCTGCCGCACCAAGTAGCAAATATTATTAAATCACAACCTGAAGCTAGACAAAGATGAGAAACAGGAGGAGAGGACAAAGAGGTGGAGGGAAGAAATGCACCCTTCCAGCCAAGCCTAGAAAAATTACTATGGCAGTTTTCCCAGTGTCCTGCCCATCAGAGCCCAATCAAATATTCTATTACATTATTCTCCAATTTCTGCCCCCATCAGTCTTGGGGGCCCAAGGGCCTCGCTAGCACCATCGGCTGAGGAAATATTTCCTCTGCAGCCATCTGTGGTGATGGAAGGACATATTGGAAATCAAAGCAGGAACAGGAGGAGGGTGCAGGGGGCAGGTCCCACGGCTCTGGATGGGCTCCTCTTTGGCCAGGAATTACCGCTCTATGTAAGGAAGAAGGTGAACTGCATACACACACAATGCTTACTATACATACATGTGTTGATGCATATGGGAGAACCTTATGCATACAGGAGTAGAAATACAAGCCAGCACATTTTTCAAATACAAGCAAGTCACATGGGACTTCCTGCACATTCACACAGGGCGCAATGAACTTTCAGAAACACAGGACGGGGTATCAAACAGGGGTGAAAAAACAGATAAATCACAAGAGAACAAAACTGTGAGCAAAAGACAAGGTCAGGAAAATAAGCACTGCAAAACTAAGAAACTACTGATGCCAAGACGTGAGAAAAAAAAACATTCTTTTAAAAGCCGGAAAGACTGGCGAGGACACCCAGTGAGGACTCATGCCAATTAATCCGTTCTCTGCTCGGGTTGCCCACTGCCTCCCTCTGAGCGGGATTTACTGAGCACTCTGTAATCTTCCACACCAAAAAAATACCCCTTCAGGAGACACTTCCTACGGCCTCGACTCATATCTCTGCAATACAGTTGGTCAGCATTGTAGTCCCGGCTTAAAATCACAGCTGTTGAGATTTAGGCAGCGCAATGAATAAAATCAGTGGTGTCATTCACTATAGAAGGAGAGAGAGTTTTGAAATCTCTTACACTTCTTACACTTAATAAACATATGAACTATTAAAGGTCCCTTATCATGCTGATGCTTATAATAAAAAAAAAGACATGGAAATTTCACTTTTTACAATATTTGACTTTTAGTGTTGTATAGCAGCAATGAAGACACTTAACAATCAACTTTAAAATAGGGTATTTAGGGTTATTTTGAGATAGACTTCAAAAATATGAACATGTCCTTTAAACAACACCTTAAACTCATTTGCTATACATTTAACATTAGAACAGTGTGTTTGGAAGCCCAAATAATAATGCTTTGTCTAGGCAGCTAAGGTTGCAGTGAGAGTAGTTGGCTTTAACACTCAAAGGGGGGAAAAAAAACACTTGTTGCAAATGGTCACACGCCGACATTTCCCCAAAGGCAAGAAGAGAGAGAGTGAGAATGCAATCGGCAGATGGTGATTTGATGTCAGGGACGTTGAGCACAGGGAGTGTGGGTTGCGGCAGCCTTTCTCACCTCTCACCGCAGCTCTCCCTCTCTTCCCCTTTGCTACACGCTGGTCGCTCTAGCTGCTGCCAGTGGGTAGCAGGTGATCACATGACCTGCCCAGCAGCTTTATGAATTATGCAGCCTGAACAAACATACAAGCCACGGGGTCACTCAAGCAGAAGACTTTCCCCGTCCCACCCTCCTCACCTCTATCCTGCAGGTTTCCATTCTACCTTTCGAACGATAGACTGAGCAGATGAAGGAATGAAAGGAGAAGTGGAATAATAGACAGTGGTCAAGATATCAACTGGTTTTCCCACTATCAAAGTCCACAGAGATATGACATGATCCCAGTCCTGTTTTCCTCCACTCCTGGAGAAAGTGAACACACACCACCCACTTTCCACACACACACACACACTTTCATCATGCTCTGCCATCCACTGACCTTTGTTGTCCCTCTGACCCCCCACTTCGAGGCCTCTGTTGGCCTGTCACACTGCTGTGAGGTCACCCCCAGTCTCCTGCTGGGGAATCAGGAGGTGGTGATCTGAGTTGTGTGTGTGTGTGTGTGTGTGTGTGTGTGTGTGTGTGTGTGTGTGTGTGTGTGTGTGTGTGTTCACTGTCTCCATTAACAGTGGCCAGGCCTGAAGATCAAGCCAAGGGCACTCTAGCCGGCCACTCCCCCAGCCAACCTTGTCTCTTGTGGCTCACTGTGTGTGTGAGAGTTGGTCTGTGTCTGCATCCATGTGTGTGTGTGTGTGTGTGTATGTGTGTGTGACTCACCTATGGCCAGCTCTGCTTGCTCGGAGGCAGCTCTTTGTCTTTATGCTGACAGGTTGAAGATGACTGAACGCTCCGCTCTTCCAGTCTTACGCCACAGAGACCGAGAGCTTTACACAGAGAGCAAGTTTTATACGGTGTACTGGAGCCTCACTCTGTTTCTGCACATCAGCACTTGTAACATTCATTTCCAAATATTATGTAAGTATACAGAATGTTAAAGAATTTGGCCTATAGTGCAAAAATCCTACTATCTATGCATCTATGGTTCCTAGCTGGGCGAGTGATACTCTCAGTTCAGAGGGATTACAGCATATTAGACTATTATTAGTTTTATTCATACCCTTGCCTTTCGTTGAGCTAAGCCTGAAGGGTACAAGGTTGAAAAATGAAAAAAATACTACTAACAGATGTGTGTGTGCTTGAGCAGGAATAAAAGAATGTGCAATGTGGGTGCAATTGTTAGACGTACTCATGTGGCCATAACTGTGATCTTTACTTGTGCTTTACTTGTACTTGAGTGCTTTGAAATGTATTTGATTTAAGATCAGGGAATAATTGTTTTTGTATGCTCCTCTGTGTCCGAGCAAATCTTAATGAAGTAAATTGCTGCTAATGTTCATGGTGGTGTATTCGTGCAGTGATTATACACAGAAACAAGGGGTTGAAACTGTAATGAGGCACAAGGAAATGCTAGTAAAAGTAGAAAGAGAAAGGGAAAACAGCTAAGTCAGGAAAAAAGGGCAGCACTCTGGGGGACTAAAACAGCAAAACAATAATTTCTTTCGGATGCATTTATGTGCCGTCAATAGGACGAATAAACTGCTGATGCTTTCATATGATCACCAATCAATTGTAAATAATTATACCTGTACTCCTGCAGGAAGATCTTCCACTAACCTAGCCCACATAAAAAGGTAATGAAATGTAATTACATTTGATTGAATACAACAAGGTTTTAAAAAAAGAAAAGAAAAAAGCTTTCATTTAATGCTCATACATTTGTGTTTGTTTGCCATTTGACTTCTCCATGATAATAAAATATATACATCATTCTTCCGAGTATGCTGTGATCTGCTTTAGTTGACTGTATTGTATCAGACTGTGATGTTAAATGTTGGGCTCTCCCAAAAGCCATGGTATAGTTCGAACATTGTATAACATTAAACCGTGGACTGCAGACTGACAGTAAATCTTTAGGTTTTGACTTTCTGTTTGTTATAAAACATCCAATTTAAAGATGTGACCTTTGGCTTTAGATAACTTTAAATGGCATTTGCACGTTTTTCTGATATTTTATAGACCAAACGATATATCTGTTAGTTGAGAAAATAATCAGTAGATTAAACACTGATGAAATAACCATTTACAATGACAACTACACTTCATTCTTTGCAGAAGCAGGGGACTGTGGCAGGCAGCAGACTGTACTGTTTGTCCTCCTCTCCCACAATATCATATTTCTGAGGCTGTTGATACCATTATGTTGACAAGTGTGTGCTGAAATATGGAGTTTGGCTTGTGTCCCTGGAGAGCCTGCTGTTAGAATAATTAGTAAAGCATGTAACCAGCCTGTATCTTTTTGAGCCAGACAGACAGGGAACATATGTATGTGTGCTGGGCCTTGTAATCAACACATGGGCTGCGAGGTCCCTGTTACTGCCAAGACTGAAGGCACTTGCTTCTTCTCTCTGTGGTCCGAGAGCAATAAGGTAAACCGCATCACAAGTGTATCCAAATTACACATACATGCACAGTCACGCTCAGATGTAGACGCCAAGCAGCAAGCAAAAGGAGGCCTCTTCTCCATTGATTGAGGAAAACAAAACTCAAATTTACAGTCTGTGAACAGCCAGGATTATCCATTCAGTCTTTACTGCCAGACACACACACACACACACACACACACACACACACACACACACACACACACACACACACACACACACACACACACACACACACACACACACACACACACACACACACACACACACACACACACACACACACACACACACACACACACACACACACAAAAAACAAATCAGTTGTCATTTGAATACCACTGACCTCAACAGTATTATGAAGCTGGCAGAAGCTAATTAATTTCACTGGCAGACACATTCTCTCTCTCTCCTTGTGTTAAGCCTCCAGTGTGTAAGACGTGATCAGTATTCATCTGTGGTTGTCAGTAAACTAAGAGAGTGGTGTGACAGTGACCCTCTGGGTACACACGGACCCCACTGCCTCCTCACTCTGCCTGCTGTCACTCCCATCCCGCTAAAGGCTGCCTGTAATTAAGAGTGAAACACTGGAGGAGTGTGTGTGTGTGTGTGTGTGTGTGTGTGTGTGTGTGTGTGTGTGTGTGTGTGTGTGTGCGTGTGTGTGTGTGTGTGTGTGTGTCTGTGCGTCTGTGTGTCTGTGCGTCTGTGTGTGTGTGTGTGCATCTATGAATGGAGCAATACAATGAGTGAGTATTATCCATGGAAGAGAGACAGGGGCAGATTAAACCTGAAAATAAAAGGCAAATCCATTTTCTTTTATAGGGAAATCATATACTGTGAAGCTGTAATATTTTTTTATTGTCAACAAATATTACGAAAAGACTAGATCTATCTATCTATCTATCTATCTATCTATCTATCTATCTATCTATCTATCTATCTATCTATCTATCTATCTATCTATCTATCTATCTATCTATCCATCCATCCATCCATCCATCCATCCATCCATCCATCCATCCATCCATCCATCCGTCTATCTGTCTGTCTGTCTGTCTGTCTGTCTGTCTGTCTGTCTGTCTGTCTGTCTGTCTGTCTGTCTGTCTATCTATCTATCTATCTATCTATCTATCTATCTATCTATCTATCTATAAGCCAAAGGGTTATGGAGTTCGTCATTGAAATTTATCTGTTACTTTTTTCTTTTTCTTTTTCAGATTCTGCCTACATCAATGTTCAGTCCAGGGATAGCGTTGCCTGTCCTGCTTCTCTAAATCTGTGCAAAAGTGTATTAATGTAGGCCATATCCACGACTGAAGATAATTCCCAACAAATGCACTAATAAATCACGTTTGAGTAATGTTTGGCAAAAACTGCAGCTGTTTTAAAAATAGAACTCCTCATTAATGACACATTTTTATAATGTTGAAGAGAACTCAGAGCTGAGCAGCACAGACTGGCAGGAGTAGTCTGGACTAAAGCACTGTAATTTTTTCTGGGATTTGTTGCCAATGACATAAATATGTAAACCTGATCTTTTAGACAAAGACCAATACAATAAACCATTAACAACACTACCTATAACAGGATGCATCCTGCATATCACACACATACATAGAGAAGCTCACCTACAATGCGTTATGGTACCTTCAAAATACTGTCAGAGTAAGTGAACACATCATGCTAAGTAGCCATGTTCATCATACATTACTCAGAGTGCATAAAGGTTAACTGTCTGTCAAAGGTGAGCAACTCATCCAGCCATCTACTATTTACGTTTTCCTTTCCTGTCTCTTGACTCTGTCTCCCTGATGTGAGTGTCAGATGAGGTCACAGAGGAAGATGATGGGCTTCACTTCCTGCAAACACCCTCATCAGTGTGTTGCATCGATTGCATTAGTATCTCCTTCTGACCGATCGATGTCTCTCTGTAACGTTCTGAGCTGTGCTCAACATGCAGGATTTCACATCTCTCTTTTTATCCGTCAGACTGCTGTTTTGTCTCTATCATATATGACATCTCACATTAAAATTTAACCTGTATTGAATAGTTTTGTGTATAAAGTATAAAACGAAAATGTTAAAGCCTCAAATTTACGTGCATTTTTGGGGGCATTTTCCCCTACATTTACCCTTATTATTCAGGGGAGTGAAAAAGAACAGGAAGATCAGAAATTACTGCCAAAATCTCACCCTTAACTGAGGGACAATTTTTCTGTCTCTCATGTTCTCGCCATGTCTGTGACAGGGAGGCAGGTGTTAGATGAAATAGAGAAGATGAGCTCAGAGGAAAGACACATTAGAAGCCAGCAGGAGGGGCTCAATTGGACAGATAGAAACACTGTGTTGTCTAGCTTGTTTAGCTTCCCTGGCCCCCTGAAGGAACATGCAAACACATTCACACACATACAGGTGCAGGGTTGTGATCCGTATATAAGCCTGGCTCAGAATCAGAGTAGTTGGCATTGTAAGTGAGCTTTTATTTTGATTTTAAATGAGTTACTTTTTGCTTTTTCCTCCACAAAATGAGAGGATTTTCCATCGTAATTACTTTTACAGATTCTTCAGCCATTGCGTTGGATCTGTCCTGTTATCCATCACTTGGCTCCAATTTCATTTTGTACCTGTAAAATCACTGACCATAACAATCCCCACCTGAAGGTTACTGTAATTCATTTTTATCCTGACCTCCTTTTGCTCTGTGTCACCAGCACCAACACAGTACTAACTACACCATACTGTACACCACCTCTCCTCCTCCTCTTCTTTCATCTGTCGACTTACTGTCACTGTCCTACTCACCTTCTGGCGCTGGCATGTGTGCTGATATCCTCAGAGCAGCTTCACTCTACCCCCTCCTTCCCCTAACTCTCGCTAATTTATTAATATGATTTGCATAAAGTTAAATTTCCCCCCAGCAGCCAAGAAGGCCGCTCTAAAATAAGCTGTGGTGGTGACAGAGCCAATGTGTTATGTGTGTCCTAGACCCTGGGGGCTCCAGGGGCTGCTGGGTAGGGAACGCCGTAGAGGGTCCCGTGGGGGCGCTGGCCTGGAAATGACACAGAGTGAGGGAAGAGACCCCATACCCGGGAATCAGTCATCTCATCTGTAGGGGGAGAGGAGAAAGGACAAAGACGCATCGCCCCACCTCCAGGCACACACACACACACACACTCACCATGGGAAATGCATGCGTGCCCTTACACACACACACACACACACACACACACACTAGAATATAATATTTCATGTGTGATTTTTAAATATGGCTTTAAAAAAGGATTATGCTGCGGATGATACAGGAAGATTATGGTGTCAGGACATTAGGGGCACTTGAGCTCTTCAGAGATGCCCAACCAACATATGAGATGTACATTTTTCAGCATTTCAAAGGTCGGTTCACCCAGATTACAAAAACATACAGGCATGTTTTATGTTCACTTATATCTGGTCGTATCTAGCCTTGCAGATTGATTGAGGTTTAAAGTTCAAGGTTGCTTTTATTGTGCCCCGAATAAGAAAAATTGTATTGGCTTTGAGAAGTTTCTGCATAAAAATGTCAAAAAACACTCTACTCACAAAAAATATGTATTAAACTCAGATAAATATACCGAAACTTATTCCCCAGATAGATAGATATATCTCACTCAGATATCGCACATCATAATACTGTGTGTGTTAATTAGATTTTGGGACTGAGTTCTTCCTCCATCCCAATAGAATTTAGGTGGAATTACTTTTGTGATCCTCACATAATTAAAATTGCTATTATAAAAAATATATAGTTGTTTTGTAATCTCTGGCTTTAGCATGTTTGAGTTAAAGACTTATAACCATGTTAAAGTTCCCACCACACGCCACCTTTTGACAGGAAGATTACAACAAAATCAGTTGTTAACATGACCCAATAACAACTACATCTGGCCATGATGGGCTGAAAATAGTGTGCGGTGTAGCTTACCAACCCACAAGGTCAATATCTGCTGCCACCTGATGACAGCTGACTGATCTATAACTACACTGACAGCTTTTTGATGGGATGATTTTTGAGAAACCACCATCAAAGCCCTGGAGGTTTGGGCCAATAGCACACAGGAAATACAATCCAGTGTAAAATGGGACAGAGGTGGTTTTAGAAAAAAAAAAGCCCAAATCCCCCAAGAGGGACACACAGCACTCCAAGCTGTCTAAAGGGAGCTGAAACATGTGAAAATCAAGAGCTGTGGAAAGCATTTTGTGACAACCTACCATAGGAATAATAAGTAATGCTAGAAATAACTTGGCATGGCCTGTGTTTCTCCTTGCCATTACCTGGCACTGCTGTGAAATTATCCCAATGTATCTTTTCTGAGCTGCATGACGACAAAAAGGCAAATGTCAACACACAGTTTTCTCTGCTAATGCTTAAGAAAACTGTGACTAAAGGAGAAGTCCTCGGAGACAGAGAAAAAAACACAGAGAGGGGGAATTAGCTGAAACATTCATGTAACAATTTTCCCTGATGCTTCATCTTAATTACCACCGTGCAAGCCATGCAAATCCGATTGGCAATTTTATGCCAGGAAATTCATAACCACAATGCGATATTAATTACTCCGGTAGGATTCGTGCTATATTTGATATGCACAAGGCATCGCAGCCATTACCAGCCTTATGTTTCAGCCTCAGCCCAGCGTGTCAGCAGTAATCAAATCTAAACGGTGACAACAACACATTCACTAATCAATATAGGATGGGAGGAATCCTTTGATGGTGGAATTTTTAATCTCTTTTCTCTCATGTATGTGTCTTAATCGGTTTCAGAGTCCCGTTAGCATCTCTCACACACAACTCCATTAATTTCTCTCCAACATTGCTCAGTGGATTTCCTCATTTAAAGCACGTCTTTTATGTTCCATTGTTCGTAAAGCCATTAGATTAAGTGGAGTCAAATGCAATTACGACTCACGATTGTTCAGCGAGACCAAGTGAGGAGAGAAGATATGTATGCTTTACTGGGATTATCACATAATGTTCCCAGTACTCCTAAAGCACGATCCAGAGAGTAAGATGAATGGAAAGAATGAGAAAAAAAGTGGATGAATGAGGGATGACAGCGAGAGAGAGGTAATTTAACTATATCAATGGAGCAACACTGACCTCTGCTGGTAAACACAGCTTCCTTGTCAGTGTTTGTCACACTTTTAACTCCCCACCGGTGGCTTTAAAATTGCTTTCTTAAATCATCCAGCCATGTGAGTGAGAGGGAACATAGATCAAACACGCTGAAGAGCAGAAATAATAAGAAAAAAACACAAAGCACTGAGTCAATTATTGGCTCAGGTTATACATTACTCCTATAAAAATGTAATCAATCACCCACTCCAATGAGGGCCACCCACAATGAAGTCCACATTTTAACACCCCACAGTCACAGGAAAAGGTTCCCTTCGGGGCGGGGGGCGGTTCACTCCTGTTAATAACCTGGCTACAATGCACACAGCTTTTAGTGAAGTTGAAAATGTAAGAGATACAGAGAGAAGAGCATACTAGATGACAGGCGGGGTTTCACTCCATATCCATATCCATAAAAGCATTCACCTTTCCCTTCAGGACCCCCTGGCACGACTACGTTCTCCTCTAAAAGCTTCAGTTGAATTTCAGTCAGGCAGGTTTCAGGATGGTACCTCAAGCTGATAGCATTTGGAGCATGTTGGGGAGAGAGGAAAGTGGGGTTGCCCCGGGTGTCCTCGCAGGCCCAGATGTACTCATTAATATCTCTGGCTATGTGGGGTTGCCACGGACAACAAAGAGCAAGAAGTGCCGAAAAAGTGGTGACACAAACATTAATGTAAAGGCACGTAGAGTATGAGGCCATGGTTTCCTTTTATACAAACCAGTGATTCACCCACGCACTCATATGAATGCTTTAAGGTCCCATTTTGTAAAAAGTAAGAATTCCATGTTTTTAAAAAAAAAAATAAAGCAGGTTGAGATGCTACGTATATACTGTGAAAGTTTTAAAACACTCAATCCACAGAGAAATGCACAGAGCCTGTGTTCAGAAACTGTGTCTTTAAACAAGTTGGCCCGTCAGGACTTCTTTACCGTTATGATGTCACAACTATACTATGTACAGGTAGAGAGTGCAGCTACAGTGCCATTACAGTCATTCTCCAGCTTCAGTGACAGAGCAGTGACAAAGCAGAGACGCCATGACCACAGAAGCTCAGAAACCCTGACCAATCAGAGAAGACTGGGCTTTTTTTGGGTGGGTGGGGCTAAAATGGATAATTTCAGGCAGAAGGAGTATGAGAAAGATAATGTGTTTTTTGAACATTAAAGCATGTAAACATGTTCCAATAGAAACTCAAAATACAAGTATAAACAATATGGGATCTTTAAATTAGACATACAAGATCCACCACTATTACGTGCGCACACACACACACGCACACACACAAACACACACACACACACATACACACAAACACAGACACGCACGCACGCGCACACACACACACACACACACACACACACACACACACACACACACACACACACACACACACACACACACACACACACACACACACACACACACACACACACACACACACACACTTTGTGTCTTCTACTCTTGGTTTAATTGGACTGTCTACATACTGTCTGTTTGTTTAACACAAAAAAAATCCAGCTCATGAACAAACAGCTATCAGAGACCATTACAAAAACATACCCCCTCTCTGTGTGTTTGTGTGTGCGTGTGTGTCTATGTGTGTGTGTGTGTGTGTGTGTGTGTGTGTGTATGTGTGTGTGTGTGTGTGTGCGTGTGTGTGTGTGTGTGTGTTGCTGTCTCAGTCATCCTCTGCCTGGACTAATGATGTACTGGCATGCACAATGTAGCTGCATAGCCATTCACAAGGCTGGCATGAGTTAATGGCCCTGGCACTCCACGTCCACGTTAAAGTGATATGTCCAACTGGCTTAGTGGTGTGCACAGTCGGTACTGAACAGATGCCACTCATTTCTTCTGGCCAAAGTGACCCAGCAATCAGCTGGCTAAACACTAAAACATTTCAGCAAGCTAGTAATGAGAGGAATGAATGCTCTGCTGGGCGACAGCACAGCATGGAGCTTCGCCACAGTGGCCGCATTTCTCTCTCCTACTTTCTGTTTGTCCTTTTCCTGCTCTTGCCAGTTTTAGGTCTGTTCCTTACTTTGCTGATATTTCACTGACCCTCACAAAGTATCTCTATTTTCGAACCTCCTCCTCTTGCTCTTGTCTCATTTTCACTTTCTCATCTTTTATCTCATCTGCTCTAGCACACAAAAAACTCATTCAGTATTTTGTTTTCAGCCCTGCCAACCTCTCTGACCAGCACCCGTGTCTGCACGTGTGCGACATACCTGCCTTTGTGCCTATGTGTGGCTGCTAGCTGATGCACTCAATGACATATCGAGGTAATAAAAAGATCCTCTGTAGGGATGGCTGTGGTCTACTAATCAAACACCTCGTATGCGACCTTATTGCAGGCACCGGTTGCCATAGAATCCAGCTTCTGGGTCCAGTATTAAACTACATACCCCCCCAACAAACATAGAATCAAATAAATTACAGCCTCGGGAGGGAAATGCTACTACAAACTCCTTCCTGAATTAGTTTACCACCAACTGATTTTCAGTTTCCGCTGCTAATTCAATAATTTGATGTACACTGTAGCAGTCTAGCAGACTATATTAGCAACACAGATTTGAAATGACAAACCTTTGATTCATTTTGAACCCTAATAATAGAGAATAATTCCAAAATAAAATCTGAAACACTGAGTCATTTCTTGAATTCTGACTGACATGCAAAGAGTCAAAGTTTCCATATTAAACTCATTTTCAAATTCATACTTTTAGGTTTCTACTAGAACAGCGGTTCTTAAACTTTGTACATGATGGACCACCTCAGAAAATAACAGGCTCTCTCAGGTACCATCAAGACCAATGTTAAAATGCATTAGCGTAGGCCTACACTATTCATCTACAGACAGTAAGGTTTATTCCTATTCAGACAATTATTTATTGTAGACTGTCCTCAGCCACAGCCATCCTGTATGAAGGGGTAGCATCAGAACTGACATGTCAGTGTTTTCAAAACAATCTTTTTACCTCTGCTTTCTCTCTTGCCATCACCGTTTAGCTCGTAAGTAATGAGCATGACTATGTAGCAGGCTGAAACAAAAATATTACACAAAATAGTAAACTTATTTTAAATTACATTTCATGGATTTAAAAAATATTTTCTTAGTATTATATTTATATAACTTAGTAATTAATGTTACCTTTTTGTAGGGGTCCATGCCTGAGGTGACTGGGGGCCACGAGATGCAAGCAGCAGCCTGGCGCACAGTACCAGCAGTGCTGGGACCCTATTGTGTTCGAAATATTTTTTTCATCGGTATGGAGATGAAACTTTAAACTTTGGTACAGACCCCTGTACGTACGGCAGACACCAAAAATGACACATGTTCACCAGCAGGTGGCGCTATAATCAAATTGAATGTGTTTTTGCCTGTAACTTCCACATCGTACATCACACATTCAAAATTCTTACATTTAGGCATTCCCTGAACCTACGTGAATCTCTGGATATAGACCATGCCCATTTCCGCCTCAACTTTTTTTTCACAGGCTCACAATATATGAAAAAGCTATTTTTTAGAACTCCTCCTAGGCAGAGTGTCAGATCAAGATGAAACGTGGTATACATAATGTTTCGATGGTCCTGATCAAAAGATATCAAAAGAATTTTGATGATCTTATAAATGCAGAAGGTATAAAGGAACAACTTCCTAGACAGATAGACAGATAGATAGATAGATAGATAGATAGACAGATAAATAGATAGATAGATAGATAGATAGATAGATAGATAGATAGATAGATAGATAGATAGATAGATAGATAGATAGATAGATGGATAGATAGATAGATAGATAGATAGATAGATAGATAGATAGATAGATAGATAGATAGATAGATAGATAGATAGATAGATAGATAGATAGATAGATAGATAGATAGATAGATAGATAGATAGATAGATAGATAGATAGATGGATAGATAGATAGATAGATAGATAGATAGATAGATAGGTAGATAGATAGATAGATAGATATACACAACTTGGTAATGGAGTTTTCAATGTCTTAATGAGGCCTGATACAAAATTTGACATCAACTAACCACTAGGTGACGCTGTTATGCAGAATTTATCATATCTTAGCATATATAAATTAGATTATCAAGAAACTTAGAACAATAGATTCTGATGCTCGAACTCCTCATAGTCTGAGAGTCCGATCACTATGAAACCTTGCAGGAATTATCCTTTAATCATCTCTTATCTCATCTTCAACCGCTTATCTGGGGTCGCGGGGGCAGAAGTTCTAGCAGGGGACCCCAAACTTCCCTTTCCCGGGCCACATTAACCAGCTCTAACTGGGGGATCCCAAGGCGTTCCCAGGCCAGCGTGGAGATATAATCTCTCCACCTAGTCCTGGGTCTTCCCCGAGGCCTCCTCCCAGCTGGACGTGCCTGGAACGCCACTGACCCGTAGATCAAAACTTTGCCTTCCGGCTCAGCTCTTTTTTGGTCACAACGGTGCGGTAGAGCGACTGCAATACCGCCCCCGCTGCTCCAATTCTCAGGCCAAACTCACGCTCCATCGCCACAAGATCCCGAGGTACTTGAACTCCTTCACTTGGGGTAAGGACTCATTCCCTACCTGGAGTAAGCAATCCACCGGTTTCCTGCTGAGAGACATGGCCTCAGATTTAGAGGTGACTTTTTTGACACACTGTACTATTTTGGCTTATTTTTTGGACACTTTAGAACATGTTTACATGCTTTAATGTTAAAAAAAATCACATTATTTTCTCATAATATCTGTCTGAATATACCTGTATTCACCCTCTGTCTGAAATGCTCCGAAACGCTCTGATTGGTCAGTATTTCCAGATCTTCTGCATTTGCAGAATGGAACTGTATAGCTGCACTTTCTACCTATACACAGTATAGTTGTGACTTCACACATATATGGCAGTACTGGTGGCTTGTTTAAAGGCACATTTTCTAAATACAGGATGTGTGCAATTTTCTGTGGATTGAGCATTTTGATATTCAGTATTTATGTCGCACCTCGACCTGCTTTATAATAATAAAAAAAAGTCATCAATTAACCTATCACAAGCATGTCTTTGGACTGTGGGAGGAAACCGTGTGTGTGTGTGTTTGTGTGTGTGTGTGTGTGTGTGTGTGTGTGTGTTTGTGTGTGTGTGTGTGTGTGTGTGTATGTGTGTGTGTGTGTGTGTGTGTGTTAGGGTCAGGACTGCTGAATGAATGTGTCCTCTGATTTGGTCCATTGTGGTGCGGGGGTCAGAGTGACAGACGACGCAACACCTGTCACCGGCCTAGTCTCACTCATCAGTCAGCACCTCCATATGTTGCCCATTAAAATCAGACATGTGGGCACTTGGCTGGCAAAGTCCACACACCTAGTGACCCTCTCCACATATGTTGACAAAGCTTTAAACACATGCAGCAGGCGGAAAGGACAGTCAACAGGGAAGGGAAACCAAAAAAAAATAGCAGCTCATTTAAATATAACAAATTCCACCTCATATGCAAAACTTTATTCACTTAATTCAACATTAGGTTTTCCACATCTGCAGGAATTCAGATTAACCAGATTATTGTCTTTTGATTATTGCTGTCAAGACTGAAAAGTATAATTGCCTTTAAAAGTTGGGACTGGCATGTCTTGGACTTATTAGATATAATTTAAACTTGCGCCATCGCCGTTGTGGCTATACCACTGCTGTACTATACTGTACTGTTTTTTTTTAAATAACAAAGGCACTTCAACAAAAACCTTTAATTTGTGAAAAAAACGTGCATAATTAGAGAACAGTAACCATTGTATTAGAAGAGAAGATTTAAACAATGTTTTCTTGGGGCTATATGATTAAAAAATGAATAGGAAGTGTACAGGCCCTTGTTATGAATGATCCCACAGGACATCATTAGTTTCTTACACTGCTAGTATCTTCCACAGTTCAGTAACTGTAGTGGGGCTCTAAGCCATTACTTTGTTGCCAAGGATTTTCCAGAGATTCTCTATGGGGTTTAGATCTGGCAGACCCAAATAAATTGAACTTTAGCAATGTCATGTCATGATTTGAGGGATGTTTTCTGCAGCAGGAGTTGGGCCTCTTGTACAGCTACAATGTCTATGTGAACGTCCTTCAGCAACATGCAATACCTTCACTGCCACTGTCTCCCAATCAATTTTCAATGCAGGTTGATTAGGAGACAATAACAATGCCTGTTAAGCGCACTACGTTACGGGGATACGTTTCCAAAGTCACAGGTGGGCACGTCACAACAAAACACAGGTGAAATGATAGTGGGAGTGTCATTTACCTTGATTGAAGCGCGGGCCAGTTATAGCGTGCACTAATACATCCCAATGAGTCCAAACGAAATGGTGAATGAGCACGGCATATAAACGGGAGCAAGAACTAGTTTGCATGTTGTCTCGTCGGGAGGGATGCGCCACCGGTAAGCTGCTGTTTTGGTCCATTGAGCGAGCCACGGCTTAAGTTTGCTGGTCTGTTTATGTTGCGCTGTACTACCGTTGTGTGTTGTGTGTGTTGTGTGTGTTGTGTGTATATATGCGGTTGTATGCTTGATAACGTGGTGGTCACGCCGATGGAACATTGGTTACCGTCTGATGCTTAAATGTTTAACTGCTTGATTGTGTCCGAGGCTATATCGCGGTAAATGTTTAAAGTTGTAGCATCTCCATAGTCACGAGTGCACTTCCTGTTTGCGGTGCAGGCTGGGTAATGTAGTTGATCACTCTTACATAGGAAATGGTCTGCTATTCTTAGCGCTGCTATTTAAAACTACTCACTGTTTCCATTTAAAGCCAACATATTGAGAGCGTGTGGCTTGTGTGTGCAATGTTTGTGTGGCAGTACAATGCTAAATGTATGTTTTACTACACTGCAATGTTTCTTATGCCTGGAATTGCTGCATATGCGGTTTAAACACTAATTATACTGTACTATATTATTATCTATATAATGCTATATTATTATAACACTAAAAATCTATAATGTAATTTATGAATGTATACTTATAATATTCAGAATTTATATATTATGTAGCTTTTACAAACTAGTTTTTCTATTCTACAGGTTTATAACCTGTAATTTGTGGATGAGGAGCATCACTGGCTACAAACCATCTGGTAGCCAGACGGTAGGAGGTGGTACTGAACGTGCCAATGAGCTAAATCTGTTCTTCAACAGATTTGATGAAAGGACTCAGGACCACCTCCCCACGGCTCCTCTACAACCACCCACCTCCAAACCTCCAACCCTGCTGACACCTCCCCCTCAATTCCTTCCTGATTTTGCCCTACCTGTCCCCTCCCCCCCGCCATCACCTCTCTCCACCCCCACCAACACACACAGCAGACAGACCTTCACTGCAGAGCAGGTGAGGAAGGAGCTGTGCAGACTCCGCCCAGGCAAGGCAGCGGGTCCCGACGGTGTCAGCCCGAGGGTCCTCAAAACTTGTGCAATCCAGCTGTGTGGAGTCCTGCAGCACATCTACAACCTCAGCCTGAGTCTCGAGAAGGTCCCTGTGCTGTGGAAGACATCCTGCCTGGTACCATTACCAAAGAAGGTGCGTCCCAGCACCTCAGAAGACTACAGACCGGTGGCGCTGACGTCGCACCTGATGAAGTCCCTGGAGAGGCTGGTTCTTTCACTTCTTCGGCCCCTGGTCAGCTCATCACTGGACCCTCTACAGTTTGCCTACCAGCCGAGACTAGGAGTGGAGGATGCTATCATCTTCCTGCTCAACCGTGCCTTCGCCCACCTGGACAGAGCGGGGACCACAGTGAGAATCTTGTTCATGGACTTCTCAAGTGCGTTCAACACCATCCGGCCTGCTCTGCTGGGACGGAAGCTGACGGCAAAGCAGGTGGACCCTCCCCTGGTTTCCTGGATTACGGATTACTTGACGGGTCGACCACAGTATGTCAGACTGCAGGACGGAGTGTCTGACACCGTGGTCTGCAGCACTGGAGCTCCACAGGGTACTGTTCTTTCCCCATTTCTGTTCACCCTGTACACCTCAGACTTTCAGTTCCTCTCTGAGTCCTGCCACCTGCAGAAGTTTGCCGACGATTCTGCAATTGTTGGCTGTGTCAGTGAGGGGAAGGAGGAGGAGTACAGGGGCGTTGTAGACTCCTTTGTCGACTGGTGTGCAGCTAATCACCTGATTCTAAACGCCACCAAGACTAAGGAGCTAGTGGTGGATTTCCGCAGGAGTAAATCTGCCCCCACACCCATCTCCATCAACGGACTGACTGTGGATGTTGTCCAGGATTACAAATATCTTGGAGTATACCTGGACAACAAACTGGACTTTTCCAAGAACACTGAGGCTGTTTACAAGAAGGGCCAGAGTTGCCTCTATTTCCTGAGGAGGCTCCGGTCGTTCAATGTTTGTAACACCATGCTGAGGATGTTCTACCAGTCAGTGGTAGCCAGTGCCATCTTCTTTGCTGTTGTGTGCTGGGGCAGCAGACTGAGGGCAGCAGACGCAAAGAGGATCAGTAAGATCATCAGGAAGGCTGGCTCCGTCCTGGGGGTCACACTGGACTCTTTGGTGGCGGTGTCTGAGAGGAGGATGCTGTCTAAACTGCACAGCATCCTGGACAATAACTCTCACCCTCTCCACCAGCTGCTGACCTCCAGCAGAAGCACATTCAGCCATAGACTCATTCTCCCCCGGTGTCACACTGAACGCCGGAGTAAGTCTTTTCTTCCGGCGGCCATCAAACTTTATAATTCATCTCCCCCCAGTCAGGTAAGGAACAGTGGAGACACTGTATCCTGAAAATGTCACTTTGTCACTATTTACCATCACTGCATCACTTTATTCAGTTGTACTTTATTCAGTTGTACTGTCACTTACTTCAGTAAGTAATGCTGCTATTCGACACTGTCACTTATATCACCACTACATCACTTTATTTATTTATTAATGGTTTACTGTAACTATCTGCTGATACACTTACTGTGCTTTAGGACATGCTGCTACATTTCACTGTGGTTTACTGTAACTTACTTACGTACGAAATGCTGCTACACTCCACTGTGCCATACTGTCACTTAGTTCTGTAGGACATGCTGCTGCACTCCACTGTGCCACACTGTCACTTAGTTCTGTAGGACATGCTGCTGCACTCCACTGTGCCATACTGTCACTTAGTTCTGTAGGACATGCTGCTGCACTCCACTGTGCCACACTGTCACTTAGTTCTGTAGGACATGCTGCTACATTTTTAACATTTTTAACACTTATAACTTATCGCTCCTTCTCACTTCTCTAGTTTGTACTTATTTTATTTAATCTGCTGCTAAACTGCACGCTGCGTATTGTTGTATATTGTATATACCTACGCTTAACCACGACGTCTGTTGCACTCTGTCACACTTGGTTCATTGCTTGATTTATCTGACGTTAGCTTTATTTTGATTTGATTTATGTTTTTATGCTTATTGTTACTCTGATCCTTTTCCGCCTTTGTATGAAACTGTTGCACAATAATTTCCCTCGGGATAAATAAAGCTTCTTGAATCTTGAATCTTGAATCAACAACTGTATGGAAAATCAAACAAAAGAAATAAAAAACCACAAAGAGTTATAACAACGTGTCCTCTTCTGACGCCCCGTTCGGTGGGGAGAATCATCAAAGAACCGAACAATGCCCCCCTGACACTGCAAAACGGGTTACACAGTTCCTTGAAGCTAAGCATATTGAAACAATATAATTATATGCTCATTCATATAAGTGATTCAAAGCAATGGCCCTAAGGAAACGGTGTTTAAACCTTCTCTTCTGACACACTGGCCTCTAATTTTGCTCACTGTTTTTTATTTTATTTGTTTTCACAAAATAAAGGTTTTTGTTAAGTGCCTTGGTTGTTTAAAAAAAACATGCTAGTACAGCAGTGATATAGCCAGGGGGGTATTCTATCTAATTCTGAACAATAAAAAATAACAATATTTAAGAATAAATTTAAGTATTAATAATTTCTTCTATAATTTTGATCTCCAGTGTGTATAGTGTTTTAACGCCTAAGATTTCCCCACACAGTTGGGCATTGTAGTCTTTAGCAACCATTACTCAATCAGCAGTAAAATCGGTATTTTCAGGGACTATTTTTAACTGTGGATTAATATGCTCTGGTATTTCTGGCAGCAGAATGGTGAATGTGGTATCAACACCACTGTTTTAATGCTCTGAATGTCTAGTACAACCCCTTAAAAGTTACAATATTTAAGATATCAGTTTAGTTCTCTTTGGCAGCACCTATGTGATACCTGTAAGCATGTGTGTTTTTGTATCTCCCTTCCCAGAGATCCAAACAGTTCAGACACAAGCAAATTGAAGAGTGAGTCCATTAACTTCTGCCCTCTCTGGCAAGTTTGCCTATGATGATAACCATAAATAACAGAATGTTTCATTTCATTTTATTACATATGTAGTATATAAATCGAATAAAGACATATCTGTTCAGACAGGCATTTAGTTGACCTGTATGCACAAGGTCAACTAGATGTTATAGTCTTAATTGTGTTTTTCTGTTTGCCCTGTACGTCGTTTTATGCCCCTGTAAAGCACTTTGTGACTTTTGCCTGTGAAAAGCGCTTTATGAATACATTTTACTTACTTACTTACTTATACTTACTCAACAAAGATTTATTTAAATGAAATGTATTAAATTATTACTTATTACCACCCATATACAATATAGGTGAATACAATATTGATTGTGGTGCTCACAAGATTGAACACTTAACATTTTAGAAATTACACAGCGAGCAGTGGGTTATTCAAGAAACTGTGTTTTACTCCCCATAACCCACGGACCTCACTGTGAAGAGTGGAACTACTTTAATTATACAGTTATAAGAATAACTGCTATTTAAAGTTACTTGTCTACGCATTAGTTCTTCTGCTGCTGTCCCACTTTTGTTTCCCTGTGTGTAATCGATAAAGTATCTTATCTTATATTATGTATTACAAAAGATATAGCCCCTATGAAACCTGGTGATGGCCCATCCAGAGGAATTGTGGCCTTACTCTTCAGAAAGATAACTTCCTGGATAAATAAAAACCCAAACTATATGTGTGGCTCGATGCTTCTGGAGTTATGCGTTATCTGTAAATTTGAATCTTTAACTGCTTTATTCAAGGCAACAACATTAATTCACAGTTGTAGCGTACAGAATATGCTTGTAAGCAATTTAACCTTGAACCTTTACTGGAGAATGGCCAGTAGCCAGAATATGGCATTGCATAAAAGTGCAGCCTGAGAGAGAGAGAGAGAGAGAGACATGAAATAATGGAGTGTGAGTTCAAAGTGGAAGATAAATTCAATGTCCATACCAAGGTGTATTTTGGTGAAATTCAGTGTGCATTTGTGCAATTGTGCAAGTGCGATTGTAGGCCTGTGTTTATGTATATGTGTAAAAATGCAAGAGAGTGTGAGAGTGAACTTGAGTGAGTGTAAAAGAAATACTGAGGGCATTCTCTTCAAAAGGGTGGTATTCAAAGAGCAGGGAGTTTCAAAAGGAGATAGCACTGAGGGCACTTGGGTTTGAACTATGTTTGTGCAAAGCAGTCTGCCTTTAAAAAAAAAGGAAAAAAAGAATTCCTGAAGTGCATTTTCTTGGAGGAGTAGAG
Source organism: Echiichthys vipera (assembly GCF_963691815.1). Classification (NCBI taxonomy): domain Eukaryota; kingdom Metazoa; phylum Chordata; class Actinopteri; order Perciformes; family Trachinidae; genus Echiichthys; species Echiichthys vipera. The sequence continues at coordinate 37,295,800 of NC_139825.1, read as the reverse complement.
AATATTAGAAAGAAGAAAGAAGAAAACAGAGACAGTAGTGGAGAGAGACAGACAGACAGGGAGAAAGGGAGTTTACTAACCGACCAGAGCAGAGAGAGGGATAAGAAAGATGAGGGAGAAAGTCAAGGGGGGAAAGAAAGAAAAAGAGCAGGACACAAAGAGGGAGAACATTGGCCCGGGGGCACTAGTACGTGATGTGTCTCCTTTCTCCCCTTCCTTCAGGAGACTCAGAGAGGAGGAACAGTAAAAGAAAGGAGACGAGAAGAACAAAAACCCACTTTCCATCCTCACCTATGGGAGTGCAGGAGCCGGTGGTGCCCCATATAGCTGCACCAATCTGACCTCGGCGCTGCTGGAGTGATGGCAAGTGAATTACCATGTCAGTGGCCCAGTGCCCTGTCATGGGCTCCCTCACACACACATAATAAACACACTCCATCACTCGTTCGGCCCAACCACACCGCCGAAAGAGAGCATATTAATTATAGATGTACGTTAAATTACTTTCATTACCTCCCCTGCTCAGCGGACGGGACAGAGACAGGGATGATGAATGGAAAAGGGTTTGTTATACCTCCCCAAGTGGTAAACGCACCCTCTTTTACTTTATCTAACCTTTTTTTCTGCCCTTTCATTCTTTATTTTGCACCAATGCCTCCTCATTGTGTGGTTCCCTTTCACAGTTTGTCTCTGTCTTCCCTCACATTATCCAACACTCAAACTAGTGGCTGTTTTTCTTACTGTGAAACAGACTAGATCGTGGGATAAAAGTGGGTAGCAGGTCGAATTGTACGGGTGAGCTGTGCTGTTCCCCAAAACAAACCCTTTACGGCTGATGTTGTGACAGGTTTACTCCAGTGAAAAACCTGTGACTAAGGCTACAACTAAACATAAAAATCAAAAGCAGAGGAACCGATTATGGTGCAGGAGAGGTAGATTTACTACAAAATACACTTTGGCTACAAGTAGCCTAACCCTAAATATTCAGAAAATATGAAATTATCTCTATAGTTTAGAAATGGTGCCACCAATCAACATTAATTTCAAGCGTAGCATTCAATCTTGACACATTTAATGAGAATGCACTGATGTGCCAATCTGGGTTCAAAGGAGCGAGAACAGCAAAATGGTGTTGGAGTGAGCAGGGTCTACACTCATAGTACAGTGCAGTATAGTATGTAAATGTCGTTAAAATTACACAAAAAGTCATAGTACTGTATAGTATGTCATTGAAAAAAAATATGGATAGTAATCATAGAAACATTTTTGTCAGAAGGCAAGGTGAAAGTAAACAGTGCTGATCAAATGTGATCAGTTCTTTCTCCAAGTGAGAAATATAGAATAGTTGCAGTTTGATTTAAGGTGGGTCATCCAACCAAGCTGTCATCTCGGGGTGTGTGTGTGTGTGTGTGTGTGTGTGTGTGTGTGTGTGTGTGTGTGTGTGTGTGTGTGTGTGTGTGTGTGTGTGTGTGTGTGTGTGTGTGTGTGTGTGTGTGTGTGTGTGTGTGTGTGTGTGTGTGTGTGTGTGTGTGTGTGTGTGTGTGTGTGTGTGTGTGTGTGTGTGTGTGTGTGTGTGTGTGTGTGTGTGTGTGTGTGTGTGTGTGTGCGTGTGCGTGTGCGTGTGCGAATAAATTGAAGAGAGAGACTAATTTTAACAAGCCCCTGCAAAGATGCACTAGCACAGATCATTTTCTGCGCTGCGTTTTACTACACCACTGGATAAAACTGTCTGCTCTACTCAGGCTCTACTTCACCGTGTTGTTGTGGCGTCAAGTACTACCAAAACCTGCTTAGAGTTATATCCAATCAGGGCTTCTCTTAGGGGAGAAAAATGGCCCTGCTCTTCTAAACAAACGGCCGGTCGAACGGCAGCTCGAGCGACTCACATGCAAACTAGGGCCGTTTCAGTGAGGGAGACCGGCCTTATTCCGGGAATTTGACCCTAATTGAAAGTCACCATATCTGGCATGTAACTCCAATCACACACTTTTCCTATTAAAACAAAAGTATTGCTAGCAACTGGCTTGTTGACATTACATTTTTTCTGTAATGCTACTACTAGGCCTAATAAAATATGTATAAAAATTTGCCAGGAATACCAACTGCCTGGTCAGCCATCTGTCAAGCTAGCTGCCTTCTATTAACAGCCCTGTATTCATCCATTTTTCTGTTTTTTTCTTTCAATTTGCGGCAGAATTTTAAATAGAATGTTGTAGGAAGACTATACGTCCGTAAATTACCCCTATCATTGGCTAAATCCGGGCACTTTCGCCGTCAGTCAGCGGCCATCAGTTAAAACGCTGTTCTGAGTATGGCACACTAAAATGTAAAAGAAATTCACAAGGTGTTGAAACTCTTCAATATTCAATTCTCATATATTTCTGATAAAACTCTGACCAATCATTTTATTAGGTCCGAATAAAATGGAGGGAGCATCAGTGGTGGCGGTTCTACAATTACTCCTCGGGCGTGACCCCCTCCTCCAAAACCGCTACTAAGCGTCAGCGGTCAAACAGGGGGAAGAGGGTGGGACTTTGAAGGGAGGCAGACTTGTTAATGTTTATATTTTCACTATGTGCTGTGCGACATGCCAGACAGATAAGAATGTCTTTAATACAGATAGACCAGATGTTAAAGCGCAGATTGTGAATGAATGATGATGATGTGTGACAAAGTAAATAGATAATTAGATGGTTCTCCGTGATCTCTATGTTCAAGACAAAGTAATGGAATCTGTCTTTTAAATTAAACTTATTTGTGGAAAACAAATATCACCTTCTAGATAGGAACATATTGTGACATTTCAGATGGCACCCAATGAAACATACGGTACTATGTAAGCCCTTTTTGATGAACTTTTGCACTGATGTTAATACTAAGCCTCCAATGGGAATCACATGACACCGGACATGTAGAGTACATGTTCTAATGAAGATGTGGTAAATAGCACATCTCTTGTGTTATCTAGCTTTATCCCTCAGTGTATTCCCTGAGCAAATAACAAAGCATCACATCTGTACTTCAAACCTAAAGGCCACTGTTGGATGCTCAGTGTGTATGTGCACACTTGTGCTTGCTTCACTTTGTTCTGTAAGTTCGATCTCACTCCAGCGAAGGAAGCATTACATTGGTAGCCTGTGCTTGCTCAACACTCTGGGCCTATCTAATCTCTGCTGCTCTGAAACATCCCATTCAATTTCTTCTGTTGATAGATGCCAGTGCTCTTTGAGCCCTTTGGGAGCACATTCTTTCCTTACCACTTGTCTCCGACTCTTCGCTTATGTAAGACCACTCCAGATTCATCAGGTCAGCCACCTATTGTAAACAACTGAGATCTTATTCGCACAGATCCAAAGGTCAGCAGAAGGGCTGATAATCAACATCCAGACACCAGTCTCTTCACTGCACTCTCTCCATTTATGTAGGTAGATGCTGATTAGCACAAACTGTTTAGTGCACACAGACGAGATGTTTTTATGAAGAGTGATACGCAATTACAATCACGCACTTACAATTTGGCAACCAGTTTAACAAGGACTGACTGTTAACTGAGAGCTGTCAATTAGAGTTAGTACATGGTGATACATTCTAACTCTATTCCTCATTAAGAGATAAGTAAGAAACTGGATCACAGCTTCTCTTCCTGTTTATGAATTCACTGGGTTTTTTTTATTTGCAGACATGGAGGCCACTTAGTGTGGTTCAAGCTATTTTGCAATTAAATTAAATGTTGCAGCAATGTCGGCATCCATAATTCTACAGTGTCAAGGCAATGAAACCTAAACTGCAATGGCTAAGAACGCCAAAGGGAAGATGAATTTCCATACTGGGGAAGAATATAGTAATCTCAAGGGAGATGTGACTTGTGATTATTGACAGCATACAGAAACATTGCAACAACTATGACATTTCTACACAAACGCAGAATATCAAATTACCTAAAGGCATGCTATTAATAAGTCTTGATTTATTTCTTGTTTGCACCACACTATTTTTCAACTAGCACTGCCTAGTCACCCGACCACCTACAAGGCCCTCTAGGGACCATTGAGCATGGAGGACAACGATCATGAAGTTCAGAGAACACACACAGTAGTAGGTAGCACGAGCTGTAGAGGAGGGTCAACAGACCAGGTGGTAACAGGGGTGAAAGAAAATATAATAATGATAAACAGATTTCATGTAACAGAGCCCATCGCCCCGTCTCTGGAGTACCTTTCCACCTTGTCATGTCCAAAGACCTTGCCTAATACTAGGAACGGGAGATAACACCATTGTGTGTGTATGTGTGTTTGTTGGTGCATTTCTAATTTATTGGACCACTGATTTGCTGATGTGTGTGGGGCGGCATGCAGCTCAGAGCACTAGCCTGGAACATCCGGGCCTTGCTTCATTAGGTGCCCACGCCCTTAAGCTGCTGACATTTCCAAACTTGTTCCCAAGTCTTGTAATTGTCATGAAAAATTGGACACGGCCACCAACATTGAGAGGCTTCGTGGTAGATCTTGATCTGACGGCATTTCTCTGAGAGCCATTTATCTCGTTGCTGGATGTGGAATGCAAAAACTGCACAATAAGTGCTAAAAGGAAATTAGGCTGGGATATCCATTCTCCTCATTTCAGAACAAAATAATCATGACAAAAAAAATCTAGCCGTATATAATATATATTAGAGCCAGACCAGTTTTTTTACAGAACATATCATGCAGAAAATGATGCTTGGAGTGATTTTTGAAATAGTGTCATATATCTATTTTTCATTTTTATTTATTTAAATTTTAAGCAATTGACTGATACTTAATTTCCTAAATTGTAATGGTCAGCAACTAGACTATATATATCAATACTGTACATGTTTATTTAGCTATTAATTGTAGTTTTATTTATTTTCTCCATTTTCATTTAGCATTGGTTTAAACCTAAATAGATTTATGGATATATCATGTGTAATTATGTGGAATATTTTGAATTGATTACTCTAAGAATTGCCCTTAGGTGTGAATGGTTGTCTGTCTCTGTTCGTCTCTGTGTACCCTGCGATAGACTGGCGTCCTGTCCAGGGTGTACCCCGCCTCACTCTCGATGTCAGCTGGGATCGGCTCCAGCCCCCCCCCCCCCCCCCCCCGCGACCCCGACATAATCGGTTGAAGATGAATGAATGAATGAATAAAACACACAAAAAAGTATTACAAGTGACTTGTGAAGTTTGTGCAAGCATTCATGGTTCACACAGGTTGAACTCTTATTACTTTGGTGGGCCTCACTAGCGCCACTAGCTGGTCAAAGTTTTCACTTATCCTGTTAAATATCTCAAAAGGGTGGTTGGGATCTTCCAAAGTGCGTCTGTATGAGTCATAGTCAGTGTATTACCTAAAGTTTGCACACCCTCAGCTGGGAGAAGCAGACCAGTCAGAGAAGTTTAACAGGCTGTGCTGCTGTGGACCGGGCCACACCGCAAATTTTAGCCATCTAAAAAAAACCAATATCAGTTTAATTTTTAATGTTTTACCTTGCCGTCAGATAGCCCTTTTCGACAGGGAACTGTACCCGTTGTAAACATCTTTGCTCTCTTCAAAGCCACTAGAATCCTTTGACAAATTAGTCGATTGATGTGTCTTGTGTTTTTTAGTCCCTTACCCGTTTAAAACACTAAAGTCACTGAATAACACATACACACAGATTGATGCAGCGCTAGATTAGCAACTCCTGTATTCTGTGAGGGAAAATTACAGTTTCCCGTCGGAAAGGACTGTCTGACAGCCAACTGGGGCATGCAGAGGGCCACCTCGAGAAACCACATTTCAAAAAATCTACACTAACTCTGAACATATATTTAAAGGAAATGTACCAAAATTTAGTAGCTACAGTCATGGGACCATGATGATGAATCTTACTGACCTTAACGATTCTCAGATTTTGCCTAAATAGCACTACCATGCAGTTGACTTTTATTGTTTTAAGCAAATTATCTTAACAACTACTGGATGGATTGCCATGAAATTTAGAACAGACATCAGGAGGAATTGTTATGTGTTCACGCCAGGCACGTTTTAAGTAACGATTACTTAGAAAGTCAATGCAAAGACGCCATTGTGCACATATTAGCATTCTGGTGTTAGCACTTAGCTCAACTCACTGCCATGCCTAATTAAGCTCATGAAGCATCTGACTTATAAGTCACTCAAACTTCCACTGAAGAGACCAAAAATAGTGGCAGACATCAGAGCGATACGGAGACAGTAACCTTTCTAAAATGAATACATGAAACTAGGGGTGACCCCGAATTGTCGACTATTCACTCCGAGGAGCCTGATTCGATTGCCAATCTCACAGTTGAATCGTTGCAAAATGTGGTTATGAAACAATGGATTATTCCATTCTGGCTCTGGGGGGGCTGAAAGTCTGATTTTACATATACTGTAGATGCTTGGTTTCTCCCAATAAACCAAAATAAATAGCCTATTTGGGTATAAATATAAGCCTATTAATAAATAATGTTGTTAAAAATGTGAAAATAACTCATGTGCTTTTAATCTATCTCCTTAGTGTGCGGGAGTAACCCCCTCCCCCTCGTAGACGAAGTTGTACTATCCAGGATCCGGCACCGTCACAGCATCTTGGCTAGGCTTTAAATCTATCTGGGCACCAGAAATACAACAGTCTCCTACAGTTTAATCATCAGCATCATCATTTCATTTGAATATTTGCACATTAGTTGTTTTTTTTAAACAGTCTGACACAGCGCCGTGAAAGTGAATGTGAAACTACAGTTCTAAATATATCGTCAGCTATTGTCAAAGAAAGATACAAACAAGACACATTTATGTTATAACAGCAAATACTTTTAATAAGGTGCTCCTATCTGAAATCAGAAATCACATCTCTCAGTAACCTGCGCTATGTCCATGGTTGCCACCCCGGATCAGAGGATTTTTCATGAGCAAAAAAGTCGACTATAGGCAAGACGTGACAAATCCGATTAGACTATGAAAATTTTAGTCGGGGACACCCCTACATGAAACAAACAGAAATGCCATATTTCCATTGTATTTTCTCCATTATTTTCTGCAGTTTGAGGTTTGACTGGCACTCATTGCATCATCTCTTATGTCCTCTTCTTCTGCAGTGACATTTAATTGCCGTTAAGAAGGTGTTTCTGGATTCTCTCTCTGGCCGCCATTTTTCTCTTCAGCCTCAGGCTCAGTTCGTCCCATCACTGCCTGAGGGATTTGTTTCATCTCTGCCTCTGAGGTGCTCACCTGGACCTGGTTCTCTATGTTTTTTTGGTTCTGCTCTCTGTCCTCTGCTGGCTTCTCCTTCTCTAGCATATGGTAGTTGTAGAAGTTCATGATGAAGAGAAAGAGCCCGCCAGCCATGGTAAATGCACCACTCATGAAGAAAAGGTATTTGTAATCACCAAAGATGTCCACCAGTAACCCTGTTTGGAGAAGGGAGGAAGGATGGAAATAAATTAGGATATTTCAAACAAAGTGAGTGTCAGTTATATCCATTGAAATTAAATTGAATAGAAAGGACATTTCCATTCAAATCAACATAGTAGAATGGTCAAAGCGACGGCCATTTTTCATATAAACTGACTTGCAGACCGTCCCAGGTTTGCAGTAATGTAAGTAGTGATGTCAGGGGAGCCAGCCGCTAAATAGCCTTATTTACATTTAACAACTAATGCTAGCAAGCTAACAAAAAAGTCTAGTGTCTGCTGGCTTGGTGGTTACCTGACTATAGAAAATGAGCCAAACAGCAGGTTGGGTCTAATGGTCCATTGACCCTCTGCCGCTTGGTCTCACCTTATCACTCCCTGCAGCTCTCGAGAATGTCTCACTCTTCTCGCAATGAGACACTTTCCGGATCTTTACATGTGTTGTCACTATGAAAACTAACAACAATTGCCATTTAGTTTTGTACTAGTCAAAATAACAGCTCAATATCCTTTCTATCCAATTTAGTTCCTATGGTTATATCCATTTTATGCCACACAATCTAACAAAAATACACTTGGAAATGTTGTACACCATGACAAGCAAAACACAATATGTCACTGTATAGCATCTTCATTCAACTCCTTTACAAGTTTGAAGGTGAAGAGCAGGACTTTGGCTTCTGTGTGTGTCAGGGAGTGAGAGTGAGCATAGGCCAATTTGAAAAGAGCCATGTCGGAAATGACAGAGGGCCATTACAACCTCCCTGGCTCTCCCTGCATCTCTGGGAAGGCAATTTGGAAGGCTGCTACCAAAACGAATCAGAAGAGAGGCCCATTCTCAGAGCCATAAATATCGAGCCCAAGTCTGCAGAAAAGTGACAAATGTACTATAGATCAGATTTAAGCCTCCAGATTTTCAGAGTCTTAACCCCCCCACCCCACCCCCCCTTCAGACGTGGATCGATGGGCGAGTGTGACTATCTCTCTGTCTCAGCATGTATGGCAGTCTGTCTATCTGTCCATCTCACTATATTACAATCCCTCCTTTATACCATTTTAGAGCCTTATTGAAGCAATGGCAAAGTGATTCAATATCTGAATCTTTTTTTTGAGAAGGTTGTGAATTGCACGCCTTAAAGTTTCCTAACAAACTTTTAATAAATTCAGTAAAGGGAATCAGCATCATCTAATAACAAAACATACACACTTAAATAAAATCATACAAATTATTTAACCTTGTGTTTATTCTTTATTAATCCCCACCTGATTCCTACAACCTGATTCATTTTTTTTCCTCTCCATTGTTCTATGTCTGGTGGGCCCCATTACTTAACAGCTTGGACGGCACCTTTATTACATAGTAAGTTACAGTATCTTATCAAAATCCATAAAAGGGCATTTTCCTTGGTAGGTCTCCTTAAAGTGCGTCAATTACCGTCTTAAAAAGTAATGGTAATTTTTGTGTATGTGCATGAACTGTGCCATACTACACTATGAGGGGTCACTTTCTATTTGGATCTCAATGCATTCTGTATCTATTGATTGATGGCACTCATCTGGCATGTGTAAGACAACGACCATCACCCTCATTAAGACAGCCCTTGATTGGCTGAGTGGTAATTAAGTCCATCTGGCATAGTCACCTCTTTGTTTTTTAATGTATTCAGTGTAATTATGGCCCAGGTACAGTTCTGCCATGAGAGTTTGAACTGAGCGTCATTAAACACCCAAAGCAAAAGGCTAATTGCACACACTTCCCTCCTTTCCTCCTAATTGGAATGACCCAGAGGTTTGGGGGTGCAGTAACAAGCAGATTAGTTGGGGGAGACATAACTGTGCCCTCTGGAGGAGAACGTTAGACGTGCAGTGAGGCACTTATTTACCCTATTAAATGAGCACCCCAGAACAGGGTCACACCAGACAAACTGGGGGGCCTACACATTTTCACCTCATTAGAATTCCAGTTGGAGGCAAAGGAAAAGTTTTTCAGTGTCCCAATATGTACAGTTGATAAAGCAATGTTTAGCTACAGTACTGCACATTCTCAATGTATTTATTTAGGGTACCAAATAGCCTTTCCGATGTGAACTTAAAAGTTGATATATTGATTGGTCCGCAAGCACTGAATAAAAACTTTGGACATGTTAATTGTTTGTTGATTCTGTATCGGACAGTTTTTAAAGCACATCACTTACTTAAAACTTGCATTATGGTTGAGAAAGTGCTATTGAAACGGCATCATCCGACATACTGCGTTGACATACTGCTGCTTGGTAGCTTAATCCATATTATTACATTGTAATTTATTAGTTGATTTATGATTTATATTAACCTAAATCTGCAAAGTAACTAGAGCTGTCAAATAAATGTAATGGAGTAAAAAAAAGTACAATATTTGTTTCTGAATTTTAGTGGATTAAAATAATAAAAGAGAAAAAAAAAACAAGGTCCTCAAAATTTTACTATAATTACATTCAACCACTGGTTTGAGCTATATTAATAACTTGACTATAGGACTGCAGCTGACAACTGTTTTCATTGTAGATCAATCTCTTGTTGTTTAAATTTGTCTTTAAAATGTCTGAAACTGTGAAAAATCTCTGACATCTAATAGTTGCTTTTTAATTTCTATTGATCGACTAATCAACAAATATTTTCAGCTCTAAACTTTACCCGTCTTGACCAACGAGTAACAACTAATTATGCCAAACCATTAACAAATCCACGTGCTATTGCTCAATGATTACAGTCAACTTTGACATGTGAAAAATCATCATTTAGGGTTTAAAATTATCACTGAAAAGCCATACTTGGTTGGCTCCTAACTTTAAAAATGCACTTACACTGCAGGCGTGGTACTTTTGCTGCAGTTTCTTAGAGAACATGTCTCTATCACATTGACAATGTTTCTTTAAGATGATTTTACAACAAAGTATCGACCTAAAGCATTACTACATTTCCATGGTAGAAGAACTGGTTTTCTACCTGCCACTCTACCTGCAGCTGTCACAGACTCTGACGACACCAGCAAGGCCTCAACACAGTGCTTTTGTTCTATAGATGACAAATTGGTACTAAACTATTTTCCCAAATAACTCCTTTTTCAGAGGCAGTTACTGTCATTAGGTTTCATGATTCCTTTTTTTTTTACTCACTCAAGAGAAGAACGTTTTATAGTGGAGGGTTTTCAAAAGTGCACTAATCTTGAAAATGGCAAGAAAGCAGAGAGGGTAAACAATATCCTTCTGATTACATGGCTACTTAGACCATGAAGGTAGCTGTCCTTCAATTTGAAACCCTATCAGAGACAGAAGAATCCTGGAGATATAAGTCATCAGATGAAAAAAAGGGCACTGTCTTGTCTTTGATGTGCTGGTACAAAAAGAGTTCAGTAATTCAGCTTGAAGGTTAATGCTGAGCAATGCAAGTAAGTAAAGGGAGTCTGACCTGTTGTATAAACCCCTGCTAACCTCAACTATCGAAGGGAATTACTTAACATGTGAATTAATAGTGTCATAATAATAATAATATGATAAATTGAAGACAAAAGATTGAACCAGAGAAGTCAATGACAGCCAATGCCAAGGTTAAGGTGACCCCTGCCATACACACACACCTTTTAATGTCCATGTCAAAATCATCAATTATTATCAAAACAAGTTTATTTTAAAAAGGTCCAATATTGTACACATTGAGATTTACATGTCTTTTCTGATTATAAAGTGAGGTTTATATATATATATATATATATATATATATATATATATATATATATATATATATATATGTATATATATATATATATATATATATATATATATGAATACTGGGAAAGTATCAAAACAGCCAATCCACAGAGAAATGCGCACAGCTCGTATTCAGAAACTGTGCCATCAGGACAGCAAGATAAACAGATAGATAGACTGATAGACAAATAGATAGAAGTCTTAGTCTCAAACTAGAATCCCGATTGGATCATACAGCTAAAAACATAGCTTTATTCATTAGATCCAGTGACTGCACAGGACACATAGACAACGAGTAGTCAAAGTAATGTTTGTGAGACCATTCATTATCTGTGTCTGTTGTTTTCGAAGTCCTATTCCAATATCAGTACAGGTAGAGGACACACACAAACTTGAGCTGCTTAGCTTTGAGTTTCAAATGTTCCATCATTTGTATGGAGGCCAAATCCTATAGTAGGCTTCATACATGCCTGAGTAATTAGTACAGTTTTTTACAGCAGTTAATAACCATGACCAATTGCTACTTTTTTTGTGCTACTCACCAGTGAAGATTTCTGCTCTGTCTTACAGTAACGGCACCCTAGCAGGCAAATGAGCTCTATTGCAACATAATGCACAACCCATGACTAAGACAGAGATGAACAGAGAAAAAACAATTTATCTTTGCTGTTATTCAGTTTGCTGAATTATTTACAAAAGAGCGTGTGCAAAACTGGCAATTTATTCCTGCTGTAACACTGGTGTTTTTTCAAGTGTGTGTTTGTATATATACATTATTCACTTCCTCTTGGCACTTCGGTTGGAGAAAGGGTCTGCTGAAGGCAATCTGAAGTGAGCTGAAAGTAAATATTTGGCCTGGGCCTATGCCTGGCTTAGCAGAATCAACAATACAACATGGAAAAGTATTTTATCCGAGGGATGTTTCTTATAGGGAGACTGGTTCTTTCATGTCTGTAAACATGATACAAACATAGTTTATGTAATAGAACTAATGTTGCCACAGCAACTGCAACTTTGGAACGCAGAGCAGTTAATGTATTGTTGTCTTGGTTAAGGAAGATGTTTGCTTATGCTATTTAGTTTAGATGTTTGCGCTGTCATTTAAGTATATATAAACGGATCAAGCCGACCCTCTATCATTTTACAGATCGTGTATGGTCAGTGTGCACACTTACCTCCGGCAGGTGGTCCCAGTAGAATGGGTATGCACTCAATGATGGTGACCAGTCCAACAGCACTGGGGAAGCGTTGACTTCCCATCAGATCCATCAGGCATTCGAATATCAGGGCGAAAACCATGCCGAAACTAGCACCAAAAAATACTGCGTAGGTCACCAGGTAGGCGTAGCTGTTGCTCAGTGGGCACAGTAAGTGGCATGTGCCGTTGAAAGCCATAGCAAAGCTGAAGAAGTACTGGATTCTGGGCCTGATCCACTTGCTGCTGGCTATCAGGCCAGTGGCAGGCCGAACAAACATGTCCACAAAGCCTGTAATAGAGAGCAGATATGCTGCGCTATACTCCTCTATGCCTTGGCTAATAGCATAGGTTGATAGGAACACAAAAGGCCCATAGGCACCAAAGATGAACAACACGTTCCCGATGAGGTAAATGATGAAACCTCTGTCCCTGAAGAAGGTCAAATCCAAGAACATCTTAGCATTGTTCATACAGCTTCCTTTTAGCTTGGTGTTGCACTTATTTGGCTGTTCCTCTACTTTTTTCTGTGGAGTGGATGGCTTATTAGGCAGAATGACAGGCCTCATCAGGGCCCCAGCAACACAACAATTAAGCATTAGACCCCCGAGGATAAGGAGACTTCCTCTCCAGCCAAATGTGTGCAGTAAAAGTTGGTTGCAAGGGGCCAATACACACACAAACACTGGACTTCCGGCCATGGCAAGTCCGTTAGCTAATGGACGTTTGACCAGGAAATACTTGCTGATGATGGTGAGAGATGCGTTGAGGTTTAAGGAAAGCCCAGACCCTGTGTGTAGACAGAGAGAACGAAAAAAAAAAACAGTCACATTCACACACAAAAAAACCCTCAGTAAGAAAATATTCCTGAACCTAAACTCCAAAGGGTACAAATCAAGACTGATTCTGCTTCGTTCTCATTGAGGTTCCATGTCATTTCACTTTTACTGGCTAAAACCTCATTACAGAGGGCTGGAATTATATCAGAAATAATTTCTCCATTTAGGTAGAAACAAATTAGAGAGCCTAGGTAATACACTCACTCACTTGCCTTTATATCCAAATATTCAATTAAATAGCACCTTATTTTCCATGAAGATAAAGAGCCAAAGTAGATGGTTAGGGTGCTGTATTCTCCCTTTCAATGTCAATTTAATAGTTGTTTGTGGTTCTATGATGAAGCCCAAGGAAAAAGTTGTTTTCTGTCAGTGTGAATAATGCAAAGTGGGTCTAAACAGTGGATTTATGAAATTAAGTTAAAAAAAACATATTTCAGTAATAGTTTTCTTCAATAAAAAAGAAATCCATTTTACAGTATCCATATACAAAAAAGGAATGAAACATTGTTCTGTATTACTCTGAGTTTAAGATGACAACAATTCACACATCAGTCATTAATTAGTCATTGATTGCTAACCCTGAGATGGTTACACAAGCCATGCTAAACACTGGAGAAGATACTGTGTGTTTGTTGGACATCTTATCAGATTTGTGAGGGTCAACATAATATCAACATCTGAAGGCAGCTTTGGTCATTCAAACATCAAGCATCAAAAAGTGGCATCTGATTGTGTATTTGGTAGATCACCTCTTAATTGAGAAAGCATGGAGGGATGTTGAAAACAAATTAAATGAATAAAGAAATAGTGAAATGTTAATTAATAAAATTGATTAAATTATATAAATAAAATATGTTGTTTAAAAATAATCTACAAAATAATCGTTGGGTAAATTAAAGGTTTGTTAACTTCTGATTGATTCTGACAGTTGGTTCAATTAAATCTTGTTAAAGGAATATTCCACTGTTGTTCAACCTTATCTTATCCTTTACTGGTAGGGGTAATTATCAATACATGGTATAAAGTCCACCAGTCAACAACAGTAATGTTTTTTCATCTTTTCACCTGTGTGTGGGTATTTGTGTATACATGTGTGTAAGCATATGCCTGCATGTCAGGTACACCAGAGCACAGGGGAGCCGAGCAGGGCACACACATGCCCCCTGGCACCGCACATGGCCCAGCCACTTGGTGGGCCTATTAATCCTTCGCAGCAGTCCTTGGCAGGGTAATGAGCCTCGCAGGGTGGCAGGGAGCCCCCATTTGACAACCATGATCGGAGCCTACGGGAGAGTACAGAGGGCCACAGAAGACTATGCTCTTTGGGATCAGGGATGGTTCTGGCTTAATTACTGTCCTGGTCCTGGTCCCCTTGGTGCTCTAACTGCACTCCAGGAGCTGGGGCAGAATGCCAGGGTCCCGACAATCCCCACAGCAGCCCAGTCAAGGGAAGCAGATCTGGGAACCCAGTGTTTCTAAAATTTTATGAAAGATGCTGACTTTCCCCACCCAAGAGGATCTACTGATGGGAATGGTAAGCAAAGAGGTAAATAGTCTCGGATCCATATGTTGGATCAGTTGTTTTGCTTAATCAATGCAAACACATGGATACCTTGTCTTAGTTTCTGGCTATGATCAACGTTTTGTCTATGGACTCCTTAGGCTGTTATGCACGCAGTACAATCTATTAACCTGGCTAAAGCTTTTCAGGCAATCGTGTCACAAGATATTGTAAAAAAATAATTTTAAAAAATCATACTGTACCTGCAATAACACCGATGAAAATGTAGAGGTAAATGATGGAGTTACCAAAAGAAGCAGCTACCATAGAGGACCCACACATCAGCCCACCAAGTATGACGATCGGCCGGCTTCCAAAGCGATTGACCAACGCACTGCTCACTGGTCCTGCAAAGAGGAGGAGGAAGAAAGACAGAGAGAGCTTCAGAATCTGTAAGAGCCACATCATCATATGTTAGAGCGCAATATAAACAGTCTGTAATCAATTTACCTACTGCTAGTAATCAAGCGTTCACAAAGCAGTTCTCACCCTACTGTAGGTCTAAACCAAGGGCAAAAGGACATCACAGCAGATGATGGAACACCTCCAAACTTTTGCGTACACTGCAACAGAACTTGGCGACTCATTATACTCTCCCCATATAATGTAAAATGCTACAGTCTGTGATCAATCAGCAATTAAACAGCCTTTTATATGCTGTCACTCTTCCCTTCATTCATAACCTTGCCTGAAAGAGTGACATTGCACCACCAGTCCTTCTGCAACACATTATAATGAAAACCTCTTTCTTCCCCTTTGCTATAAAGACCAATCATTTCAATATATATTTATTTTACTCAATTTGTATATAAAAATGGGGACAGCATCAATCAAACTAATGTATAAGCTGCCATGATAATACAAACCTTACAGCAGCTTTTCAAGGTGGGGGTGGGAAGTGCTTCTGTGTGGATGGTGAAAATTGAAAACAGCTAAGTCAGCCGTAACAGGATTCCACGTTTAGCACCTACTGTCTTCAAGAGCATCTTTACCGTGGCTGATGATTTATTTCTCAGCGCAAGAGGAAAAAGATTTATACTAAGAGGGAAACTATTTTGTCTTAACCCGAATCTGTGTGAACAAAAGTTTATTCTGAATTCCAAAGTTACTTTATTTGTATATCGACGATTGTTACAATCAGCCATGGATTTGTATGCCCACAATCTTTATGTCATATGTGAATATGTAGATACAAACAAAAGCGTTTGTCAAATAAAAGCAGGAAACAGGCCAAGCTAACAAAGACAGTTGTATATCTTGAAGTGCCTGCAGTGTATACACGTGTGTAAGCATGGTACACTGCCTTTAAGCTAATTCTGATGTCATCAGGCTTCAATTTAATCAACCAGTGTTCATTCACAAACAAATACACTGTAATTCCAACATACAGGGCTGCCAATAATGATTAGTTTCATTAACAACTAGTCGGCACATTACTGTCTCAGTTGACAATCATTTGATACATAACATGTCTAAACCCAAACCTTTCTAACTGTCACAATTTCCTAAAGAACAATGTGATGTCTTGTGTGACTAAAAGTCCAAACTCCAAAGATACTCCATTTAAAGGCTGGTCTCTAAACTCTAAATGTTTGGTCATTATGCTTGGAAAACAATTTACATGATTATCAAAACGGTTAATGACACATTTTCAATCAATTAATTATTTCAGCTTTACAGTATGGAGATGTTTGAGAGAAGGATCAAATAAAACGGCAATTTATTTTTTCCTGCAGCTTCCTTCTGTCTAACAAGCTACCGACTTGCTGGGAGAGCACAGTGTAAAGGAGTCACTGACAGAGCTACATGGTGTCTAGGCAACGGAATCACAACTGAAACAATGTACAATAAAAAACATGAATTAATGCTTAAATGCATATACACATATACGTGTGTGTACAATTAAATTACACCTACTTCATTTAAGTTTTTTTTATCTTTCTCACTGCATTCTGAACTGTACAGAATTGTCCTCAATGACTGTACCTGCTGTACCACTTCAACTACAGTCCATGAAATAAAAATATCCATCCCGCTGTTTATACAGTTAACCAGGTGTCTGTGGGGGTCAAACATAGATCATCTCTCACTATAGCTGTGTCACAATAGGGCATCTCCCACACTACCACCATTCCTACTTCCATTATAACTTTATCATTCAGACTCTTTGAGTCAGAGGTTCTCTGAAAAGGCTGTCATGTCTCTCCCATGGGGACCTGGAGTCAGACCCAAGTGTGGTGAACCCTTCTCTGATATATTCCCCCTGTCTCTCTCCACCACTGGGTGACATTGCTGAAGCCTTGCCAAGGACAATATGATGAAGCCCTGTGCCTGAGCCACAGTGGAGGGAAATATTTCACTAGTTAGGCCTCCCTGAGTTGAGTGCAGGTGAGCCACATACCCCGTTGTCCTGTAACCTTGAAAGCAACTACTGATACATTTTCCCTAAAGCCTCCACAAGACTTTTATTTTGTCAAATATTGTGTCATCTAATAGGGAAAAAACTCTCTCTTTAGCTTTTAGACGGATTCACATCAAATGACACGCATCAGAGGAAGAGCAAAACTACTTGTTGCAACGGTATCACACCAGTTGGGGGGGGGTTGGTGATTGACACACACCAGCATTGCAATAGCAGCTGGTAATCACTTAGTAAACTGTGTCAGTGTGGATAGTTAAATTTAAGTCAGGTGAGTAGCACATGCTAACATCACTTCTCTTATTAGGCATCCTAATACTATTTCAGTGGGTTCAGTAACTCATGTGAAGTCAATTTAGCAATTATCTATCTGGTCCAAATGACTGTACAGTCAGTTGAACAGTAGAACTGTTGTTTCCTGTTTGTATAGAAGCCAGGCGTCAAAAGAATAAAAGATTGTAAATTTGCTATAAAATGGGATTAACCTGCAGGCTATTATAAGAGGTGTTCTCTAGTCATTTAAAAAGTATTGATTTAGAGATGCTGGCAACACAACCTATGAAGGCTTGAAGCTACACGACTTCACTGAAGTTCAAACTGCTGTGCTGCAACTCTGAATTTTAAATTACTATTTGTCCATCAGAGAGAACTGTTCTGAATTTTAAAATGTCACACTGAGTACATATCTTGGTCAATTTTTTTAAAATAAATGTTTCTATTCAAGCAAATTGTAAATATGTAGTCTGCATACATATGATTTTTATTGATTCTTATCTTCTTTTCTTCTTTCTTAGAAAAGTTTTACCAATTGTACTTAACTAAGGGAGGAATTCTAGTGTGAATAGTGAGGGAGTGTGTATCTACTGGCAGGAATGTGTACTCCATCTCTAAAGAATATTAATACAAGTATTAGTACAATAATTGTATAACTAATTGTATAGAGCAACTCATGTGTGAATGATTTGATACTAATTTGGTCACAGGGAATGTTACTAATGACAGGGATTATTTTTCCCTATAGGCGGACCAATGTAACAAATACTGATTCAATCAACTCACCGCCTGCATACATGGTAGCTAGCATGATAGAAGGAATCCATGCTATTTCACTGTAAGTGGCCCCTAAATTCTCTTGGATCTCTTGGAAAAAAATGGAGAGGACTTTAGGTGTGGAGTATGCAAATCCAATGGAAATGTGGGCACCAATCACCACCACCCAGCCCCAACCACCATCCAGGGGTTTGTAGACCAACTCTTCTGCTGGAGCTGGGGACATGTTCCTGTTCAAAGAGTGGAAAAACATATGGCATTATATTATCAAAACAACAAATTATATGTTCCAACTTGAAAAACTGAGATGACTAAGTACATAATAGGGCTGGGTGAAAATTAAACATGATCGTTTATCGTCTTTCAATGGAAACGTATTGTGATAGCATCGAGATATAGTGATATACAATTAAGTTGTCTAAATTGATAAAAGGAAGCAGATACTAACTCAAATTTCTTAGAGCTTCTGATGTGAAATATTTTGAGGGAATATTATTTGAAGATTGTGATTTTGTTTTTACAAGATTTGTGTGCATGTAACCAACGTCAGTGAATACCTGTGAGATTTTTTTTCTTTATCTAGTTAAACTATTCATGAAAGAAGAAGATTTTGCCCATATCAACCAACCCTCGTAGCTACATAATAAAATGCTTAATTATGTGCCATAGGTAGTCATATTTGAATCCAAAATTGATAGTTTGATAAAAATGAACTTCATGTACATAAACGAAGAATTTCAAAATAAAGGATTGAACATTATTGACAGGTATTGTTTTATGCATGAACTAGTAAATAAGTGAGGCTGTTAAAGTTTCCCTGACATAAATTATACACTCATATTGATGGAACGAGAAACACAAAATGCTTGTTTCATCATTAACTCAAGCTCTTCTGTTATATAGCCACTATGCATACATTACTCACTACATTGCGCCCGATTAATGAAGCTCAAAGCGTTCAGAAAAGTGTATCAGTGCAGTATTACAAATTAAGTTCCGGTCGTATTTGTCGAGTAGTAAGCCAGGGCGGTAGCATCATCTGTAGGTCATGATGCATTTGACTCCATAAGTAGGAAACTAGAACAATTCTAAGAGAGACGCTGAATGTTACCTCTTTGTGACGATCTTTTTTTATGGCTGGCTTATCCCCGCAAACAAGGACAGACGGGTCTACAACTGTTATACAATGATTAAACAAACAATGAAACGATTTCATTTAAATAAAGGCTCGAGAATGGTTTTATTCTTCCACGCGGAGCCGAAACCTCACACGTGGACAGTGACCGAAAGCAGCGACACGACGTCACTGCCGCGTATAACCTGTTACTTTCAAAGCACTAAAGACAGACACACTCGTAGGTACACATATTGTAGAAAGTCAGAGCACACTTTACCTTTCACTGAGCGACTTCGCAGCCCGTTTGTCAGTGACCAAAGTTTCAGCCTGCTGCTTTATTTGGTGTGTGCTCACGTGTCACAGAATGATGGCTTGGGGGTTCCTCTCGGTTTTGACTAGTTTGCATGAGCTTTGCCTCTGCATGTCGTTCAGCCTGTTAGTCACAGCGCTGTATGACTTGCTCTCAGTCTGGGACTGTTAGAACAGCCCATATAGCTATAATGTCATTTCAAAGTGAGTGAACTGTTGTTTTATCTCTGGGGTGTGGCAAATAATAGTTTACATGTTAAAGCATATTGAATAAACGAAGAAAATTTACTTTTAATATTTTTTTTATTTTCAAATTATGTGCAATGTGAATTTCACAGTTGAGCTCAACCACCACTATTACCCCCAAACCATAAACAGACAAACAAGCTGGGGGGGAAGCATTAACACAATGGAATAGCACCCAGAAATGATGCATGTAAATGAGCCATGTATTGCAGCTCAAGGCCACTAGACCACTCTTGAACATAGAAAGCAGTTTTTTTAGCTTGTTGTATTTCATGACTGGTGTTTGAAACGTGATGCAACAATGTAGTTACTTGATCTGTAATGCTTAGTTTTGGTGAGATATTACAAAGAAATACTACTGTACTACTGTGGGGTCAAGATGTATCACTCGTGCGGTTAATCATTTTTTCTCAACAGAGCAGGATTACTCTACTAGAACTAAATAGGTAATTACATAAAGAAAGGAAAAAATAGCCACTGGAGACAACAAAAGAAAAATCACATCTATTTTTTTCAAGTTATAAAAGAAACTGAAGAGAAGTTTAAAAAAACTGTGCAAGTACAGCAAACCTATAGTACAGTATATTACACATAAAACATTTAAATACAGTACTGTGTATCAGTAGAAATCCTGAGTTCTCCGTTCCTGGTTCTCAAATGGCCTTCTGTAGACACGTGGGTGAAGCTCAAACCTTCTGTCACACTTGATGAGGGCTGTTTTGAGGGCATTGTTCAAGCCGGGTCGATTATAAATGAGCTCAGAGTCAGTCAGTGGATATTCTCTTGGAGAAGTTGCATCATTATCCTCATGTCCTTACTGAATGTGACTCTTCTGGAAATAATGTCCATTGCTGTGGTTGCTTAAAACTTTTCTATAATAGGGTACTCTGTTAAGGTAAAAAAACAAACAAGAGAAATGTGTAGTGCAAAGATGACACAGGAACCTGCATGAGGAAATTGACAGCACTGAAAATGTCCTACTATCATAGGGAACGCCACTCAGTGGTATTAATTCTTCTATACAAGATTGTCCAAATGAAACAAAAACAAATCTGCACCAACAATGTGTGTCCTATGTGTGATGACGGGTAAAGACGGATTCATGGCTGCTGGATGAATTAGCACACAGCCTGAGTCACCCTCACTTGTTCATATTGTTTGTTTGATCAGGAGGGTGCTTCAGAAAGTCTGCAGTTAAGGACCGCTGAAGTGGAGAGTGAATCAGTGCAACGCTGAGTAAGACTTTTCAGATATTCTTCATTAGGAGGAACAGTTTTTTGATTCTGAGGCTCCTTTTTCAAGCCACAGGCACATTGGCATCCCGAATGATCTGCACTAAATTACGCAGCACTTCAAGTCTGCACCCATGCAACAGCCACACAATCATTGAAACTACCGTGATTTTCAAAAGCAGAGACGAGCACACAAAGCAATTAATGCACTTTTACTAAGATAATATAACGTAGTATAGCCTAATCACAGTTCCATGACTTATTGCTACCACAAAATTATTTTCCATGTCCAGATCAACTATAACAAGACCTCAAATGCTTTTATTTAGACATTAGAGAGAAAGGCCCTTTCAACCTTTTTCAAACGATTATAATCTGATGTTGAAAAACAACCTCAACAGAGCTCAATGCTTAAATGAGCTTTTCACACAGTTGCTTCATCAACACTATGGCCTGAAATGTCCCTTTTCTCCTAATCAAACATATCCTAAGTTTCTGAGGTAAGCCTGTCAGTTGGTCTGAACTTTCCACTTAGTGTTGCCACAAATTTGACTCCGTCCTTATTTCTCCAATGTGGAGAGTGATTATTATAACATTTCACTTAAGTTGTCTTCGCATGTGACACAAAATGGCTGCAAAATCAAAGAGTGGGAGGTATGAGCCCCCATGCAACTGGAATCTCAAACAAAACTTGAAAATAGCTCGGAAGCCACACATAGTGTATTGTTTGACACACCGACTCATATGTAGGAAGAGGGGGGCCTTAAAAATATCATAAAAGCTTCACAAACACTAAGGTAATGTAAATCACAAGCACACTTATTAAAACTTGTCTATAAAATAAGCTGAAGAAACTTGAGAACATAATAGAAAAAGAAACAAACACACACACACACACACACACACACACACACACACACCAGGGCTCCAGACTAACTTTTTTCACTAGGAGCATTGTAGCCCCCAACTGAAAATATTAGGGGCATAACCAGACATTTTAGGAGCGCAACCAGAAATTTTAGGGGCACACACGGTAAATCAATAATAGATGCAGAAATTCCAATGTGCTGTTTTAAATTCAGTGTCACATTTTTATTGTGAAGTTTTGAAGATGCAACATAAAAGGTAAACCGGCAGCACCATCGCTGTCATGACAGTACAATATTAAAAATATATACCATACATTCAGAATGGGGGGTGTGACGAGACGATAAGCGATATTGAGTCCACAAGAACGAGACGATATTTTAACACCGTTTTAAAATGTCAGTATTTTTTTGACAGGGGGGTTGATTTAGCAGATAGCTGTGGTGGTGCTGCAGGTGTCTTTGCATAGTACTTGTGTTAGCGGTAAATTAAATAAAAGTAAAGTAAAGTATAGCCCCCCCCCAACCTGGGCTACTGCGGGGGGGCTCCCCATCTTAAAGGGCCCCGCTACCCCTACAAAATACGACACTGCTCCATAGAGCAAGATAAAAAGCGGTGTGACTATCGCTCATCTCATAGACCAGATACGTTTACTTTTTATGAAGTTGATCACACCCGAGTTTGTGTTTTAAACATATAAACCGTACCTACATTGACTGATCAGCTCAGTCTGTGTCTCACTCGCTGGGCGGAGAAACACTGTTGATTTCTCCCTATAGAGCTGATATAAAAACTTTTGGTTTGGTCATTTTTAACTTGTCACATACGGAGGCTTTGGGTCCGCCAGGTCCCAACACTGTGACTAGCTGTGTGGCTCACGAGTTACGTGTTTGTGTTATGGATCTGACAGCACTGTCTTCTTACACCGTTTACATATTGTTCCTGTCTTATCCGTCACTCTGTTGCTGTTTATCCACTTACATATTAATATTGCGAGACATCTGGTTGCGCATGTGCGACTAGACGTAAAATTCAGTCGCACTCTCTCAAATTTTGGTCGCTAAATGTGACCAGTCGCAGTCTGGAGCCCTGCACGCACGCACGCACGCACACACACACACACCCACACACATAAACACATACACCTCAGAGCCAGCAAATTACTAATGAGCTATGGTACTCATCTTACCCGTATGAATATATAGTTTATATAATTATTTATATATATATATATATATATATATATATATATATATATATATATATATATATATATATATATATACATACATTATATATACATACATTATATATATATTTATATAAATATATATAAATATATATATATATATATATATATTTATTTATTTTCACTTTATGCGGACAAATAGCATCAATATCTCCAGAGGGCACATTTATCTTGCCAATACCCTCATTTGCATGCTTATCATTTGTAAAAATCCTAACCTGTATGTATCTAAAACAAAAAAAGAACAACATGGCTCAACAACAAGCAAAAATAGGATAATTGCACTTATGATTCATTGTACTGTTTTGTTAAACAAACATCAGTGTGGGTAGTTGGTACTGTCTGGAAAAGAAAAATACTGCAATCTTTAAAGCACCTTCATTTTGATCATGTTAAACCAAAGTTTGAACGACTTAAGACTTAACCAAAAATGGTCCTTGAGGTGCAACCCCAAGGTAACACACCAGGCACAAGGCAGGCAGGCAGGACACACACTACTCCCTCTGCCTCAGAGATTGGGTTCAAGAAACCAGCTGCCTCAAAGCACTTTCTGCAGACACTGTGGGTAAAGTTTGGCCACCACACATTCAAAATGGCGACCTAAATCCCAGAGGCGGTCAGGCGTCTCATAGATTTTGGTCCATATGTCAGCCTCATCGTCGTACTGGTAAAGGGAGTTCTTGCGGCTGGTGCGAAACACATGCTCCTCCACCATGACCTGTGTGGCTCGTACAAACAGGTGTAGCTTACCCTGCAGCAGCATGGCCTTTATATATGGGCTTGTGGCTTGGTCAAAGGGTAGATCTCTCTTGCGACTCCATGTGTTTTTCTCAATGTCGTAGACCTCCACAGTGAAGGTGCGCTGGTGGTTCCTGCAGATCCCGGCAATGTAGTAGATGCAGTTCTTATACAAGGCAGCCAGACCCTGACTCCGAGGGACACTCATGGGGGAAAGATGACTCCAATAGTCCTTACGGGGATCAAAGCAAAAGAAATATTCACCTGCAGAAAACAAAAATAAATGTTATCAAGGGCTGTGGTCAATTGCTTTAACATATGTTTGTCATACAAGTGTCATATACTGTACATATTTTTTGAATTAATGGGAAATATGACATCATCTTCAGTCAACTTTAGAGGTCCCATAATTTCACATAAGCAGCATTAACTCACCTTGGAGGACATAGATGCGGTCCCTGTACTCCACAGCACTGTGAAACTCCATGGCCGCTGGCATAGGACTGACTGCTGTCCAACAGTTGTCCCTGGCATCGTAGCACTCGACTGACTTTAATGCATTTCGCCCATCACCTTCATATACTCGGCCTCCCAGTGCATAAAGCTTACCACAGCAGTGCACTAGCCTGCAGCCTATCCTTGCTCTCAACAAAGGTGCGCGTGGAAGCCATCGGTTGCCTGCGTGTTCGTACTGCCAGAAGTCGCTCTCTGCCCGATGGTCTATGGACACTTCACTGTTGCTCGGTCGGTAGCCTCCAGTAATGTAGATGTCATTCTCTGAGGACACTAAGATACCGACCTCCCGGAGATCATTAGGTGGTTTACAGAGTTTGAACACCCTTCCTGTGACTGTGTCCAGGCAAGGCACCGTCTGCTTCTTCCCTGAGTGTTTGTGAGCGGCGTCAAAGCAGATAACCATCTCAGAAGCAGTCATACCCAGGCGCTGTGGGCAACCATTGGTACCAGTGAGGCGGGCTTTGGCCTCAGCAGGGTCCTTAGACAGGGACAGGGCACAAGCGAAGGGGGCAGGTATCCGACTGAGGAAGGCCTCTTCCAGCAAGGGCAGACGGATGCATTGGGAAAAAACCTCAGCTAGGTGAGCCTCACGACCAGACAGATCGTGCTCCAGCCAGCGGATAATGCTCTCATAGACATGCTCTTCTTTCTCCACGTTGAGGTCGTCATTGTTCAGAATGCTGACCAATTGCTCCTTGGTCATCTGGAGGAACTCTTGCTCCCATGACACACACAAGAACTACCACAAAAACATAAAATGTTTGACTTTTTAGCAACCAAATACACTGTTCATAAAGAAAGCACTGTTACACGCCCAGAATAAAACAATGGGCTTCATTCAGTCTTTTTTTAAATTTCTTTTTGGGTGTGATTTTTTGCCCTGTCATGACCATTCATATCTCTACAACCAATTATGATTATGGCTGCTGTTGGCATAATCAATGACGTTGATGCTGACATAACGTTGTTGGTACGGTAAACAGGCACGGTAGTGAATCACATGAGTTCTGACAGATTGTTTTGGAAGAAGTTAATAACAGGAGTAACAGGTAAACCAGCCGTAAAAGTGACACATTTTCTTTGTAAGTAAGTGCTGTGGATCTAATTCTTGCAAGTGTGAAGAGTGGTTCATGTGGATTTTAAAATGTAACTGATAACTAAAATATTTAAAGAAACTTTAAATTGTTACATTTGAGAAGAGAATTTGATGGGTTAGGTTTGGTTCAACAAAATGAAATAATAAGCCCTCTTCATTTATTTCATTTTTATCATGTTGCTGTTGCCAGTTTAAACCTACAGATTTTCAGTTTAATATGTCCACATTTATCTATCTTTTGTTGCATTATACAAGAACAGTTTTTTTTTAATCTAGGCGACGATCATTCTTCTTTGACAATCAATTTGATTTTTTGAAGGGAAATTAAGCGTTTAGATTCATCCATAAAATAGTTGATAATGGATAGGAAAAAAAGCTGTTAGTGGCAACCCTATAGAGCACAAATTAAAATGGTTTACAAGAGTAAAAAGTACACCATGCTGATGCATTTAACTTAATACATTTGTTTCTTTCGTCCTTAAAGTTCCTGTAGGCTATGTTTTCATACCGTAATATATAACGCAGAAAAAGCATATTGATGTCAGTTTTTTTCAAATTGCCCTTGAATGAGGCCCAATGTCTCAAAAAATGTAATTAAAAATTAATAAACTGACCTTCTTGCGGATGTAGTCCTGCGAGCGTTCCCTCAGCTCCTGATGTCCATAGGCATCAGCAAACATGTAGACCCCAATACAGTTCTGGGGGTCGAGTCTGCTGATCATGAACTGGGCACACTGGTCCTGCAAGGCAGGAATCTGGAAAATGCTGGCTGCGGTGAACAGGGCCTGGACATTGGACTCAGAGAGCATGACCCTGGATGTGTAAGCATAGTCTAGGACGAGGTGCATGGATTCAGATTCCACCCCAACAATTCTGACCTCACGCTGGCTACTCTCTGTAAGGCCACTGGTGAACATGGACCTGGTGGTGAAGATGAAGGAAAAACAAATGCTATCAATATATAAATCAATTCTCACTCAACAACTGCATTATATTTCAAACATGCTAAAACTTGACAGGGAAATTTGAGCTGAATGAATCAGTTAAGAATGCAAAAATCTGTAAACATCCAATATTTCCCACCTAAAATATGGGCTGATTGCTGCAAGGACATTTCGGTGACACGAGAAAGTCTTGCCATGGTCCACTTCTACGACGATGTCTGTGAGCTGTGCTTCATCATACAAGGCTTTGAGCTGCTGAAGGATGTTACAGGCATGAACAGCATCTACCCCGTTGTAGTTGGTGTTTGGAGGTGTCCCATTTTGTACTTGTAACAGCTTCCCTACCTCTGAACAACACAGTAAAAAAAAAAAAGAGGACAATATTACCATAGAGCTTTTACCACACAAAACACTGAAAATTGTGACCATTCTCCTATACACCCAGTGATTTGATAGAGGGTCCTAAAATCCTTGCTGGTAAACAATCACACTAGGGCTGAAACAATTACTCAAGTAACTCGACTACAAAAACTCAATGAGTCAAAATCTCTGCCTCAATGATGTTTAATTCCTATCTTGCATGTTACGCGGGCTCTTCAGCGCAGGGATCATTGTTCCACACGGGACATTTTTGCGGATGCACGCCACTACATCAGGGAAAGCAGAGAATAAGTTTGGGATCATTTCACACTAAAAAAAGCCAAAAAGGGGCAATGTGTCTGCTGCAAACTAGAACTGTAACCGTGCATTCACACCAAAAGCGATGGAGGCGATGAAAGCGTCAAGCTGCCATTCAAAATCAATGTAAATGGCCGCGACAGCCAATCAGCGTTGAGATTGCGGTAAGCGTCATCAAAGTTCTCCGTGAAACATCCAGGGACTCACCAGGCTCACCAAAGCCGCTATTGTTGCAGTCTTTGGGGGAAACCAGACTGTTCCTATGGATATAATATAATGGATATAACTATGAACTGTGGGTGGCAGCGACGTGCCTTTAGGCATCTGATCTGCCAAAAATCCAGAAGAAGAAGAAAGCCGTCAGTGAAGAGTGAAGCAAATCCTGGTCTGATCTACCTGAGACCGGGCAACACCCTGTACAGCTGAGGAGGTTAAATCACTGACGGCCTGATATCACTACAACACAACGGCTCTTTTAAGAGCCACACACTTCCTCTGAGAGCTCATTTCTGTTCTTTTAAAAGCATTCAGATCCCTGGTTAGCACTAGCATAACTTCCATTTAGCACAACAGCAGAGTAGCCTGAGCCCGGGTTTAGCTTCAGTTAGCTATTCTACCTGCGATAGACACGATGATAAAAAATGTGACATATTTGAGCATGCAATGCAAAACTCGCATTCCGGGAAATTTAATCGCCTCCATCGCTTTTGGTGTGAATGTACCACAACAGCATGATATTGATGATTTAGAGTCGGAGTCCAAAGCAGACCAGTAAACATAACGTCACCTACCTGATTAGTCTTTAAATTTTTGTTTGAGTAAATGTGTCAGTCGCATTTTGTAGATTGCTTGTTGTTACGGTAAACTGGAAGAGAGTGACTCGCTCTTCCTGATAATATCTATCTCTTATTCATTTTCTAAATAAATCTATTTGTCTTTGAAACCTGTTGGAGTAAACAAGTGCGTCATATAGAATTTTATGCACTACTTTGAATTGTTTAAATAGTAAACATATTCATGGTAAATTGCTAGTGTGATACCTTCAACACACACTCAACACTCTCTCTCTGTTCCCCTCACTCACACACTCAAACACAAACACACACACCCCCACCCGTGACCACATCAAATAGGCCTACCCCAGACATGTTTTTTAGGCAAAATAACGCAAATAATATATTTTTACGCAAAATTATATATATCTTTTAATCCGATTGTTCCATCGAGCAATCGGATTAAAAGATATATATAATTTTGCGTAAAAATATATTATTTGCGTTATTTTGCCTAAAAAACATGTCTGGGGTAGGCCTATTTTGATGTGGTCACGGGTGGGGGAGATATAGAATAGATTCGATAGCTGCAGCCCTAAATCACACCTGTTAACATTTTGAGCTATTTATACATAAACATAGATCGATGATGTGTACCTCCGTCATGCATTTTAACAGAACAGTTATAGATGATGCAAACGTGACTATAATTAAAATACTGTCAATGGCACACCAAGCTAAAAAAAATCCAAATCTTTAGCAAAAAGGTCAACTGTAATTAATAATGCAAATGTTACTGCGAAAGTAGCTACCGTATTTTCGCGACTATAAGGCGCATATAAACGTCTTTTTTTTTTCTCAAAATGTGGGGCGCGCCCAATAGTGCGGTGCGCCCTATGTGTGTTACTGCGGACGTTGTTGAGACCACCGTGAGAACGTTCAAGGGGGATAGTGGGCGTGGATTGTGTATAAAAGAACAGGTATGTGCTTTATGCAAAACATTGTTGTCTTAACAACCCTGAGAATGGCAAAGAGACACGCCTATGAAGCACAGTTTAAACTGAAGGCTATCAGCTACGCAGAGGAACATGGAAATCGAGCAGCCGCGAGAGAACTCAAGATTAATGAATCGATGGTTCGCAAGTGGAGGAAGATGGAAAACGAACTCCGACAGGTGAAGAAGACGCTGCTGAGTTTCCGCGGACATAAGGCGAGGTGGCCCGAGTTGGAGGAAAGACTCGAGCGGTGGATCATTGAGCAAAGAACGAGTGGGGCGAGCGTTTCGACGGTCACTATTCGACTAAAAGCAGTAACGCTAGCGGAAGAAATGAAAATTGAACATTTTCAAGGAGGTCCGTCGCGGTGCTTTCGTTTTATGAAACGGTGCCATTTTCCATCCGGACCAGGACTACAGTAGCGCAGCAGCGTCCGGCGGATTATAATGAAAAGCTGGCGAGCTTCCACTCCTTCTGCAGCAAACACATCGCCGACAAAAGCATCCAGCCAAGCCACATCACCAACATGGACGAGGTGCCGCTCACTTTCGACATCCCGGTGAGTCACACGGTGGAGAAGAAGGGGACAAGAACAGTAGTGATACGCACAACGGGGTATGAAAAAGCTTAGTTTACTGTTGTGCTTGGCTGCCACGCAAATGGACAGAAACTGCCGCCTATGGTGATTTTTAAGAGGAAGACTTTGCCTAAAGAGACTTTTCCAGCGGGAGTCGTTATTAAGGCAAATGAAAAGGGCTGGATGGATGAGGAGATGATGAAAGCATGGCTGAGGGAGGTGTATGTAAGGAGACCAGGTGTTTTTTTCCGCGCATCACCATCGCTGTTAATCTGTGACTCCATGCGTGCCCATCTCACAGCCGATGTGAAAAACAAGGTGAAACAAATGAACGCTGTGCTTGCTGTTATTCCGGGAGGTCTGACAAAGGAACTTCAACCGCTCGACATCGGCGTGAACCGTCCGTTTAAAGTAAGGCTGCGAGCGGCGTGGGAGGGATGGATGACCGACGGAGACCACAGTTTCACGAAAAGTGGAAGGCAGCGCCGGGCAAGTTACGGCACAGTTTGCGGATGGATTGTAGATGCTTGGGCTAACGTGTCTGCTGGCACTGTTGTTCGAGCTTTCGCAAAAGCCGGCATCATTTCCGAGGAGCCGCACGGCACGGAAAGTGACTCTGACAGCGAAGAAGGGGAAACTGGCATGTCTGATTTAGCGCAGCTGTTTAATTCAGAAACAGAGGATGATGACTTTGATGGCTTTGATTAAATACTTTGTAATAAATACATGTAATAAATACATGAAATACATACTCAGTTTTGCTCCCGCTCTATTTTTAAATACGCAGTAGAGGTATTTAAACGTAGTAGAGAATATGTACCGGTATATAAAACCCGCGCCCTATAATCCTGTGCGCCGTATGTGTGTGTTAAATACAGAAATGGCACACATAACTGAGACTGCGCCTTTTAGTACGGTGCGCCGTATGGTCGTGAAAATACGGTATGTTCGAAACCCTTCTCAATCACGGAAACAGTGTACTATATAGTGTGATCACCATTTTGTAGTGGTTTTTGAATTTTCAGTGGTTAATTTCATTCACCATATAGTCCACTATAGAATACCCACAATGCATAGCTAATTTGAGTTTACATGTGATGTACCCTTCATTTTACTCCTGTATATCACAATGCAATGTCGTTGTGTTAGACTTTTGTGTCCAAAATCTCACTCGTTAATTTCTACATCTGACAATTTACATTTTTGTGGACAAAGTTCTTCATGTTCTCAGTGACCGACTGAATATACGGATTGCATACAGTACGAGCCTATAACTCGTGGATTCAGTCCCACTATAGTAGTTTCTGCGAAGTAGATGTGTTTCTTATCACGCGTGTTGTGGCAAGTTATAAACGTGTCATTACAACGTCATGCGTCCTTTAATGTTTCGCTGTCTTCTTCTATTCGTCGATGCTAAGGGACAAAAACTTTTCAAACAAATACCTCGTGTTGGACGACGTTAACTCCTTGACAGGACAAAGGCTCACGACAAACTACTGACTCGCCAGGTGGTAGCTAAAGTTAGCCTGCTAACATTTCACACAATTACCCTGTGACTTCAGCAATGTTAACTGTGGGTGGCTGAGCTAAAGTCAACTAAAAAACATATAAATCACTTAATAGTTTAGAAAAAGGTTCGTCGGAATGTTTAATTATGGCATAAAACTGCAACGCTCGCGGTTACGTTAGCTAGTTGAGAAGCAAGCTTAACTTTTAGCAGACAGCTAGGCACCGAGCTAATGTTAGCGCAAGCTGTCTTTGACACAACATTGCGAGATATAAATGGGCGACAAAAAACGCTTCCAGTCCTAACGTTTCAGTCTCTGATAAACATACCATTATTAAGCACAATACTAATTACATTATTACTGAACAGTATCTAGAACCACCACTTGTCTAACCTTTGTCTCTTGTCACAAACAAGTGTTTACACAATCAGCTGTGTAGCGAGCTAACCGGCCGAAAGTTAGCCAGACAGCTAACATTAGCCGCACATCGAGGATAACGATAACTAACACTTTTGAGGAGTCGTTTAGAGCCTGACCTCTTTTAACGAGAATGCAACATGTCACGACTCTTTGTGTCAGTCTATTAATGCGGAGTACCACGAACATACACACACAGAGAGAGACATAATATAACTTTAAAATGCGTTATTTCAGTCTGATTACTACAGAAAACGATGAAGATTTTGCTAACCTCCACTGGCAGCCATTCTCTCCGGTCTATCTCGGGGCAGACCGAGAAACGTCAGTGAGGGCACAGCGGGGCCCCGGAAACAAGGAACAACCAATCACAAGAGGATCCCGAATCTCACAACCAATCATATTCATTTAATCTGAAATAGGGAAAAAAGTTCATGCCAAGGCAAGGCAAGGATACAAACACATACATGATAATGAAGGCACGGAGTAAAAATATATTTTAAAAAAAACTTCTCAAAGAGCATCCGAGATGTCCGCTGGCTTTTATATGTCAACAGACTTCCTGTCAGAGCTGTTGTGTTTTGGAGTTGCTATGTCAAAACAAAAAAAATATCCAATGAGCCACTGATGGTGAGACACAGCAACATATTTTAATGGACTGCTACGGATCAAAGGAAGTCTGGGACAAACTTAAAGTGTATGGTGTTAACATTGATCTGTCTAATTTTCTGTGATGTGCAGTGTCCTGGAAAACGTTCCCACTGTGAAACATAAAGAACTGATGGAGCTGATCATCTGCAACATCTGTATGAAACTGCGGGAGACCAGATGTGAAATGACTTTATATCAGACTATAATGGACAGTGACACTGTGTGCAAACAGGTGCTCACTGAGCCCTGGAGGAGACGAGCTCTGGACAAAAAACACCTCCTTCCATGGAACATTTTGAACTTGTAACACAGCACTGATACGCACTGGATGCACTTTATTACTGACTGACACATTTGTACTGACACCACATATTTCTTTTTATATAATATAACATGTACTGTATGTTTTGTTGTGTGTGTGTGTGTGTGTGTGTGTGTGTGTGTGTGTGTGTGTGTGTGTGTGTGTGTGTGTGTGTGTGTGTGTGTGTGTGTGTGTGTGTGTGTGTGTGTGTGTGTGTGTGTATAACTTGTAAAATGCATACACTTTAATAAAGTTCTTTTTTTTTAAAGCAAGGCATCTTTATTTGTATAGTGCATTCCAATGTGCTTTACATAAAGACAAAACATTTTTTTAAACAGCATAAAAACACAGTTAAAAGCAAGAGAAAAGTGGAATAAAAAAGTACAACAAAAGAAAATAGATATAGTTTAAAGTTATTAAAAAGAGATCAACTACAAGCACATAGAAAGAGAAATGTTTTTTTTTACCTGGGATTAAAAACTCACAGATTGGGCTGATTCCAGTTCTGCTTGTAGTTTGTTCCAGTTGTGTGCAGCACCACTACTCATCATTGATCATATTTACCACCATATTTATTATCATTGTCATATTCTATAACCTTAGCTGTACTTGTTTCTACTATTCTACTATATTATCTGCCATAACATAGAAGTTATTTTCTCATTACTATATATATTATTATAGTTAGCTACTTTTGTGGTTGCTTGCATCTCTGGGACTGTCTCTCGGTCTGTCTTTGGCTCTCTGTGTCCATCTGTCTGCGTGTCTTTTCTCTCTTTCTCTCTCCTTTTCTTCCTCCCACTGTGTACTCAAAAGGGTAATTGTTGGGTCTATGTAAATGATAAATAATTCATAGAGTGTGGCCTATGCCCACTCTGTAAAGTGTCCTTAGATTATCTTTGTTATGATTTGGCACAATAAATAAATATGAATTGAATTGAATTGACAGCTAAATGCTGCTTCAACATGTCTAGTTAGAACTCTGTACTCCACTGTCTGATCTCAGATCTCAGAGCTCTACTGGGTTTATATATATAATATATATAAATATTATTCCTATTATATATATATTCACACTGATCCATGCTTTCATCTCCAATAGACTCGACTACTGTAACTGTCGACTGACTGGACTCTCCCAAAAAAGTATCAAACAGATGCAGCTCTTTCAGAACGCTGCTGCTCGAGTTTTAACCAGAACAAAGAGATCAGATCACATCACCCCAGTTCTTAAGACCTTACATTACATTGAATGACATGTTAGTATATATGTATATATATATATATATATATATATATATATATATATATGTATATATATGTTAGTAGAAAGCAAAGTCCCCCATCACCAGACTAATAAGATAATCCTCTTCTCAGTCACCCCTGATGAATCCAATGATGGCTGTGTCATCGGCGTACTTCTGTGGCGTATGTGACACAGCTCCGAGTTGTAACAGAAGTCCGAGGTGTACAGAGTGAAGAGAAGAGGGGCGAGCACTGTGCCCTGAGGGGCTCCAGTGCTGCTGACCATAGTGTCAGACGTGGTGTCCTTCAGCATGACATACTGTGGCCTGTCAGTGAGGTAGTCTCTGAACCAGTCCACCAGATAGGGGTCCACTTCCATCCTGTTCAGTTTGTCCTGAAGTATAGGGGGCTGGATGGTATTAAAGGCACTGGAGAAGTCCACGAAGAGAATCCTTGCTGTGCCGCTTCCCTTATCCAGATGGGAGTGGACTCGGTGCAGCATGTAGAGGATGGCATCCGCACAAGAAACATCTGACTGGTACGCAAACTGCAGGCGGTCTTGGCTGTGTTGTACCTGGGGTCTGAGGAGGCTGAGGAAGAGCCGCGCCAACGTCTTCATCAGGTGTGAAGTGAGTGCCACCGGTCAAAAGTCTACTGGGAGTGGAGGGGGAAAGGATTTTCAACATGTAATCTGGACACTTACATGCTTTAAAAACTGGAGTGGACATTTTGTGAAGACACTAAACACCCTCTTTCGGCGGCTGGAGTTCAGACAAAGATGTCAGCGCCCTGGTGAGTCTGCTATGCAGTTTGTATCAGATTTAATAGCCTTAGCACAGCACTGTAATTTTGCTGTCATGAGGAATTAACTCATTCAAGATCAGTCATTGAAAAAAACTTCTAATACCAGAATCCACGAGGGGTATTTACACTGTCACTTCACTCGCCTTAAAAGTGGAGGCGGCAATTCAATGTGCTGCTAAAATAGTGCACCGGACAACGTAACGTGAATACTACAAGTGGCCATAGGTGTCTCGCCTCATTCACACACAAACCGCCCCTGGACCACAGCATGTCTCCTATGGTACAGCCCCTTTGGCATGTTCCCCTGGCTCTGCGGGACGGCGTTACATAGGAGCTCCAACACCTCCAGGCTGATGGCATCATAGAACCCATTAATGCCTCTCCGTGGGTGTCCAACCTTGTTTATCGCCAGGAAGAAGTCAGGTGGACTGAGGGTCTGCGTCGACCTTCGCAAAGTCAACAAGGCAGTGGTGCCTGACAAGTACCCTCTCCAGATAACAGAATAATTCACAACCCACTTCTATGGCTTCAGGGTCTTTTCTAAGTTGGAATTACATCAGGGCTACCTGAAAATTCGCCTGCACCTGGAGAGTCAGAACCTGATGGCTTTTTTCACCCATACTGGCCCGTACAGCTATACATGGATGCCTTTTGGGCTCAGTTTAGCGCCATCCTGATTTCAGAAGATCATCTGAATCCTTGCCCTCTGCCCCCAGTAGTTTCGGGGTCACCTACATATAGTTCTAGTTCTATTATTCAAGATGCCTGATTTACGTTGCACATTTTGACACTGTAAGGCCACCATAGGTGTGCACGATCTCGTTTCGGGTTCCAGTAATGTATGAGAGAGTTGATGCATTGAAAGTTGAGACTTTCTTTTAGCAACACACACCCCTTTGATGGGAGCCTGAGGGGAGGTTTTCAACAATTTCGTAGTCAGCAGCATTAACATGGTACTTGATCGAGGAAAAAATAAAAAAAAGGGGCTTACTGCAATTGTAAGATGTTCCTTTTTTATCAGGTACTGTTGAGTATTTATCATGATAAAGTGCTAAAACCGAAGTTAATTTTTTCACCATATCTACCAGTTTTTTCTAGCCTGAGAGCAAATAATCCATTTTTGAATGAAAATTCTGAGAAACTGGGGACCAGATTTAAATGTTATAAGGTGGATTTGCATTTAGGACCATTTGAACTATCCAAAAATGCTGTATAACAACTTTTCCTCAAACACTTTTACCTCAGATTTGCTTTGATTACCTCTAAGGCAAGATAACAGCTAATTAGCCTATGGCATTTCTAGTGTAATAGTACACCATTTTCAAGACCCAAATGTACTGCAGTAATCTCCAAAGCAAGCAAAGGTTGGCTCTGAAAATTGCAGATTACAGAAACCACCTACGGTTTAGTCTGAGATGCAAACAACAAAGGCTTACACCAACTAGCCTATGCTTTAATTCCACTATGTGAGGGCATAGAGTGGAGAAAATCATAGAAAAGGGTCAAAACCAACTCCCTGGTGAGCGAATAAGACAGAATCAATTTCACTATCGAAGGGCTAAAAGAGAAAGCGAACCTCTTACTACAGAAACTGACATCAATATTACCTGTTTCTATGATAGAAAGTTGTGGATTTCACCCTTAAAGCCCAACTATCTCAACACAACAAGAGCAAAGAAAGACAAACAACGAAATTTCACAATTTACAATCCCGGAATATTGGCAAAAACACAGAAATACTCACTTGGAGGCAAAAAAACTGACACTCCAGCACAGAAAGATACACATAACAGATGGGTTAAGAATTTGTCGACAGAGATCTTACCCACCCTGAGTCTTAGCCATGGGCTTGAACTTTGCCATGACACCAAAAGAGTTACCCTAAGTGGAGTTGATTACAGCCACAGAATCTGCTATAAAGAAAAACAACCTCACTGGAACTGAGGCTGAAGAGCTAAGGTTAAACTGTCAGCAGTATTGTCCCAAGCTAAGGTCCCCCATCCAACCTCACCATTGAGGAGAAAAAAATAGTAACAGCACTGAGCAAAGACCACAATCACAATCATTCCATCAGACAAGGGTAGAACAAAGTTGTTCTCAATACAACGGATTACCAGGCAAAGATCACTACACTCACTGTACTCAGTGACTCTTAACACTTACGAAACTCTGAAACGAGACCCTACCAGCGGTTACAAAAAGAAAGTTATAGAGTGTCTACAGCAATGACAAAAAGAAGGGGTCATTGCCAAATCACAATATTACGGGCTCTATCCCCAGGACTCAACCCTCTGCTTATATGGACTCCCAAAAATCCAGAAAGAAGGGGCCCTGCTCAGGCCCATTGTCAGAAGCATAAACTTGGTCACTTACAACATTGCCAAGCACATAGCCAATATCCTGGCACCACTGGTGGGCAACACCCCAAACCACATCCAAAGCTCCATAGACTTTGTGAACAAAGTTAGAGACTTAAAAATGGGATAAAAACCATGCTATCCTACGACGTGACTTCCTTGTTCACTTGTATTCCAACCATGGAGGCTCTGGCCACAGTAAGAGAGCTGCTCACACAGGACGACTCCTTACACAACCGAACAAATCTCAAACCAGACCACATTTGCCAACCTCTGGAGTTGTGCCTGAACACCACATATTTCCAATTTAATGGCATTTTTTACAGACAGAAACAAGGCTGTGCCATGGGTTTACCAGTATCCCCTATTGTGGCAAATCTATACATGGGGGAGGTAGAGGACAAGGCTTTGAACTCCTTCAAAGGAGTAACCCCGAGCCATTGGTTCAGATATGTGGACGACACATGGGTTAAAATCAAATCCAAAGAGGTGCAAACTTTTACCGAACATATAAACTCAGTGAACAGAAACATCAAGTTCACCAGAGAAGAAGTCAAGGACAACTGTTTCCCTTTCTTAGACTGCAACATCATTATGGAGAACGACAGGAGCCTCCACATCGGGGGATACAGAAAACCCACTCACACAGATCAATATCTACATTTTGACTCCCACCACCCCCTGGAACACAAGCTTGGAGTTATCAGAACCCTGCAACAAAGAGCTGATAACGTACCCATCAGCTCACAGACCCAAGGGGAAGAACGCAAGCACCTGAGAGGCACCTTTACAACTTGTGGTTACCCCAGCTGGACCTTTGTGAAAATGGCAGCTGCTTCCAGAATGAAAACCAAAGTGCTTGAAAAAGAAAAAGAAAACAAGAGAAACAACATAGTAATCCCGTATGTGGCTGGGGTATCAGAGAAACTCAGGAGGATCTTCAACAATCACTGCATCCCTGTGTATTTCAAACCCAGTAACACACTCAGGCACTAGAGACTAGTACATCCCAGCGGGACAGAACACCACACAACCACAAAAGCAACTGGTTTATGCTGTCCAATGCAACGAGGAATGCAAAGATCTCTACATTGGAGAAACAAAACAACCAATGCATAAACACATGGCCCAACACAGGAGAGCTAACTCCTCAGGCCTGGACTCTGCTTTCCACTTACATCTCAAGGATAAAGCCCACTCCTTTGATGACAACAATGTCCACATCCTGGACAGAGAGGACAGATGGTTTGAAAGAGGAGTAAAAGAAGCCATCTATGTATAAGTAGAAACCACTGCTAAAAAGAGGAGGAGGTCTGAGACACCACTTATCTCCACTTTACAATGCTGCCCTTTCCCTTCCCAGGAGATTAAAAAATCTAACCCCAAGGAACAACTGTTCACAAATGGCCTCCTGTGACCCAGTAGATCACTGATGAAGTCAAAAGCAACTTCCCACCAACAACTGTCACTCTAACGACGGTCGTTGGCACATAGAGCACAAAGGGTTCCAGTGACATCATCGGCTTTGTAAAATGTTAAATACCTGGATCTCCACACCAGATAGTTAGACCAGTCCCAGCCTGGTCAGTTGCGTACAGGAATTGATGAAGCCTCTTGGATGAGAGGTGGAACGTCTTCCTAGACAAATAACTAGGTCCAGTTGCTTTGAGGATAACGATGACCTGGACAAATGAGAGCATCCACAGGCTTATTGCAGTAATGACTTCTGAAAGTTGTTAATCCAAGACTTTCTGATTTTTCTGTCTGTAAGGACTTCAAAAATATATCGTTTTACAAATCCGTTTTACAAAAAATTAACGAACAAATTGTTCTGAACATAGTGTCCTTGACCAAGAGGGTAGGCACCAAAACTGTCTTGGAATGCACTACAGTGCATCCATTTCTAGTAGGCCTAATAGATACGTTGAATACACACAAAACACTGTGCATTACTTCGTAGTACGTAGTTCTTTTGAGTCTCGAGCTGGAAAAGTCTGGGAATCCCATGTCATCTGTTGAGTTATATATATATATAATATGTTTTATCCTATACAAACGCTGTTTGCCCCACAATCATTTAAATTAACTAAATCAAAAATTAACAGAAGAGGAGCTATACAGAAAAATTTGATAAAAATTAACACCAAATCGGCGATAATGCAACAAAGTTGTAAAATAAGATGTGGACTTTTAAACATCAGATCTCTGCCATCTAAAGCCGTATTAGTAAATGATCTGATATCAGATAACCATATTGATTTACTCTGTCTGACTGAAACCTGGCTGTGTCATGAAGAGTATGTTAGCCTAAATGAATCCACTCCTTCCAGTCATACCAATACTCATATTCCACGAGACAGAGGTCAAGGAGGAAGAGTTGCAGCAATTTATGACTCAGGCCTCAATCAACGCTAAACCTAAACTTAATTATAATTCTGATCTAGGTACATGTTAATGACAAATCCTCCATGCACACTAAAATCAGTCACAGGGTTCTGTCCTTGGACCGATTCTATCAACCTTATATATGCTTCCCATAGGAAATATTATAAGGAAGCACTCCATGAATTTTAATTGTTATGCTGATGATATACAATTATATTTATCGATCCAACCAGAAAAAAAACGATCTGTTAGATAAATTTGAAAATGTGCATTAAGGATATAAAAAAGCAGATACATTTCAAATGTGCATTAAGGATATAAAAAGCTGGATAACCTGCAATCTTCTGATGTTAAACTCAGATAAAACTGAAGTTATTGTACTTGGCCCCAAAGGCCTCCAGAACTCAATATCTAAAGATATTGTTACTCTGGATGATGTTGTCTTGTACCACCACAGTAAGGAATCTGGGTGTTATTTTTGATCAGGATATGTCCTTCGATTCTCATATAAAACTAACGACAAGGACTGCATATTTTCACCTTAGACTCTTTATTGATCCTTTGGGATGACTCTTGCAAGGAAATTGAGTTTCCAACAGCTTACAAAAACCCAAGGGAGGTATAAAAAATACAATATAGGATAACCAATGAACTCTTAGCTAAATAAATACAGAAAGTATAAAAAAAAACAATAAAAAGTAAGCAATAAACTCTCAAATATATATGAGGTAGATGAAAGAATACTGGTCAAATAAAATTCACGGAAAATTAAACCAGATGAGTTAAATGTGGAAGAAATGTATAAGATAAAATATAAAAATATGTATGACTGCATATGACATTAATGAGAAGTGAGGTTAAATTATTGCAATAAAGTAGTGGATAAAGTTATTGCACAAAGGAGAAGAAGATAAGTGTCCATGTATGTAAGAGTAGATTATTAATTGCACAGTGAGTGGCTCCCACCCCTTCCCTTCTGTCCTCTTTATTTCCTCCTTCCCCCGAGTAAGGAGTTGTAGAGTGTGATGGCCTGCAGGACAAAGGTGTTCTTGATCCTGTTGGTCCT
This sequence comes from Echiichthys vipera, assembly GCF_963691815.1. Classification (NCBI taxonomy): domain Eukaryota; kingdom Metazoa; phylum Chordata; class Actinopteri; order Perciformes; family Trachinidae; genus Echiichthys; species Echiichthys vipera. Next base: position 37,255,478 of record NC_139825.1, on the reverse strand, counting down.
ACACTTGGGCAGGAGCAGCTTTCCACTGAACAACAACCTCTGGTTGCAGATGACGGTGTGCAGGGGATGGCTCGCATTGTCCATAATGTCCAGCAGTTTGTCCAGTGTCCTCTTCTCTGCCACCGTCACCAGCGAGTCCAGTTTCATGCCGACCACAGAGCAGGTCCGCCTGATCAGTTAATCCAGTCTGGAGGTGTCCTTCTTGGATATGCTGCCCCACCTGCACACCACAGACTGGGTAAAACATCCAAGGATATACAAGACATACAAGGGCCGCAGTCTCCTCAGGAAGTACAACCTGCTTTGTGTCTTCCTGTACAGGCGGCTGGTGTGTTGTCCAGTCCAGTTTATTGTCCAGCCACAGCCCGAGGTATTTGTAAGAGTCCACAGCCTCCACCTCAGCTCCCTCTAGCAGGACTAGTCGCGGTCTTGGTCTGGACCTCCCAAAATCAATGACCAGCTCCTTCGTCTTGGGGGTGTTGAGCTGTAGGTGGTTAGTGTGGCACCAGAGAGCAAAGTCCCCCACCAGACTCCGATACACCTCCTCTCTGTCACCACTGATAAATCCCACGATGGCTGTGTCATCTGCGTGTTTCTGTATTTGACACAGCTCCGAGTTGTAGCAGAAGTCCGAGGTATACAGGGTGAAGAGAAGAGGGGCCAGCACTGTGCCCAGAGGGGCTCCAGTGTTGCTTGGCCTGCACCGGAACGATGCATGATGTCTTCCAGAGGGTAGGCACTCTCCTCAGCTGCAGACTAAGGTTGAAGATCCGTTGTAGTGGTTCCCCCAGTTCTGCAGTGCAGGTCTTCAGTAGTCTTAGGGCGCACTCACACCGTCCTTCTGGCCTGGGCCAAAACTGTTTTTTCAGCTAAAGCCTAGTACCTTTATGCAGTGTGAGTGCACCCGTTCCGCGCATAACTGCGGCCAGCTTGAAAGGTTCATGTTGGTGTGATGCGGAGGTGGAGTGTTTACTGCAGATTTGGTCGGATGAAAATATTCAAAAACAGTCGACAAGATGCACAAAAACTCCGAGGTCTGTGGAAAGATTTGTAAACAAAGCCACACACACGCGATCAATGCGTGTGACGTGTTACGGCGTGATGGCGTATGGACAGCAAAAAGCATTGGCCGGCCCTGGCTGTGTGAGTACAAACGGGGCTGGGGCGCGGGGGGGAGAGGGAGGGGGGACAAGTACCCTAAAGCCCGGGTATGGTCCGGAAGGACAGTCGAGTACATCCTAAGATCGTACTCACACTGTCCTTCTGGCCGGGGCCAAAACCGTTTTTTCAGCTAAAGCCTAGTACCTTTAAGCAGTGTGAGTGCACCCGCTCCGCGCACAACTGCGGCCAGCGGGCCATCCATGGCCCGCTTGAACGAGGTGGGCTTTAGCGGAGCCGTTTGCACATGTACGAGCATGAGTGTGCGCACGTGTGCGAGCACGAGCACGAGCCCTACGGCAGTAGCGGTATGTCCGCCTGTTCGGACATGTAAATAGAAGGACGGACCATGCGCGGGCATTTAACAACAACAACAATGGCGGTGAAAGGTTTACGTTGGTGTGATGCGGAGGTGGAGTGTTTACTGCAGATTTGGTCGGATGAAAATATTCAAAAACAGTCGACAAGACGCGCAAAAACTCCGAGGTCTGTGGAAAGATTTGTAAACAAAGCCACACACACGCGACGGCGTGATGGCGTATGGACAGCAAGAAGCATTGGCCGGCCCTGGCAGTGTGAGTACAAACGGGGCTGGGGCGCGGGGGGGAGAGGGAGGGGGGACAAGTACCCTAAAGTCCGGGTAGCGGTACGGAAGGACAGTGTGACCTCTGACCTGGTCTGTGGCGATGTGAGGCGGGGATTGTGTTGAGGTGGAGGAGAAGGGGGGTGCTTTAGTGATGTGTGTGTGTGTGTGTGTGTGTGGGGGGGGGTGGGGGGGGTGGGGGGGGGGGTGTAGAGAGAAGAAGGAGAGATGGCTGCAGTGAGGGTGGGGGTGGGGGTGACAAGGGCTGGTTAAACCTGTTGAAGAAGTCATTCAGCTCTTTCGCCCTCTCCATTGTCCCCCCTGCCACAGAAATATACCAACACGGAGAAGAAGAGACGGAGCTCCGCTGTTGTGTAGAATCATAATACAAACACCGGAGAGTTTGTCGCCCAAATCTTCATCCATCCTAGAGAGAAATCTGTCCACTGTTTCTGGTGTTATTGGAGACTTTTGTCGTGTTTTGGAGTCATGCATGAATCTCTCTGTAGTAACTGATCTCAAGGAGCAGCGGGTGCTGCTGTGAACCCCTTCCCCGTCCCTTAGCACTCACAGAAGGGCACTGTCTCGCTACATTTTGTGACCTTCTTGGCAACTTTATTTATAAAAAGGTATTAGCGACCAATTTAACGTCTTATTCAGACCATCATGGAAAAGGGAGAAATACATGGTCAGCGTAATTCATTCCCATGCATGTGGCTCAGAGTACAGTTCAGTCTGTGGGTTCCTGTCTCTCTCCACGCAGCAGCACTGTTGTTATGTGACGGTGCAGGGGTTAGAGGTCTGAGGTGTGGAGATGACGGCGTTGTTAACAAAGTATGCGGTTTCGCCGTCCAGACAACAACACCACGGGGGGTGTTCTCAAATATTCCCACTCTGAGACCTGGTTACAGAAAAGACCGTGTCAAGGCAGCGGACAGTCTGCACAGAAATTCAGGTACTCCATCAGACAATGTGTCATCCCCTCTATGTCCTCACCGTGCGGGTCGATCAGCACATCCCAGACTGTGGTGTTGTAACAGTCTCTCAGGGCACTTTCCATCTTGGGGGACCACCTCCTGATGGTGCAAATTGTCACAGGCTGTTTTTGGACCAGGGGGGTATACAGTGGCTGTAGGTGAACCAGTTTGTTATCAGACTTCCCCAGTGGGGGGAGGGGAGTCGCTCTGCATGCATCCCTTACATTGCTATACAGGAAATCAATTGTCCTGTTGTTTCTGGTGGGACGGTCTACAACCTGGTGAAAAACAGCCAAAGAAGAGTCCAAAGTCGCATGATTAAAGTCCCCAGAAATGATCATAAATGCCTCAGGGTGCTGTGGCTGCAGCCTTGCAGTGACTGAGTGAATCTTTTCACAGGCAGTTGCTGTTGGAACCAACTCCCAAGTGTTGTTCAGGAGGCAGACACCGTCCCCATATTTAAGAGTATTCTTAAAACTTTCCTCTTTGATATAGCTTACAGCTAGAGCTTCCGAGCCCATAGCTATGTTGTTATTGGCATTCAACTTCTCTTAGAGCCTGTATGTACTGTATGTATAAGCTGATTTTGTTTAATTTAATGATGCTGCTATAGACCTAGTCTGCCGGGGGGATAATACTGTTCCTGATACTCTGAGCTTCTATCCTCTCTACCTGTATCATCCATGTCTTATAAATGCATGTTACTAATTTAACTTCTTCCCCGGAGTTGTTTCTTGCTTTGTCGTCTCGCAGGTCTCTGCTGATCGTGGTGGTGCCTGCTGCCGTGGTCCTGTGTGACACTTCCTGCTACTATTATCACTATTAGTCATATATACTATTATTAGTCTTATAAATTATAAAATTTGTAGCCATAAAAACACCATCAGTGGTATGTCTCACTGTATCGAAGCTGTTTATATCGCTACTCATCATTGATCATGTTTGCCACCATAATTAATATCATTGTCATATTCTATCATCTTAGCTGTGCCTGTTGCTTACTATTCTGCTGTATTAACTGCCATAACTTTTAAGTCATATTCACATTACTATAGATATTATTATAGATACTGCTACTTTTGTGGTTGCTTGCATCTCTGGAAGTGTGTCTGTCTTTGTCTCTCTCTGTACATGTCTGTCTTTTCTCTCTTTCTCTCTCCTTTTCTGGTCAAGACAGATGTCCATCCTCCACAGTGTTGGGTCTGTCCGACTTTCCTGCCTGTTATCTAGAAGGTTTTTGTTGCCACCATACTCAACAGGGGAATTGTCTATGTAAATCATAAATATTTTTCAAATTTTTTCAAATGGATTTTCTAAGATTGTTGTTTTTAAATGTTGGAATCGTAAACCCCATGCTTTCTGTTTTGACCTATGTGCTGTGGATCCTTTGGAATTGAGCTGCTCAGACTTGATTAATCTGGCTGGCATGATGTGACTTAAATCTGTTTTCCTTATAGGTATCTGGAAAGTCACCCAATACAAATACATTCACACAATTAGCCTATAATATTTAAAAACTCAGAGGTTTTCTTTTTATTTCTTGCACAAATAGATTATTGGCTGTCTTTTTTTCTATCTTTTTTGGGCTTATGTGCTGCTTTATATCCTTACTCGGGTACTGCCAAGTAACCACAACTATTTGTTAGCTTAATGTGTTTGTGTGGTTCAGTTGGCAAGAGCAAAACATTAATCACCAGTTCATAGTTCAGTATCAACTACAGTAGTCAATAATGGTGCTGTGTTCCAAAGACAGATTTAAAAGAGTGCATTATTCCCAGTGTCTATTTTTTCCACATTACATATATTTTCAGAAGAGCCAAACTTTTTTATGTGATTAAACAGACTTTAATGGCATACCCCAAGGCAATACAAGCAGAAATTAAAATTAATAATTATTAATCAGGGCATGAATATTAGATCACACAGGGTTATGTTTGCTTGAAAGTCTCTTCTTGAAACATTACTGTACAACTCTATGTTCAGTACTTAATAAATTATTTTTAGGTGGGTTATTCAGCATGGATACAGCTTACCCTTACCTTTGAGAGACAGGTAAATTATTGAGCAACAGGAACAGTGGATGGAAAATGCCCTTTGGTCATACCAAGCCAATTATTTATTTCCTCCATTTTACATTCAATTCAATTTCATGCCATAGTACATTACATATTTTGGTAAAAAGGTCAACAATATACCATAGCAATACTCACTTAAGTTGATGTACAGGAATTATTGGTGTTATTCAATACTGTATCTCTATTCAGAGGGAAAACTTAAGATTAAATACAGTAGCTGCTACAAGAAATCTGCATTTTTCATCTGCCAATTGAGTAAAACTTGGATGTTTCATTTAAATGACCGATTATTATGTTGATTACATATTTCAGGCCCTTCACACAAACTGTCCAATGCCCTTTGTGGCGATGGCAGTAGAGAATTCATTGCTATTTGAGCACTCTATCAAAGTCGAAACAGGAGTTTGGCTCAAGTGGCTCTTTTGACATTTACAGCATGTGGAAGTACCTGCAAACTCATGCTGTCCAGATAAATATACTTTACTGTTTATTAAATACTACACTATGTCATTTTTATGTTTTAATGTGCTGTCATTTGATTTCAGTTGCTTTGAGATAGGATTTTTAATTTATTAAGGTGGAAATTTGCCACCTTTTATGTGGATGATAAAGTCAGCACTGATGGTAAATCTAGTCAATTGTAGAAACATATTAACCAATGTGTGCTATAAATTGGCCTAAGAAAGCTAAGTTCTCCTGCTCGCAGAGTCGTGCTGGCAACACCTACATGTACCAGGATGCATTGTGCGTAAGCGGCAAGGTTGCAAGTAAATATTGTTGCAGATAAACAGAAAGATACAACCGCACACTGAATTAAAGTTTCTTTCTTTTAACGAATTAAGACACATTCAAACTGGACAGCAACAAAATAAAACTCACCAAACCCATCTTAGTATTTCCACTGTTACAGCAATCACTAACTCTGGTTTGGTGGAAATAATATAATTATTACATTTATAATGAAATAAGCAAAATACAATGACACTGAAACATCCCTAAAAATATCCCTGCTGGTCTTGGTTGTCTTGTACAGTTCAGGACCCTGATGAAGTCTCGAGCACACCTCTATCCATAGGAGGAATAAAACTTTCATGTGTAGTTACACACACGCAATTCTCTTGGTGTTGTCATCAGCGACAGCATGCAACAAAAACTGCCCGCTGACATTCATTACAGCAGAATGATTCTGATTCTGTTGGCATCAACAGTTATGTTGTGTGTGTATGACTACTTAATGCTATTGTATGAGTTATTTTCCCAATTTGATAGTAAAGGAAGTGATTTCACTTTTGGCTAATTAATGGAAGCGCTGTTATTGCTTATGCTGAATCACCTTTAGCATATATTACATTGATTATAAATGTAACTTTTAGTGAAATTGGTGTGTTTAAACTTTACCAGGGGAAACACCTTCAGGTCCTCGGGGGCAGCTCGGTCACTCTACTCCACTGCAGCAGGCTCGGTGTGTGTGTGTGTGTGTGTGTGTGTGTGTGTGTGTGTGTGTGTGTGTGTGTGTGTGTGTGTGTGTGTGTGTGTGTGTGTGTGTGTGTGTGTGTGTGTGTGTGTGTGTGTGTGTGTGTGTGTGTGTGTGTGTGTGAACCAGACTGTGAAAGTTGCACTGCACGTTTGATGCAGATCCGTAACTAAATGGAGCAGGGGGCTAAGATTATATTTACACTTATTTACTTTTGGTAAGATTATTGTTAGTTTAAATACTTTGAGAAGCTTGTGGACATAGTGAATGTTTTTTCGTTTTACAAGTACATTTTTAAGAACACAAAAGTTATGGGGGCAGCTGGGGTGGGCAAGGCTCTACAGTTGGGACAGCCAACCTCCCCTCTATGATACGGCGTTCGGTTGTGTGCAAGGGTATTTCTGTCTGTATGTCTGTCCACAGCTTATCTTGCATACTACTGGACCCATCAGCCTAATATGTGTTTTGTATATTCATGACTGTATGCTCAAGGATCTCTCTTGATTGTGTTGACAGCTGATCCTTCTTAACAGGCCGGTGCAGGCTATTTAAACTGCTTCAATCGTATTATTAAAAAAAAGGTCCTCTGGTAGCTCACCTATTAAAGCATGTACATCATTATACAATGCTGAGTCCTTTCTGCACTGATCTGGGTTTGAGTCTGACCTGTGGCCTGTTTGTTTGTTTGTTTTTTGTTTTTTTTGTCCAAACACAAATTTTACTAAAACCATTGAGGGACAGAAGCCTGAGTACGGATGAACTCTGTTGTGCAGAGTTATGTTATGCCTGATTGGAATGTCTGTGGGTGCAGGATTAAGAAAACTGCCCTGCACAGGGCTCCACCGGGAGGGACAACTGAGTAAGATTTAACTATTCTTTGTTTGCGAGCGGGAAACACCTCTGGTTGATATCTGCAGTCTACTGAGCACACATACATTTCTAGTTATTTAACTTTGTCCACTGATTACAGTCTAACTCATACCTCCTTGTAATTCTAGAACTTCAAATGATGCCAACTCACCCCATGACACTGAAAAGGATAAGGAGTTAACTTACTGATGATAGATGGATGTATAAAAAAAAGGAGCTTTACCTGTTTTACTGTTACCTAATATGAACTTGAACACTCTGAACCCCCTTAAGGCAGAAAGTCAGTACTTCCGACATTAGGGTTATTTATTCAAACTCATTTCAAATCCAGTCAGCTCGAGTACACAGTCAATAATAGAAAATGTGTCAGTGTTCAACTGGTCCTGGGAACATTCGGTCTACATTCCTAACTGGATTGTTTGTATCGGTATTTGTTGCATGCAGAAGGATATTGTTGCAAACTTTAAAGTAGCACCTTCACTGAAATGCCATTATCAGTGTTGTGCAGGCTGGAAACACTGCATAACACTGTAAAATGACAGGAGGGGAGAAACATAAAAGCACAACTGCAATCTAAGCTATCGATTTTTTCCCCCAATTTCTTCCCATTCAGCCACAGTGCGGCCTACCCAGAGTTGAATGAGAGAAGAAATGAGTGAGAGAGAAAAGGGCTTCCTGGATTTGCTGTTATTTGATGATAGCTCTGGTTTATGTTCACCCCTCCCAAGATGTCCCCTCTGATACATTAAAACTTATCACCTGATATCTGCACTTTTTTATACTTCATCCCCATTTTGAACAGAATTTTCTGGTCACAGCTCACTATTATTATAGAATGTGATCAAAATATGATGCTGGTTCAGCCCGAAACACTGCAAGAATGGCTGTAACCAATGACATTAGAGGAGGTGTCTCCAGAGCATATGTAGGAATAGATGGGATCATCTTTTGCTGATTACCCTCAGATGCAGAAACACATCTTCTGTTTGGTGTTTACTGTTTTTATATAAGTGTAACTGTCATCATTAGGTTCTCAGTGGAGTAAATGTGTATAATAACTGCTGTTGAAAATATGTCATAGATCTAAAGAATTAATTTTATGATTGTTTATGTTCTGCTTAATATGAATATACACACAAAAAAGGTGAAAGAAGAGTTCATACTATATTTTCTCATCCTCTCTCTAAGGCCCCTTTTTTTGTTGTGAGGCCATCTCTTGTAATCTTTTGGGAAGATGAGAGAAAGACAGTGCGGGGGGTTAAATAGTGGAGTCCTAGGGAAGCAACGTTTGAATTGTAGAACAGAAGAAGAAGAGATCTCAAGATGGGATGCATGAGGAAGAGGAGGCAGGGGGGTTGGTAATTGTAGTTTAAAGGCGTGTTTTTGTCAAAGATGGAGGTAATGGGTTATTATATGTTTCTGGGGCCTGTAAGAATGCCTGCAGATGTTGTGAAGAGCTACGGGCTCCCCCATGCCGCCACGCAGGAGGAGACAAATAGGAGCACTATGGGAGGCTGCAGTAAATACAGATCTGCAGCTCGTTCTCCATGTTTAAAAAGTCAATTTCTCTTTCTTTTTCTTTGACTTACTTTCTCACTAACCATACCTGAGGAGCTGATGCGCAGATGGTCTGAGTCTCCCCAAAATCCCCCCCGCAATCCCACCATAGCAACTCAAACTGCTGACAAGTGGTTTGCTAATGGTAGCTCTTCAGCAGTATGATTCCAGATTTGGGAGTTCTTCTGTTTTTGTTGAGGGTTGGAGTAAGGATTTCTTTAAATATGTTAAAGGAATAGTTTAACATTTTGTAAAAATATGCTTGTTTGTTTTACTGATGATGAGAAGATCAATACCACTCTCATGTCTGTATGCTTAATATGAAGCTATGGTTAGCTTAGCTTAAAGACTGAAAGCAGGGTAGCGAAATCCATCTACCACCTGAACCTACTAATTAATGGTTTATTTGTTTTTATTACATTTATTCATAAAAGATAAATATGTAATTTTAAATGCAGGACTATTTCTTGTCCAGCCTCAGAGATCTCTCAGAAATATGCAAAATGACCATGAACTCTGAACACGGCAGTATGTGGTGGCAGTTTGTGTCCCCTGTGAAACAAAGTCAATGTTGATTTTTTTAAACAAACATAGAGAAGTTAAAACATGTACGTCATTTAGCTTGTGTTACTACTGAATTTATGTACATAACATGGCCTACTTATTTTAACCTTAACTATGATCTTTTCCTAAACCTAACCAATTGTTTATATGCTGCCCGTATGTAATTTAAACACATTACGTGCCATCACGGCATACTTCAGAGTTGAGATGTTGTGGTAATTTCACATATTTCTGTGTGATCCGGTTGTTCTTTTCAAGAACAGTAACTTTCTGGAGTCTTATAAGAGTCACATAACCCCCTTTAAAACAGTAAATATCGTTGGATATAGTGAGATTAAAAGTTGCTGATTTTTTTCCGGGACCAGGGGGGAACGGGAGTCATTTTTTAAATTTTCCGTGTGTCCAGCTAAGATTACACTGGCTCCAGGAGTAAAGGGCAGGCAGCCAGCATTTATGATATATGATTTAAACTGATATTCAACACAGTGCCATGCTCATAGACTGTAAAACACAGACCATCACTGCCTGAGTCCTGCCGGTGCGTCATATTAGCATCTAGTGTCTATGCCCTCGATAGTAGGCTAACTTACATTATACATAACAAATGTATGTATGGAGATATGACCTAAACATACACACTAGAATGTTTTTTTGTACCATGAAGTCGCTGTGGTCGGGGTTTGGTCAGACCCCAGGATAGCTGTTTCCTTGTCCCAAATATTTGTTATAAACTTAGATAACTGACTGCTTGCTTTAGCCATATATTATAGACATGAGATTTGTTTCATCTCTAACCTAAGACTCAGCAAGAAAGTGAGAAAAGCCTTTTACCCAAAATGTCAAACTATTCCATTAAATGGTTTGGCTAAATTTTGTCTTGAATCAAACTTTATTTCCAGCAAGGAATTGAAAGATATTAGATAAACATTTATATTTACGATCCAATACTCCAACTCCTCAAGATTGAGTCCATTTTAGGAAAGATTGTACAAATAGTCTGTTGGGAGCTTCCTAAGTATTATGCAGTCTGTTGCAATCATAGTGGGTGGTCCTATTATGCAGTGATAACTATTCATGCTTTCAGATGTAATCAGATGGAAGGCAAACTCTCTGGTTAAATGTTCTCTTTTCTTGTGTTGAAGCGGTGCTGAAAATGTAACTGCACTGATAACACTGGATCAAAGCTCATGTGTTTGGATCTGTCTGCCAACAATCGCAGTGACTAGTACGATGATGAGCTTCACACATTAGCTCCAACTTTGGGGACGATTTCAGTAAGCTAGCTGCTGGGTGACCGTGCATTGTCTGCCCTTCAAGTTGTATAAGCAAACAAATAAAGCTGTGCTGCCTCCCACCGTGAGGTCGACTCATTTGTTCCACTTGTCCGGCTGATGGATTTGTTTGATAAAATTTGGCTTTTTTTAGCCTCCCGCTAATTAGTTAAGGGAGACAAAAAAATGCACTCCACATATTTTGTCCAATTTGACAAGCCTCTTTTTTTTCTCCTTTTAAATCGTTCTCCTGTGGTCTTCTTCACAGACCTGTGCATCCACAGCATGGTTGAGCTCTCTTTGTGTCAGGGTGGCCGGGTGGCTCAAGACACCCAGCGGGGAGGTCCGGGTTTCTAATAGCAGAATTGGATTAGATGACTCCCCTGGTGTGTGCTGCCATGCACCCATGTGTGAATGCTCTGCCTGTCATCAATATAGAGGTGGTGGCACGGGGAGATCTATCAGCAAATCCGATTGCACGCAGAGAATTCTGAGGTCCTGGCAGAAAAGCCTGGGATGGGCTTTTCCCCCCTCTCTCCCACTTTCCTTTTACATTATTTCAGGCCCCAGGAGAGTATTCTCCATCATGTCAATGTAATGTAGCACACAGAGGCAATCATGCAGCCTCTTTGGCCTCAGGGCTGACTGCTTGGAGGAGAAAATGCAACTTTAGCACTTAATCATCTCACCCATTGCTGCTGCACACATCTGTGGGAAGGTTTTTCCACACAATATGAAACCAGATCTCTCATGGTGGGCTTACAGTCCTCCTTATCCCCCCTTCCCATGTGAAGATCAGCGAATTCTCTGCCACAGACCTGTTCTTATATGTCAATTCTGCCCATGCGGAAAAAGATCTCAGTTGGGTGCAATGTTACCTGCCGACACCTGCTGAAACATTTGGATTCATGAATCCCATCTCCTCACTGAGGAGTACACAACAATCAGAGTCATCCTAGTGTGGTCAATTCCGCGCCACTGAGGAAGACCATGCATGCCAGAGCAGAGTGACGTGCCGTTTATTGATATTGGGTTACATGCATACCAGACATTTCTGTTTCATGTTTCAAGGCCAAAGGGTTCACATTTGATAGAAAACAGATACAGTAAAGCCCTAATGTGTTTGTCCAAGGAAAGCAAGAGATAGAAAAAAGTAGTGATGTGTGTGTATATATGCATAGAAATGAATCGGCAAGTGTGTGTATTACCAAGTGATTGATCGGCTGCATGTATGGCTCCAAGGGAAGACATAGGGATAGGTCAAACAAGACTGTTCCAAATAGACTTGTCGGAATCTGCCTCAGGGAGGCCTAACTGGTTAGGCAAGGGCGATACTTTTTTACTACAAGTGCCCTTGCTTTACTGTGGATGGACTGGACAAGCCCATGTATTATTCACTGGACTCACTGGGTGATAAATGGCAGACCTCCATTCCAGAAGCAGTGGAATATTCACCGGTGCTTATCTCTCTTAATCCCATGACCGCAGGCCAAGTCACTGAATTAGTGAGCACAGCATAACAGTGCTGCTTAAACTGCAGGGGCAAGGTTTATTCATCCAAAAGCTCTGTGTTTGATAAATAAACTTAGTGATGTTAGCTACACATAGGATTTATGCAAAAGATGAATCGCAGTTATGACCGTGCACTGTATTCTGGCTGAGAACGTCCACACAATCATAAATCACTCCTCCTGGCTGCATTTGATGTACAATGTGAAAGCAGAGCATTAGAGCTGGTGGATGGCTATATTTTCAAACTGTAGCATCAAAACAAATGTTATTGCAATATGTTAATGAATAAATCACATCAAGTCACAGTTCTCTCTGCGACTTGTTTTTATTAGATTTATTTTATTCAGGTCTATAGAAAGCAAAGCTCACACACTGTCGAGTAATTGAAAGCAGGACTTTTTTTAGTCTGCTGTGACGTGCATTAAATTGATCACTTTGGACGGCTTTGTGTCTGTGTCTTTTATTTAATTCCTTAATTTTGCTAAAGACCACTGAGTTGACATACAGCTTTCATATCATGAATGTTTGGATGTGTCTGTGTGCATTAATATGGATATGTCATGCACTACTGCGTATGAATCTATCTAGATTTGTATCTTTGGGGTTTCTTTTACTTTATGATAAAGCTGGTGATATTCTATGTTTTTTGTCAGTCAGCCCTATGTTTATGAATTACACTGAAGATGTACACATTTAAAACAACTCATAAGTATATAGTTGTATTGTTTAAAAAAGGCTAAATAATTCCCACCACCCCAATCTACCTCCTCACACAGAGTTTGGTGCTGTTAATCCCAGAGCACTTGATCTGGTCTAATATCAATGTGGCAGTATGTGGCGCACCTTCAAATGAGAATGGGATAAGATCAGGAAATATCAAAAATTATTAAGGAAATTCTTGTGCCAGAATTTGTTCAAAAACACACACATTTAATTCACAAATACTTTATAATAAAAAAAACCAACATTAGAGTAATACATGTAGGTGAGGAGTCATGTTAATACCATTGCCTAATAAAATACATATTTAGTAAATGAGTAAGCTAAAGAAAGAAAAAGCAATTTTGTACATAAATAGCTGAAGTCCTTCAGGTCAGGACGTTGTCAGGAGTTTCCCTTTCACACGCACGTAGCAAATAACAGGAGATTCTGTTGATCAAATGCATTCTCACTTACTGGAAATACTCTGTTTGGTCTAGAGGAGGGGTGGCACCTGGGTAGAGCATGCAGGAGGAAGGACATGATGCAAATTACACTGCAAGTGCATTATTTGGCCATAAACAACCAAGTATCTTGCTGTTCCGTGAATTTGTCTGACAATTTTGTTATCGGCCCTTACTGACAGAAGTTCCTGAATCTTGTCGCCACATGTAAATGACCCTTCTTCTTCACCCTTAGAGGTGTGTTTTCTTTCAGTTTTGGTGAGCTATGTGATTATGATATGATCATCAACACGCTCATTCGCTCTCTGTGAATTCTCTGCACAATGAGCCGTTGCATTTACACATGGGCTAATTCGGGCATTTGCGTTCTCACATACAGTCATTTCTAGATCATTTCAGCTTTGCGGTATATGTGTGAAAGGGACATAAAGCACCTAATGCAGAGAAGTAAAAAAGACAATGTTGGTATAGCAGTGGAGCATGTGAGTAAATGTGCTAAGTTGTATTCCACCATTGGTTTTATCATCCTCTGAAGCATAGGCCTAAACCATAGCTCTTCAATTTAAACACTAACATTGCTACATTTTGATGTACTTTTCTACAGGAGATTCCTTTGGAGACTGCATACTTGAATTGTAGAGACAATTCCCCATTCTCCTCAGCCCTCTCCCCTATCCTCAGCTCCGCAGCAGTCATATCACAGCAATTTGGAAGAAGCCGAATCCTACAATACAACTATACCACCAGCCTTTGTTTTCCCCACTCTGGATGGCTGCCACAGAGCTTTCTAGAATACTAATGAGGGTGGTTAGTGAGTCAAAGCTACTGACCTGAGGTGTCGGGATAGAGCGCAGACCAAGGAGTGGTGGGGTTGAGTGCAGCCAGACCCTGTCTGCCACAAAAAGACTGGTAATGTCAAAGTTTATTACCTCTGGCCTGGCTGGTCCTCAGTCTGTTGGGGCTGATAGCAAACTATACTCATGTCTCATTTGTCCTGTTATGGGGATTTTTTAGGATGATGAAGAGAAGCCGGTATTTTGTTACACTAGAGAGTGACTTGTCTTCTTTTAAATTTCACTTACTTGAGACATTTTTTTGTAGTTTCTAAGGGACATACTGTATGTTACACTGACAAAACTCCACCAGTGTGTGTGGATGTGTGTGCAAGTGCTCAACCTTAGAAGAATCCCCTCTCAGGGATGGGCATTGGTGGAGAAGGAGGATTTGAACAGCATCTAGAAGAGACGTCTCTCTTTCTCTTCACTTTTCTCTGCCTTCGCTCGTCTCTCGTCTTTGATTTTTGTTTCATTATGCCACTGCTTTTGTTTCTTCCAGGCCATAACTCCCATATTTCTCTGCCTATCATTTCTCACTCTCCCAAATTTTCCAACTTAATTTAAATTCTGTTCCAACTCCTTTTCTCTCCCTCTCTCCACATCTCTCCACAGGTGGTGAGGCCAGGGGGGAAAAATCAACAGAAAGAAATAAAAGGAAGGGATTTATCCCCCCTTTTCTGCTTCTTGAGCTTCTCAATGAACATGGTAAGGGTTTGCCTTGTCAGGCAATTAATGTATCTCCTTGTGGCTATGAGGAGCCTCCCCATTAAAAACAAAGCCTATTCATGAGCTGGGAGATAACCCCTTTCGCCTTCATTTGTATCAGGGGGAGAGTAATTACTCCCGATGCAACTAATCTATCTCTGCAGCCATTGATTAATCTTCTATATGGCAACCTTTTTTAAGCAGAACCACCCCATTATTGTCATTCTTTAATGCATATTCTTCATGGAACATCATGGATTACAGAGAGAAAATCCCTAATAATATCATTCCCAGCTGAAGCCTCTAATCATATTGAACCGCAGGAATTCATGCATAGATGTAGTAACATGTAGGATAAATATAACAGGACAGCAGATTATGCATGGAGGTGGTTGTATGAAGAAGTATGGGAGAGAAAAGTCACGAAACACTTCTTAAACACTCAAAAATTCTAAATTGTAATCTAAACACAGACGATAAGGCTGCATTATGTATTATGCACATATTTTAAAGTACTTTTGTTTTCATTGTATAAAATGTGACTGCTCAAGTATGAAATTAAAACATAATCTAGTAATAGTGGCAACTGAGAGTAATTGTGATCCCTTTTCTTAACATCCCCACATTCCCTACTTCCATAACTTCAAGTGGTTCCTTCACTTGTGTTTCCCTATAACAGTATATTTGCCAAAAGTGCATTCTGATGGGCTAAAATTGCTAACAATTACTGAGTAAAAATATTTGCAAGAAGCAACTATTTGAAAATACCAAAACCATCAAGGGGAGATGAGTGGTTTTCTATGGAAGAGCAACATTGCCATCTATCCTTGAGAACCAGAAACACACATAAAACGCATCACAAAAACTGACACTAAGTTGCTGAAATCAGATGTTTTACATGTCTACAGACCTTTTTTTAACAGAATGCTAAAACAATATTGTAAAGCTTCTCTAATGCTTCTACCTGTGTTGTCTTATTTGTCTGCATGCTACAATAAAACGCTGATTTCAAATGTAGTCAATGGGAGTGCATGACTAAATCATAGTTAAAAGTGATAGATATATATACAATTTATTTATTAATTTATTTAAGTGACAAAGAGTGGATCCTAAGCCAGCCAAACATGATCCTTCCCTCCCTTCCTATCACTCTGCCCGAACTAAAAGCCTGATGGTCTACTGACATTCCTCATGCACATAATGCCGCAAGCATGGCCTTGGATGGGAATTCTCCACCGTCAGCCTGAGATTTATTCCTCAAGCTCGAGCTCAGGTAGTGTATTTGCATGGGATGCGATGGTGCTGCCACATTGTCAAATGATAACCCCTCTTTGCTGCCGGTACCAAAAGTCCCACCGGTTCCTCATGCGGATGTGATTTAATTTCTCATGGCTAATTTAGTGAAGAGTGTAGTTTTATTGAGTGGGCTGTCTGTCTGTGTAAAAGATTACAAGTTTCAGGTGATTAAACATGTGGCAGATGTGGCGGTGTGTTTGCTCTGTTGCTGGGATGGCATCCGGGAAATCAGAGTGTGTGATGCATGACCTTTCTTTTTTATTAGCACGCATGCAAACATATAAAGTGCATCCATCCACACACGGAGACACACTCAGCGAATGCCACAGAAGTGTGTCATTATGATTGAGAGAGATGTGGCTTCTTTCTTAACCATAATTTCATGCATAATGTCACAGATCTGGTTGCCGCGCAGCCCGACTGTTCTCCCCTGAATCCCAATTCCACATTCAGATTGCTTTATTTCTGAGACGCCTCAGCAAATCATGCCCCTAATTAATCGGAATGATGCATCGATTCCAACTTCCTTCTCCCTTTTCCTCCGCAATTTTCAAGGGCTTTGAGGAAACAGAAACACAATCAAAGCTGAGAAACTCCGCAGAAAAAGAGTACAGACTATGGCTATTTCTGATGTAGCCTTTGATTACACTACTGTGTGCCATTCGCTATCGTTTCAGCTATGCTATCTACAGAACAGATATTTTAATCAGACTACTCCTGTTCTCCCTTCCCTCCCTCCATCCTTTGCTCTTCAGCTCTAACTGCCCTTGACAGCTGGAGATGAAATAGAAATTTTTATATCAAACACCTACACAAAGGAGGGCTGACCTTTGATCAGCACGCCGTTTGATGTTGTGACATAAAATTTGCATCATGAGAGCTCGGGCAGCGGACGCAACCGCAAAGGGCTAATGCCAGAGCCCTGTCAGGGAGCTGCGAAGGTCAAGGGCCTATTAGGAAGAAACAAGCCCTCTAATCCCACACAAGGGCTCGGCATAGCATTTGATGTTCAATACACAGAAATAGAACAAAAAAAGAGCCCTGAGAACAGAGCAAAGACAGTAAGAGTATTCATTAGCTCACGAGTGAACAGGGAAGGAAGGGCATTTTGGAATTATTATGAGATATGACATTGTGTTTAGAGCAAGACATTCATAACATCTGCTGGTCAAACAAGATGATACTATAACAGGCCTCTTGCTGAAAGAAAAATCTGCTCATTACACCCCAATTTGTCAAACTATCTGTAAAGCATTTGAGAACTGCTAAGCAGCTCCTCACCAGAAATGAAATGGGCATCCTCTCAGGTTTGGGGCAGTGTGGGCCACTTTAGAACATATGGTGCACTCCATCTGAATGTTTTCTATTGATCTGTGAAGAGGTGGATCAGTGGAGCTCTGAAGCCGTTTAATTATTCAAGCTGGCACGTCATTTTTCATACTTATAAACTGTGCTGTTTCAGAAGAAAATGTAAAAATAAACCTGTCACTCCCACTGCCCATCTTTCATCTGGCCATCAGCTTATAGCCTCATTACCTACAAAGAACATGTGATGGGAGGGAAGGAAGGAAAGGAAAGGACGGAGGAGAGAAGAGAAGAGAGGAGAACACACACATTTACACATAGCTACATACTTTACTTCTCTCTCACTCTTACATACATACACACACACACACACACACACACACACACACACACACACACACACACACACACACACACACACACACACACACACACACACACACACACACACACACACACACACACACACACACACACACACACACACTGTTTAACAGGTCTGCAGCACTGTGTCAGATACTCATTTGATCTCATTTCAGGCAGTATCATCATCTTTCGTCTGTCCTGTAATCAATATTTCAGTTACATTTTCGGTCCCACTTTCAAAGTGCAGTCATTATATATTGCATGAAAGTGTTTTGTGATAAGACTGTTGTTTGGTTAATTTATGATAGTTACATATTGGATGAACATTCTTGAAATTTCATTACTCTATTGCACATTCTCAAAGTCACTCCTGAAAGACTCCTGGTAGTCATTTATGTATGTTTTTATGATCATAGACCACACAAGCCACTTTGCAACGTCAAAGAAAAACCTCAAATAGGTATTTTATTTCAAACGTGCCGTGACACTGCTTCAACTGCATTTGAAGTCTCTAAAACTACAGGCTACTCAGTGTGCATAATTTACCTGATACATGAATATATTCTGCCAATTAAACTTAAAGTCACTTTTTTGTAAATATACTTAAATACAGTTTTAATTAAGTTTAATTAAAGTACACTTTAATAATGCAGAGCATAGTACAAAGAACTTACTACTTACTTACATACTAATACCACTAATAGGCTTAATTACCACTATTTCCAATTAATTATACTTTTTAAAAGTGCACTTAAGTACAATTTAAAATACACTTACAACAAAGAACACTTGTTATAAATATACTGAAATATCACTCAAGGATTGCAGAATTAGTGTATTAATTATTAACACATTGAAGTCGATCTAACAACATCTATTTTGAAGTATGCTTTTTAGAAGTATATGTTATATATACTATTAGTAAAAGTAAAAGCATACCTTTATAGTAGCCTATACTACTTTGTGACCTGGGCAGCTGTAATACTACTAGTGCTACAGTAGATGTATTATATTCACCAATCTAACCTTTTCATGCCTGACGAAAGTGAAAGAAAATGTCTGCCTTAGTGCCGAGCTGTTTAAAGTAATATGTTTTGAATACCAAAAAAGACTTTGAGTCCTCAGTCATGCTAGCGGCTCTGTGAGGCTGTATTTAGTCACAGCTGTTCATTAAGCTAAATGCTAACATCTGCATGCTAACATGGCTACAATGACAAAGCTAACATGCTGATGTTTAGGAAGTAATGTTTACCACAATCACCATTGTAGTTTAAGAGGAAACGTCAGTGAAGTAAATAGGATAAATTGTCCATTGAGCTATGCCACTAAAACTTCTATGATGGTTTCTTATTAGTGTAGAGTTTAGAAGCAGCACCAGAACCATAACACTTAACTATAAAGAAAAATTACAAAAGAGCTTGAATGCCAATCAAATTACAGCACACATATCTTGTATTTTTTGTTAAATATCAACTGTATCTGTTTGTAAACTAAGGTTCTCAGATACTTTATACTATTAAATTTGCATTGGGTTGTTATAGTCAGGGTTAATAACATTCTGCTTGCATTTTCTTGAGGATAGCCGACTGTATCATTAATCATCAATTGCATACAGCAAGCATTTTGTAACAGTTTAATGATTTAATCTTACTGTCACTCCAGATGATTTAAAGATCAGAGTTCAAGAAACTTTCTCACTTCAAGACATTCTTTACCAGCCCCAACCATCTCACATTTGAGAGATATGGTCCACTGTATTGCATTACCTCACTCACCATATTTCCTGACACCAGAATAAGCTAAGACCTTTCAGGTCAGACATTTTTAAGACTCAGGAGTTTGCTGGCCTGATCAATAATTTTGTTCTCTCTAATTATCTCACCATTGCACTCATTAATTACACTTTCAAGGCTCATTTCCAGTCTTGGCTACAGATGCCCATTCTGTGGGAGCATCGAGAGAGGTGAGGGTGAGAGGAGGGGTGGCGGAGGAGAGAGTGAGGCTTGATTAATACTCAGTCTCTCTGTCTAAGGTTGGCTGCCACCGGTAGGGGGCAAAATGCTAGCTCTCTGTCATCTGAGACTTCACCAAGTGGGAGACAAACAAGGTCTTTGGTGGCCAAATCAATAAGTTGCTCTGATGAGCCAAATTTAGAGTGCTGCATCTGCTTTGGAGTAATCCACTAACACCTCAGTGGAAGACTTTTCCATATAACTTCCTGTGTAGTTTTAATCCGACTGAAGGATAACATGCATTGAAAAATTGAGAGAGACCTTACTTGAATCAGTTTCTGCGGTACTGTAGAGTTATCCTCAACATCTACAGTACATTGACATTCATGGTTCCCAATACAATGACCAATGCCTTTGGTGATTCCCTGACTTTTTACTGTGCACACGGTTTACATTTGTTGTTTCGAGGGGGTTTTCTTATTTATCATTTCAGGTTTCATCATATTATTTCTTATTATACCTTATTTTAGTCCCTGACTTTCTGTCTAGTAAGAACTTTGATATGTCTATAAATAATACTTGGTTTATCCTCTGCTATGATACAGCAATAGATGAAGCTGCAGTTTCAATGCCACAGCCCTAGAAACCTAGTGACCAAATTAACCTGGCAAATTGTGAAAGTGTCAACACCTAAGTGGGTAGGGTTATGGTAACTACATTCTAGTATGTATCTGAAAAACTAGAGTAGTAAAATGTGGTCCTTTAACTGCAGCTTCCTTTATTGCAGGAACGGACTATTCGGATTATGACCAAACACCCCCCAAAACAATGACAAACAGCTGAACTTCAGATTTATAAGCAAATGTGAGCATGCTAACAAGGAAAACTAAGTCAGTGAACATGGTAAGGTCTAGAAAAATAGAAAAAAAAATGTCAGTCTTGATTTTTTATTCATGTGTGGGGGATGGGTTGGGTGGTGATGGAATGAGTTTAGCTGCTAACAAATCCAGAGTGATGTGTGATGTTGCTAAATGTGATCACTACCATGCCAACCTCTCCATCTGTCCCGGAGGCAGAGTTTCCAGATTGGCAGAATAATTTCACTGGACCCAAACAGCTGTCAGCTCCCATCTACAGTATGTTCCCATGACAACATCTGGATATAGTGGGTGGAGTAGTGAAGAAGCTGACATTATCACATCAAGATCAGCAAATTCAGGTTACAGTGCTTGTGTAGTACTGTAACTCTGTGTGACTCCCTTTCCTTTCCTTTCTAGACTGCGCTATGATATACATGTACCCTGCAGTGGTGGAATGTACAACAATTTTGTGGTACAATTTACTTGATTAACATTTTATGCTTTTTTTTATACTCTGGAGGTATATATTGTACTTTGTATTCCACTACATGTATTTGATAACTGTAGTTACTTTTCAGATTTAGACAAATCAACTAATAAATTATGATATATTAAAGCTAACAAGCAGTATATTAAATAATTAAAATGAGCTCCACCCTTACCAGCTATTAAAGTACCGGTAATGCATCAATAGTTATAATCCAGTTATATAATATAATTCTGAAATGGGCGATTCTGAAAAATGAGTACTTTTATTTTTCTACTTTAGGTATAATTTGATGCTTATACTTGTGTACTTTTACACAAATAAAGTTTTGAATGCAGGACTTTTACTTGTTAGAGTATTTCTAAATTGTGGTAGTAGAAGATCTGAGCACTTCCTCCCCTATTGCATGTACCATACTGCTTAGAGGTAAGAGTGCCGTGTCAGCCTAAAAATATTATCTTTTCGCTGACATTGCTCTGATTCACCTGTCTCTATGCTAATTACCATATTATTATGGTGAGTGATTAGGTATAAATGCACTAGAGGGCAGACAGAGGTCAGTATTAGTTATACATTCAGCACCTAATGGCCTCCTATGAACAACCTGAGCAAAGCATCAACTGGACAGAGCTCAACTGAAAACACATCGAGAGTTCTGGCACTCTGATGCCATCTGGTGTCTGTTCTGCCAAAACTTGATTTTAATGAAATGTTACCAGAAAATGTACTATTTTGTGTGAAAGCATTGTTAAATATGTTTACACAGATATATCCCAAACTGTATCTGTAATTATATGAATAAGATGTTTCTAGGTCTAAAAAGTACTTTTCATGAGTTTCAGTTACTTATGATTCAGAATTTCAAAAAAGGAATAAGTGTAAGTTTTGTTTTCATTAGAAGTAAGCAATACTTTGCAAGTCATAGGAAGCATTGGTGAAACTGTTCTCTCAGTAAGTGTGGCATACATATGGATGCATTCTGACAACCATATAATCATTTGGCGGCGGAGAGGGCAAATGCAAGAGAGGCTATTAAACTGAAATATAACTGGTTTGGCATGTGGAAGGAGGGAGGGACAAAGGAGAAATGGAGAGAAGAGAAAAAGTAGAAGAGGAGGAGGGTCGGGAGAGGAGAACCAGCTGGGGTTGTACCTTGAGTCAGGATGCAGCTGCAAGCACAGTGGCGTGTATAAAGGCTTAGGCAAGGCCTGGCCTAAACATGGAGCAGTTTCAGGCCTCAGCTGCAGAGACTGGGAAACAGAGGGCTAATAAAGAGACTGGGAGAAGATGACTTTCTGATTTTGCAGAGCTTTTCCTCACTATAAGTCCGTTTTAAAGTTGTCGTACTCTGTCTATATGTTCTGTACAAATCTGTGGATACATCTGAGTGAATTTGTTTCTTTTTAACAACATCATATGGCAAAATACAAGGGCCTGATCCTGACCATGACAACAGAAAACAGATGGCTCTCTGTCATGCAGCAGCACAGTGCAAAACAAGTAAGACTCTCCCAACCTGAGAGGTCCAATAAAACTAGACAGCCTCTGGTAAACATTGCTTGATGTGACTTTTGAGATGACCTGAGGAAATTCATGTCATATTAAATAGATTTTACAATGCACAAATGATTGTTATTCTGTCTGATTTTGCAGACATTCTAGCTTGGTTCACTTGTCAATCATAAAGATGCTATCTTCCTCCACAAGGGGGCAAACTTTCTCCAATATTCTCTATCTAACTGGTGTCATGAATACAGTACACTGCAGTTACTCAAACAACAGATCTGTCCTGTAAGTATGAGAAAAGTGGCATAATTGTTTGGCCAGAGTATTCAAGTTTGAGCCTGGCCTGAAGTTTGATTCTGTTGTTCAAACAAAGCTTTAAAACAGATTAACTTTTTTTCCTCCTTCAAAGGCATGCATGCCTTTCCTTTCACCTCAGAAATTAATTTCCCACCCTGATATACAAACTTGGCCGTTTTATTCCCTTTTCAGTGTTTTTTTTTTTTTTTGTTGCTCGAGGCAGGAAACACAGAAGGTTTTGTGCTACGCAGTGGTGGGGGTTGAGACCCCTCCCAGCAACTCAACTTGATGTTGGGAGATGAGACGGGAAACAGGTGTCACCCATGACCTTCAGTGCTCAAACACTATGGGCCTCACAGCCAGGGGCACTCCAAGGGGGGGATTGGTCTCCTCACAAGCTACTTTCCCCTCTCATCGTTTTACCTCTCACTGACTAATATTAGGTAACTCTCGCATTTGTCATCAAAGATTATTTCCATCAGAGTCAATGAGCGTTCAAGATTGTGTGTTTAACAGCAATACTGCATTACCCAGTTACATTGCGTTTCTCTTGTTTTCACCTCGGCCTCACCTCGACTCAGAAAGATGACCCCTCAGACAAAGAAGGGAACACAAAGTAATAACCTCTAAATCCCAACGACTGGCTTATGTGAAGCCGGAGACGATTGGGAAGTCTGCTGTTGAGGGGGATAGATGTGGGAGCCGGCGGTGTCTGTGTCCTCAGCCTGTCTGTCAGCGCTGCTCCTATCGCCCACTCTGTTTTCCTCATAAGAAAAAGATTAATTCTGCAGATTATCAAGCTACAATAAAGTACTTACTGTTAACCAGTAGTTGGGAAAAGTTGATGCCTTGTCCAGACATGCACGATGGGCAGTCAAACAGAGGTAAAGGACATAGCATGCACATATAGACTACACCTGAATTTGAACAGTGTACTTAAACACACCTGTACACAGAACAACATGATGTTAGGAAGGAAAAATGTAGACAGCCTTTAGTTTTAAAGCATAAAACAAATGTACTGACCATCAGATCAAATGAATATATCCAAATAAGTCAAGCAATTAGCTGAAAATGGCAGCATGTGGGGTTATGGCGCCATAAGACCTGTATATTTCTTCAGAACGGTCATGTAATTTATAGTTTGCCAAGTCTTTTTTCTATTTTGGCTTTTAAGAATTTCTGAAAATAACAAAACTGTGTGTAAAATATGAAATATCTGAATAAGAAAACTAAAATGGAATAAAGAGAAAATGAGTGCACCACTGTCTGGCCAAGTTTGAAGGCTGTTCTGTGAGAAGAATAAAAGAAAAGGAGGAAGAATAAGAAGAAGATTCTAACACATTTCTAAATATAACCGCAAAATATAACCTTTATTGTGGACAAACTATAACAAGCAAGTAACATTTAGTCAAACAGCCCTAAAAGTAGTACCGTCAGAATATTTGGGTAATTTCTGATGAGGGAAGAGTCTCCACATGCCTTGCCCTCGTGATGAAAGAGCCAACCGCATCACATTATCCTAGATGATCCTCAATAAGTCACTCAGTTATTCTTTGACACATAAACAAACCCTCCTTAAAGGTATTTTTTTTTCTTCATTCCACCTCCACTTGTCCTGTATTTCACGTGAACAGCTGTATGTCATAGCTTCGTAGGCATTATCTCACCACAGACATGACCATAGAAATCCCTAACCATTTGTCTATAGAAGGGCGCCTGTTTATGGACTAATGGTTATCCTGGTTGTGTGTCTATGGCATGAGCCTGACAGCCAACTGTTTGACACTGAGGCCACAGAGACAGATGGCAACCAAATGCCTTTTATTGCCTGCCTTTACCACTTGTGTGTCCCAATCACATCAGTCATGAACACTGCAGGGACTACATGACATGAAGCTCTCTCTCTCCCTCTCTCTCAATCTACAAAGCTCCCCAGGCCATCAGCCTATCAGATCAAACTGAATGCTGTGATACAATCAGTGATTTATGCTTTTCATATTTAAACCTGCTGCATTCTTCGTTATTTGTCTATGTGTATGTCTGTGCACATTTGCTGAGTGCGTACATATGGTAAATGTTAGTGTGTGTGTGTGTGTGTGTGTGTGTGTGTGTGTGTGTGTGTGTGTGTGTGTGTGTGTGTGTGTGTGTGTGTGTGTGTGTGTGTGCTTTAGAGTGTCATATTGCCATGCTATTTGCTGACACAGCGCCTAGAGCTACAAGTCGCACCTGGTGTGTGAGAGCAGTTCACCAGCTGCTGATGCTTGAGTGTCAGATCTCACGCACACACACACACACACACACACACACACACACACACACACACACACACACACACACACACACACACACACACACACACACACACACACACACACACATTCATACTGTATGTACACAACTGTATATTTGTTCATTCCATACCTTACACATGTGCGCATGTATACATATGCGTTTGCATTGACATATGCTCCTCCGTGTCACGCATGGCAGATAAAGCATGAATGTATATTCTCCTTTCACAAGTGCAACAAAGAATGACACGCACTGCAATGAGATATTGTATGCATTTCCTCCTGGGACACAATGAAACTGAATGTACTCTGTGATGGGCTCTTCTGCAGGCTGTTCTAACACAAGTTATCAATAACTATTATATATAATATATATACTTAATTTGTCTGGACTGTCAATGCATGCATAAATATATACATGCAATACTTAGCTATAATGCACCTACACACAAAATACTGAAATTCTTGCTTACCTAAGTACCCATAATTTAATATAAAACTGAACTACTGAAAATATTATTATGACTCACTTTCTTGCTGAGAATTAAAAGAGAAGATTGATACCACTCGTGTATGTGAAAGTGGATTTGATTTTCTCATCTAAGTCTTTGTATAAGAGCAAAAAAAAAAGTATTTCTCAAAATGTTAAAGTATTTCCTAAATAGTTAAAAGTCCCGATTTCCTGCTAAATTCCCTTGTAGTATGAATTGTATTATAGTGTTAATATACAAATGTAAAATTGAATGTGCTTTGTGGATTGATCCCCTCTCAGAAAATCTACCGGTTGACTGCAAAATTCTATTCATGGTGTTTGGCAAACGATTGATAGGTCTAGTTTGGATTTATTTATTCTCTGACTCATTTAACTGTGTGAAGGTACATTTTAACAGTGTCTTTGACATTGTGAAGTATCCACAGCTCAGCCCTCATAATTCTTAACTTGGTCATGTTCCTCTGGCTGTTTACTTTGTCCCAGCCAAGAACCAAGTCACAAGTGTTGAGGTTTGTACCCGTGCACACAGCTTTCCACTGATAGCACACTAAGGGAATTCACACTTTGTCCTGACCGCTTCAAACAAGACATGTAAGATCAAAGACTGTCTAGACTCATAACTACCGCAGGACGGTGCTGTCAAAGTAAAGCATGGAGTCGCCTGACATTTTGTTGAGATAAAACAGGCATGTCACAATCTCGAATCAAACAGCAATTTGACAAAAGTGTGTGGCTGAAGCTGAAGATAAGGAATCAAAGTTGAGCTGGCACCAGTTGAGCCACCATTGGGGCTTGAAAGGTGACGCTAACAGAGCTACTATCACTTTCTTCCAATACACACTAATCTAATCAGTTGTATTACAGTAAAGACAGACTGGAGGTGAAGCAGTATAGACGCCAGAAGCCCAACACTCCAGAGATTAAACTCGCATCAGACAAGAATGGAGACAGGACTACTAATATGGAGTGAAAGCGGCACTTTCAATATGGAGTGAAAGCGGCACTTTCACTGCATGTACATGAAAGATTAAAACTATTTATACAAGATTTACACCGGAGATCACAATTAGAGAACAAAGTAATCATACTTGATTTATACTGAAATACTGTTGTTTTCTATGTGGCTGTACCACTGATGTACTAACATGTTTTTTTTAAATAACCAAGGCACATCAACAAAAAATCTTTATTTTGTGAAAAACAGTGAGCAAAATTCAGCACATCTGCGTCCATAGGACATCACTAGTTTCTCCCACTGCTCTGGTTTGATCTTGCTCCACTCTTCTTACACTGCTTCACCTGTTTTGCAGTGTGACAGGGGGCATGAAAATTGCGGGCTGATTGGGAGACAGTTGCAGTGAAGGTATTATGAACTGCAGGAGGTTCACATAAACGTTTGAATTCACCCTGCCATGTAGCTCTACAAGAGGCCCAACTCCTGCTGCATAAAACATCCCCCAAACATGACACTTCCTTCTCCAAATTTAACCGACTTCTTTACACACTTTGCGTTCAGTCTTTCCCCAGTTGCCGAACATAATGTTTCCCACCAAACACAAATAAATGGAACGTACTCTCATCACTGAAGTCACTCTGGGCCAGTTCTCCTCTGTACACACAACATGCTCCTCAGCAAAGGCAAGTCTAGCCTTTTTATTATTTCTGATGATGAGAGGTTTGGTAACTGCAGAGTGGGCTTTCAGTCCAAAAAGTTTTAAACCCAGAGTCTTTGTATAATCCTGCCCTCCATCCTTCTTGTGCACTTGTTTTACGTGGATGGCTTAAATGCCCAAACCTCTCTTGCAATGGCTTAGAGGGTCATCCATTTGGCCTTCATTTGGACAACTTGCTGTCTCGAGGTTTCAGTCACCTTAGAGCGGCTCATCATCTTGCAAAATAACCAGAGCTGCCAGATAAATAGGATGTGTCGCACAATTAAGTAAATTGTCACCAAGTGCCAGATTATAACCAATAACTGGAAGGTATCTGAAAGTGTTCTCTAATTTTGCTCACTGCTATTTTCACAAAATAAAGGTTTTTGTTGAAGTGCCTTGGTTATTTAAAACCACATGCTAATACAACAATGGTATAGCCACAGTGGATATTCCATCAAATTCTGGACGATACAAAATAACAGTATTTCAGAATAAATCAAGTAGTAATAATTCTTCTCCAATTTTGATCTCCAGTGTATATTTGTGTTTTATGTATTTTGCATATCAGCTTTATGTTAGTGTTTATACAGTCTTGGTTTTTGAAGGTCTCATATGCACATTTTTAGAATCATACTTGTATTTTAGGTTTCTACTAGAACATGTTTCCATGTTTTAATGTTCAAAAATGCTTGATTTTCATAAAACATCTGAATATACCTGTATTCACCCTCTATCTGAAACACTCTGCACCGTCATTGCACCCAGATGACAAATGACTGTAACGGCACTTTCTACCTAAGTATTATACAGGCAGCTGTGAAATAACAACCGTACAGAAGTCCTAATGTCTCGTTTAAAGACACAATTCTTGAAAACAGTATTTTAACAGCACCTTTACCTGCATTTTTTTTTTTTAAACATGGCATCTCTCTGTTTCCAATATGGAACCTTTAAAGTTGTAATCCGTAAGAATTGAGATCCATTGTTTCTAGTGGCGCCCTTGGCGGTAAGATATTATTGCAGGCGCATCTCAGGGACTTCATCCTTTCGAAACCGCACATTGGCCACTGTATGACTTCAGTTGATTGTCAGCTCTTACCTGCGTGATGCTGCCTGATGCCTTCACATACTCCACACCGATCGGTCGGTAGAGAGAAGGGGAACGTTGTAAAATGCGTCCCTTACTGTGCGACACGTTTGATTTTAGCGCAGAGTCGCCACAGACACTCAGATCATATGTTTCAGCAAAGCAGCAAATACAAGCACTTTCATTATGCTCAATCACCATTGTTTTAACTAACTTTTTTATAGATAGTAACTTAACAGACAACTAATTAGATGAAAATCTTACAGACTATAACTTTCACTCAAAAGCTGCCTCTTTAACAACTGTAGCTCAAGTATCAGGCCTGTTTTTCTCCAACGGAATTTTCTACATGCTCAGATTTTGTTGACATATTTGTTTGTGGTGGGGCAGGGAGGAGAGAGCAGGGCGAGGTGAGAGGCAAGGAAACCATCATACCCCCTTCTGAGATGGACAAGCCCCTATTATCCCTTCGTCCACCCCCCTTCTCCTTCTCTGAGTGGGGGCTCATAATTGGACCTTTGTGCTGTGTGTGAATTCTTCGCCTGCACACACTTTCCCAGACTGTGTCCGGCCACCAAACAGATGGGGTCTGTATGCAGAGGACACACACACACACACTGCCCACAAACATCTACACACACACACACACACACACACACACGCACACAGCGCGTCGGTTCACGGGACATGTCGCACACCCATGCCAGACCCTTCTCATGCACAATTAATAAAAAAAAGTAGCACAATAACAAGAGAAGGAGTTTGAGGAGCCCTCAGACCCTGCAAGGAGGCCTTGCAACCCTGAATCCCGGGGTTTGAAATGCTCAGAACATTCAATTATGTTTTTTGTAACTGGGACGTTTGAAGTCATTGAGGGAGAATGCATCATTTTTGGGGAAGGGGGGAGAAAAAGGCAATGGCCAAAGGTCTATTGTTTGGCCTTTCTTTGGCTTTGTTCACATTATTGAACATTGTGGTAAGTAGCATGGCTTGGAAGAAAGCAACATATTGCCAAGGCAACCAGAGCCTGTAATTGTCTGTTAGTACTTTAGAGCTTGCAGCTGCACAGGCTCTTCTCTGACAGAGCCCTGTTTTGGCAATTGGGGATAATGGCAAGGAGTGGGAGTTTGGAGCAAGGGGTGGGTTGTGTGTGTGTGTGTGTGTGTGTGTGTGTGTGTGTGTGTGTGTGTGTGTGTGTGTGTGTGTGTGTGTGTGTGTGTGTGTGTGTGTGTGTGTGTGTGTGTGTGTGCTGATAGGGGCCTCCTATTTTTTCCATCTTTCAGAAGTATCAAGCTTTTCCCTCCTTTTTGTCCTCCCTTTTCTCTGCACCTATACTCTCTGATTTCATCAGCTTGTTTCTGCCACTCATTCACTTTCCCACCTCATCCCTCAGTACGTCAGCAGCTTTGTCACATGCCCTCTTTACCGTTTCACTCATTCTGTCACCCCCCCCCCCCCCCCCCCCATGTCAGGTAGCTCTGCATGTGATGAGATAACCATGTACTGTACAGCCGATTTGCTCCATAAGTCAGCCACTTGTTAGGCTGTCAGATCTGCTTCACTGGAATACTACAGCAAACAAGCTGCGATCCATATCTCCTGAGCATCGCTGAGCCTGTTTAGTGTCAGGACAGTGTCAGGTAAAAACACCACCTATCCATTGTAAATGTCTGTATGGTGATCGTTAGAGAAAAGAGTATATGATTAATGTCCCAAGATAGATATCAGATAGCAGTAAAATTGTTGATTTGTATAAAAGAGACAGAGACAGATTATAGAGCAAGGCAGAAATACAGATTGTTTGAAGACGTGTGTGTGTTTAAATGCACATGATCATGGGTGTCTGTGTTAACCAGTCTGTCTGTCTACTTAGATCATTTATATCTTATGACAAATAGGAAACATCTTGCAAAGTACGTCTACTTTCCGCCATTTAAGAGCAAGACAAATTGGAGCAGAGCACTTTCACAATTCAAAGCAAACAACATGATGGATTCTGGCAGGGATTTCCTCCAAATCAATAGTCATGCTTTTTTGGATGGAATGTTACTGGAACATCTGCTGCCCGAGGTCTGACCAGCAGGTGCTGCAGAGCGGCACAGTGTCGTGAGAACACAGAGCCCGCTGGGAGCAGGGCAAGGCCAGGTGCCAGATCCATGTTCATCTGTGGGGGGAATCCACTTTATTAAGCCAAGCAGAACTGTAAACTTGATCCAGGACAGAGCAGAGTTTAACACAAGGCCAGCTCGCCCACGCAGGCTAACATTGTCTCACGAGGCTCTGCACTGCTAGGAGATGGGTTACTCACCAATATTCTTCTAACTTCTTCATATCCCTGTCTATCACAACAACTGCTGTTGATGCAAAGCAAGCAAAATATGTCTAATTTGCAGTGTCAGTGGGAAAAATATTTGCAGGAAAGTAGTTTTGTCTGGCTACATAGTCTGCATACTAGGGGGAAATTTACAGAGGGAAAACTATTCAGGAGAAAAAATAACTGAAACGACACATCATCCAGAAATGTTTGTTTTTCCCATTTTGGCAGTATTGACATAGCTGTTCCTTCGTTCCGGCCTGTCCTGTCCTTTCACAAACACACCCAGCAAACCTTGTCGCTGCAAGCCTTCACCACGGCAACAAGCCCAGAGGAATTGATGATTTTCAACACTTCACCCTCAGGGAGTGTGTAGATTGCTAACGATGAGGACCGCAAGGTGTGTCTACGAAGAAAAGACAATCACACACAAAAAAAGGGTTATTATGGAATTTTCTTGAATAAGGTGAAGATGAAGTGATTTTCACACAACCCTGACATTTGCTTGTTCCCCCAAACTCAGTAATCAGACACGCTGCGCAAATCCTTTTTGTTAATTTGGGTTTTGGTGCCAGAAATGTGGTGTGATATTTCACTGAGAGGGGAGAATTGTAAAGTCCAGCTGTTGGGTTTGACAGCTTTAGGGCACAGCTGGTCTTAGTCTGTTCATGTGTGCGTGGGTGGGTGGATGTGCGTGTGTGTGTGTG
Source organism: Echiichthys vipera (assembly GCF_963691815.1). Lineage (NCBI taxonomy): Eukaryota > Metazoa > Chordata > Actinopteri > Perciformes > Trachinidae > Echiichthys > Echiichthys vipera. The sequence goes on along the minus strand of NC_139825.1, from coordinate 37,224,114 downwards.
TGTGTGTGTGTGTGTGTGTGTGTGTGTGTGTGTGTGTGTGTGTGTGTGTGTGTGTGTGTGTGTGTGTGTGTGTGTGTGTGTGTGTGTGTGTGTGTGTGTGTGTGCGCGTGCGTGCGTGCGTGCGTGCGTGCGCGCATGGCTGATATGCACGTACAAGTGTGCATTACTTACCTAGTGGCTCATATCCGTTAACTCTATTCACTTTCATTTTGCTAAATTATTAATAGCTGATGTAATGAAGTTGGATGTTCACCAATTAATTATGCCATTGAAATGATGCAAGATTGAGAGAGACTGGAAAGAGATGTGATGAGGTGTGAAATATTTGTTAGATGGAGATATAAAGTCACTGAACATGAAATTATGAATATTTTATTTACCCGCTAAGATTGTGAAGATCTTTTATAGCCACATTTGCATGTCATCAACCCTTGCTCCCCTTGCTCTGACCTATGGGACTCCAGTGGATGGATGGAGGGAAGGAGGAAGGAAAAGTGAGGTAAGCAGCCCTGTCTCCTGGGTATGGTGGGGAGTTAGATGAGCCTTGGGTCTACCCCACAGGGATCAAAGGTAGCACAGTCAGACCTGAACACCGCGCTCTCCTCTCCTCCTGTCTCCTCTCCTCTCCCCCTATCCTCTTCCCCATTGTTCTCGCCTCTCCTTCTTATCTGATCGGGCATCCACTTGCTCCTATTTGCAATTCTAATGAAAATCAGACACCTGCCCTGCCAACCTTCGCCCCTCTCTGCAGATCCATGCCACAACAACAAGGAGAAAAATACAGAGAAGGAAAAGAGCCAGAGAGAAACGCGAGAGAGGTGAAGAGAGTGGAAGAGAGCTCCTATCAGAAGAGGGATATTATGTTACTGCTGGCCTGGTAGATTGGGTTGTCAGATGGCCCTGCAGAGGGAGAGAAAAATGGTGTTTTTCATTCTGGGTTGCAGAGGTCTTTTCACACAGTGAAATATGGGACCTAATCAACCCCATGGAAGGTCTGAAATCAGGATGATCCTGGTCTCTGTCATCCCTTACCATGTTGGTTGGGAGAGGTTGGAGTTTCACAGGTGGTGATGTTATGAAGTCCACAAAGACTGCGAAGCAATTAGTGCTGATATGCATCAACAAATTGAAAAGGAGCTTGCTTTTCAGTTTGGCCCAACCTTCAGATACCACTTCCACCTCCAAAATGTCATTTCAATTTGTCCCCTTAGCTTTATATATGGTGATTCCATACCATATAATGTTACAGAATGTGTAATACCGGGTAAAGACAGTGTTCACTCCAAACAAGAGTTTACTGTGCATTCTCCCCATTCACTTACCACATATATCACAGCACACAATCTGCACCTCTCACTGGCTGTCAGTTGCTTTTAGCCAAAGGTTGAGAATATCAGCAGCCCTAAAATGGGGTCTTTAACAGTCAGCAAACTAAAGAGATGAAAAGAAGCAGGCGGTGAAGGAGGGAGGTCAGCATGATGCTATCAGTCCATTACAGACCCCCTAGGACAAAGGCAGCTTCTCTCCCTTTCAGTATGGCCTAGTTGTGGCCAATGCAGGGCCACTACGCTGCACATATGGTTACCTACACAAAGAGGCCTTGATGCAGGTGTCAAGAGGTGCCACTCATTTTGACTGGTCTGTGTGCTGAGTTCAACCCTTGTTTTAGGTTACTTTCTACTGAGGGACAAAGTAAAAGAGGCCCCAAAAGACAAGGCCTTCTTCGACCTTGGCCTTTCAAAAGAAAGACCTCTTTTAAGTAGACCACCCTACGTGTAAGGTGGATGATGTATCGGAATTTAAATATTGGATTTGATCCTGATATCCTTTGACATTCGGCATTTGCCGCAGCCACAGGAAAGCATGTGCTTTAGTATCAACATTCACATTCATTTCGGCCTTGACTATAACCCCCCTAAGCCCCTTAGTTTGTCCCCTTCCCAGTAAACCCAGTGCTTGTTTGCTGGGACAGAGAGAAAGGTTGTTGTGCGGGGGGCCTCGGGGACAGCGAAGAAAAAACAAACACACCTGTTTTCCCCCCTTTTAACGCCTTCCCGACTCCCTCCCTTTTGGAGCAGCCACAGGGGCATGGAGAGTGGATTGTGCCGGTGCTTAATCCAGACGGGCGAGGACAGCGGTATTGTCACCCATTTAGAGGGTGCTGGGGACACGTGGCTCACCCTTTAGCACGCTTGAGAGAGTATGGGTGAAGGCAGGCTGCGGGCCGCAGTGGCAGGTGCTGTGACGGATGTCCTGTGGAGTGCCAAAGCAAACAGAGGGAGGCGAGGTGGGGTCAGGGTGGGGCAGTCAGAAGGTTAAAGCGGGTATGGGGAGATTAGTGTGCCATGGCCCTGCCCTTTAGAGAGAGGAGAAGGGGAGGGAGCACAGGGGAGGTGTGGGCAGTGAAAAAGAGAGGTGTCAGGACACAGGGTCACATTCTGCTGCATCATGCCTATGTGTTGTCATGCAAGGTGCTGAATGAATGACCTCGGAATAGAGTTCACTATGAAATAAAGCAAGACAGAAAATGAGAAATGTCCAAGTCAGCTTTCATTTCTTGGCCAAACAAAGAGGCAGTGTTTGAAGGGCAATTCAACTCTTCATCTACTTGCACTTGTAAGACAACTTTGAAGTCCAGCTCCAACCTGCAGCAGCAGCAGCAGTGGGAGGAAGTATGAATCAGGTTTAGTTTCATTTGCCTCATGTCCTCTAATGGCCCACCCAATCACCAGGACATGAGCATTACACAGAACATGTGCACAGGAAGCATGGAGGTATTGCTGTTACACAACAGAAACCAGATACGCCTTGTTCGCTAACCTTGGGTCCCTGTCCTGCCCTCAGCCCCCTTGTACCATTATGAGGGCGACGAAAGAAGGGCACAGAGAATGTGTGAGCTTAAACCTATTTTGGACTGAGCACTGGTGGGCAGCTCCATTAGCAGTAAGGACATATTTCTGCATAAAAGTTTGCATGGATGTTGTGGAGAGTTTTCATTGTTAGCCAAAGGTCCTAGATACATCTGGAAAAGTATTTGTATCCATGGCAATGACATTCAGGGGGACAGGGCATTGAATTAGGGATGGCTGGGAGAGGAACAAGAACACTAGAGAAACAAAGATTAGCCAGGAGGCTGTGATTTTGATCAGGCAGATCTAGGGACCTATACAGTCCATGCCTTTTTGATCTGGGCTTTTGACAGTGGGCTTGAACCCGAAATGGAAAGAAATAACCTGATCACAATGGTGCAAATATAAAGCATTCTCTACTAGTTGAGCATCATTGCAAGGGTGGTCATCACAGGGGGAACACGAATGAGAGTAGCAGGTGGCAATATAAGTTCCTGTTGCTTGACCTATCCATGGATCTCAGGGAGCCCCTTAGACCAGTAAAACTTATTTCAGTCCAGTCAAACTGCTGTCCTACAGAGGAGCAAGATGCCATAATCACACATTTTCATATAATTGAGCCAAATGAGCCATTTTCTTATGTTCTCTGTACAATGTCAGATGAATCAGGCCCGGACATTGTCTGAAGTTTCTCTTTCACACATGTAGCACACAACAGGATATTGTCCATGTCAGTTGCGTTCTCACTTCTGTCCTTCCCTTTTACGCCAGGTGTTGTTCTTTTCTAGCTGTGTTGTTGCTGTGTTGGTATGTTGGTGTCTGTAGTTCGTTTTTGTCTGATTGCTGTGGTCTGGTGTGAAATAAACCTAAACAGAACAGAAAAACAGACTTACATGAAATATTGGTTTGGGCAAAGGGTGGGGCCTGAGTAGAGCATGCAGAAGGCACGACATGATGAGGATTACACTGCAGTCATGTAGCCAGTTTGTTATTTGGTCGGCCCTTACCTGACTGAAGTTCCCAGATCTCATTGTCTCTCCAGTTAGACATTTTCATTGCTGACTTCATGTAACTCACAGTTTTCTTCCCACCCTCAGAAGGTTGTTTTATTTCCATTTCGCACAAGCCGCATATTTGAACAGTCATTGTGATTTGTCTGGGCAACAAGTTGCACTATTCACACATGGGCTCAATCATGTAATCGATTACACAGACTTTTTACTGGGAAGTTAGACATTTGTTTCTTTCATTTCATTTAATTTCTCATATACAGTAAAGCTCTGCTGGGTAATGTCTAGATAATAAAAAAAATTCTGTGCATACATTCTGTATAGTGTTGCACTCTTACTGTACATACACAAGGTAATGGAAGTGACTGTATAAGGAATGAAAAAGAGCTTGAGAGAGGAGTTCAAACCTTGCTTCCACCCGATCAGCAAATTACTGTATAAATTACTGTATAAAAAAGGGATTTCTGGGGGACAGGATTTCAGACACTTTTGACTGTAGCCCTTTAGTTAAAGCAAGCTGATGCCCTTACTCTTTCTTGTATAGTTTTTCATTATTTATCCACAGTGTACTGTTCCAAAACCAGGGCAGAGATATCTGGTCAACCAAGCAGTACATGAGCAGTAAACATGAGCCGCGGAATGTCTGATAGAAGTTCAGAGGTCAGAATGAAGCATGCCTTGGCAGGGACAGAGGGACATAGCCACCTGGTCATCTGGGTTAATTATAAATGTAGCAGTCCGCAAGGGGGGAAGATGAGCTGGACAGCTGTCTTTTCAGACACACATATAAACACACACATACTAAGGATCACAGCCCATATGCATGGTTCACTCCGCTGAGCACCAGATCCCAGGGGCTTGTAGTGGCTGCCAGGTGGAACTGGGGATAAGTTCACCATAATAGCCGCCAAACTCTTTTTCATTCTCTCTCTCTCTCTCTCTCCGTCTCCGTTTCTCTCTTAGAGCCTCCCACGGAAATACAAGAATGTTGCTTGGATTTGTCGACTGTTTTGAATTCTCTGGTACACTGATGACAATCCTTATAGGAAGTAGACCTGAGAGGCTCTTTGAAACAGAGAAATTATTGATTTATCAGGAGTTAGACATTGTTGATTGGGTGATGGAATAGGCTGAGTTGAGATCATTTCTCAAGGGACGAGATTCTATTTCTTGTCTTAAGGATAATTTCAACCAGTGTATGGAGAATTCCCTCAGTAATATATTTCAGGGTAGGGTTGTGCATCTTTGTCCCCAGACCACAGTAATCGTTATACAAACAATGACGATATTCATAAAAGAAACCTCCTCCATTCAAATAGCAATTTCTCGCCATCTCCTCTTAGCTGTGCCAATGGAGCTCTGCACTAATAGGTTTGTGCTTGGTTTAATTGTGAAATAAGTGTTTCTCCATGCACAGGCAGGAATCTGAAAACCCCACAGGTGCGACTGTGAGACACAAACCAGCACACACATGGTTCGATCGCGACATGATGACGAGCCACACAGCAGAGGATGCAGAAGTACTTACACAGAGGAGGGCAGAGGGAAAAAACCAAAGCAAGAAGATGTGAAATGATAAGGGGGAAAAGGGAAAAGTAGACACTACAGGAGTGATAAAAAAATGTAATTGTAAATCAAGCAAGAAGGGGTGATAATTTGCCAAAGATGCTGGTAACAACCCTGTGTCTTCTTCACAGGTTATGAAACTGGACACACGTTGTATTGTAGATATCAGTCATAACCAGCACCTGTGTTTTTGACTTGATAATATTTCACTGGCTGGTGTTGATGGAGGTAAAATGATAAGGCAGATTATTTTCTGCTGATCTTGTACATAAAGCAATGCTCTGTTTGAGAAGACACTGAAAACCTGTGGTCCCAGCTGATAGCAAGTTACTTGAAATATGTCTTGGTTTTCTCTACCAGATACAAGAGATCTAGAAAGCAGACAACTTGTGTTGAGCTTGAGCTTTTGTGGAGGCATTGTCCAAAAAGAGCTGACTACACAGAAACAGAACCCCCCTCCTCCCTATGAGAGAGCTTTACTTTATGCAAGTGTCCAGTCACTGGAAAAGCCATTGCCGTAAAGTGGAGGGGTTATCCTGGCAGGGATGTCTTTTCACTTAGAAAACCCATAAGAATCCAAGCCCTGAGCATAATGCCTCCCCTGACACACATATCTGAGATAGCAAAGACTGCACTAGGCCCACTGTGTTGGAAATACACAATTAGATTGATAATGGCTGAATCACTCTCATGGCAACAAGAGAAACATTGCATACATTGGAGTTTTTGGAGCAAACCATTCTAAGGGACTCCCTGCATACCTTCATTGTCTTTTTTCTGTGTGCATTAGGAATAGGAACATTAAAGTTTGCTTTGACGAGCCAATATGTATGTATGCATATAAATATATAAATATACAGTATATGTGTGTGTGTGTTAGAGAGAGCCTCAAGCCCCAGGCCATGGTGCGTAGCCCAAGACTTAAATAAAAAGTTGAAAGCCAGGGCCCTCAGTGCTAGGGTCTTCAGGGCTCCAGACCCCTTGTTGTTTAAAATGTGAGCTGACCTCAGCACTGATAGTGTGAGGGCCCCCATGCTCCTTGGCGTTTAAAGAGTGAGTTGAATGCAACATCTCAAGCCAGACAGCTACATTTGATGATTTTGTGGATGATTTTGCAAGGAGGAAGGCAAGAAAGAGAGATATAGGAAATCATGGGAGGGGGGCTTCCAAAAGACATCTGACCAGGGGCCTCTCAGGACCATAATCTGGCCCTGTGTGTGAGTACAATGTATGTGAGGTTTCATGCAAATCAAAGTGCACATTTGAAGGATGCAAGACAGCTTCGTCATTCAAGGGCACATGACATTAATATGATACCCTTCTTCCAACCTTCTCATAGCAGTGCCAAACCATGAGGAGGGGGGAAAAATCATTTTGTGATTGCCATCTTCTTCTTCTTCTTCTTTTTGAAGTCCAATCCATTAGGCTCGTGTTGTTTGGCATATCCAAGCAGAGGAACATCCTTTCATTTCCAACCACACAATGACAGCTGGAGGTAATCTTCTGCATATCAACCATGCCAACCCACTTCTTCTCACAGGCATCTGCCTTTGAGAAATTACAATGTCACCTGTCACTCACAAGCACCATTAAACCACTCAGGCTCCAAAAGATCTGATTAGGTGGGCCTGCCAGCATTTTACTCACAAAGAAAATGAGATGCCCTGCTTATCATGGTTGGAACCCTCCAGTCAACAGCACAAAGTTGGCCAGAAACACAAGATGGATAGAAAGTCTAAAGACGTGGCCTGATATAAATGTTTCATGGATGCATGGATTAATTCTGAAATGTATGTAGTTGTATCAATTTTTGCCGTACGTACTCAGAATGGATCAATAAAGTAATTTACTTGATGGTAAAATAATTTGTTCTCTAATGACTGTTGAGTATCATCATTCTTGTTTCTAGTATGTTTGCTAATATTGGTAAAAGTCCAGCAAGGTAGACTGAAGAGTACATCTTTGAATTGCACCCTGCTTCAAAGGCGCACTGTAATCGAAACTGAACTTTGAACTCTAATTCCTATAGTGCATAGTAAAAAAAAGCAGTTTCTTTCTGTTAAAACCTTACCTTGAAAAAGAGCCCTTTCCTTTTGACCAGTTTCAGTCTGAGACACCATTTTCTCTGGTCAGAGAAGCTGGACTGTCACCCAACTATAGCATCCAGCCACGGCCAAACAAAGCAAAAGTGCCGATCAGCTGCACGTTGAATCCAGCTGTTGCTGGGGCTGGAAGACATGGAGCAGAGAGAAGGGAGGTGACTAAATGTCCAGTGTGGGAAGAAGGGAAGGAGCAGCGGTAAGGTGGCAGCGGTGGCGGGAGTGCAGAAAGTGAATACGGGGAATGGAAGGGATCAGACTGGAGTGCTGGAGGAGGAATCGGGTAATCTTTGGCCAAGGCCTGAGGAACTATATATATGACACCTTCATAAGAGAAGGTTACTCCAGGCTGAGCCAGCTTCCTGGAGCACAATTCTCAGGAAAAGCTGAAGGATACATATACACAAATCCACACAGACAAATGCACACACATGCACACACAGAAATATTAACAATCACAGATAAATATTCAAAGATGAAGGCAGACAGCGAATCACGTTCTCAGCAAAAGTCCAGTTTGCCAGCGCACACACTTATTGATTAGTCAATATGGGCTAGCACAAACAGGGCAGCTTCTAACAGCTGAGTGGTGAAATTGGAGGGCTCCACCCAAACAAAGCTTAGCAGGTCACAATCAGTTCAATACTTTGCCAGCCCTCACAGGACCACAGGAACTCTGCACCATGTGCAAAATCCTAAGGAGTCATTTTTAATCTCATCAAATATCAAACATTACACTCATGTGATCCCAAATATTTAAGCAGGAAATAATAGGATAATGTAAAGCAGCAGTCTCTTAGAAGTCAACTGAAACATTTGGCATATCAAAAGATAGACTTTCCATATGATGCAGGACGCATTCCTAATGATGCAGGGATGAAAGAATCCTATTAATCTTGGATGTCAGGTCATAAACATCCATCATCATGCCTAAAGATGAAAAGAACATCTTATACTTGATCTATTATCTGTTATGTTATCCATACTGACTCAGCTTTAGCGCTTACATTGTGCACATATTACAAAGATAATTCTGCTGAGGTTAGAGAAAGTCCTTATCCTCTCGGGTGAAGTGTCCAATCAGTAGGTGGTGGTCTGGCGATTGACATCTGAGCGAGATGTGATCACAGATAGCCCTGCCTCTCTATTCCACCTAGAGCTGGCCCGGCACTCATGACTGACAGCTCTGCTCTTAATAATTCATCTGGTCCTGGGTGTCTGAAGGTCAGGAGATCATCTGCTTGGGCGCTGAGGAGAGGTGGCACTGTCATCAAATATTTATTGACCTGCTGTACTCCCAACACACTCTCAAAATACACAATCTCTCTTCACTAGACACAGCACTGATTCGCACCCAGCAGATTCAGCGGAATAGCAACTGCACTGATACTGTTTGACTGTGTGTAAAGGTTGCTGGTTGTGGAAGTGGGGTAAAAAGGTACGTGTGTGTGTGTGTGTGTGTGTGTTGAGTGAGCATATGGATTTTGAGACAGTGAACAGAAGTAACTGCTGATGAGCAGAGCAGCCAGATGGAAAATAGCACTGAATGCACTAAACATTACGATGCTGCTAATACATTATGTTCTGCAATCACAAAGTAATGCCATGACTGACATTGCACATACTGTCAGGGAAATTGAAGTATTTGTCAATCTGCAAAGTTGTCCCATATTTGTGTCCATTGCCACTATGGTCATGATAAGAGTTTACTCACTGCCTCCTTTGTAGATAATTTGGGATATGCGAGAATGGCATCACTTGTAGCATGTGAATGTGCCTCCTGCCGTTCTTTTTTCAAAATGTGAGTGTAGTAGAGATCATCTCAGTCCCATGCAAATCCCTGTAGTTTTTGCAATAAACTGGATAGCATAGTTGATCTCCCTGCCTGATCAACGTCCTGTTTGACGCACACAAGCAAATAAAAAAGTAATTCATGCGCTCATATTCTCCATGCAGCTTTCTTCTAACTGGCATCAACCATAAAATCCCTCTCCTGCCTCCAGCTGGTCCAGAACTCAGCAGCCATGCTTCTCATCGGTTTTAACAGGCAACATCACAGCACTCCAATTTGAGCCTCACTTCACTGGCTCCCTGTACATTTTAAAATTGATTTTAAAATTTTACTGATCACTTTTAAATGTGCTTTTGCTTTGTATGTCAAAGCACTTTGTAAACTTTTGTTTTTAAAGGTGCTATATAAACACAGTTGTTATTATTATTATTATTATTATTATTATTATTATTACTATTATTAATAATAATAATAAATATAATAAAAAATTGGTGTCTCCAACTCTCCAAACTACAAAAATAAAATTCTCTCCTTGCAGCTAATTGCCCTACAACAGCTATACAGTTTATTACAATAGCTTCAGGGACTATCAGAGGACTTCCCTCTGGTAAAATTCACACAAACATTGCAACACTTTTGTGGCGATTAAACCTGCACAAATAAGACAAAAAGAAACAAAGAATCCACAACGTGTGATATGCTCATGTGCTATTTGCATGTATTTAAATAAGGCAATGTGCATATACAGTATGTACTTGGCGCCAAACTGTCCCTTAAATGGGCCTCAGACAAACTAATTCACAAAAATTAGCCAGGCTCAGTGAATTCTTTAGCATCTTTAGAGACTCAGTGGCAATGAACTGCATTTATAAAGGGTGTCCTCCAGTTCAAATCATTTCATCTTCTTTTGCGACCTTAAGGTGTTTGATTAAAAGGGTTTAAAAACGTAAACTGACAGACTGCGATATTAAATCTTACTGTCACATTTAAATTGCCGGACTGAAAATTTGAGGAATGCCTCTGCACCTTGTCAGTCAGGACCTGTGCATTTTATTTCTCTCTTTCTCTCTGTAATCTTTATGCCTACTGTGTTCTTGGTGCAAAAGCAACATTTATACTTTGCAAAATGAATAACTGCAATCAGATCCTAAACAGGACAAATTGCAGTCAGATGCAAAACTTGACACTATTTCTGCTGCATAGAAGTTTTTGGAAAGCTGTTGGAGGAGGATTCTCCCTGTTTTGATTGATGTTGTTCTTGCTACAGACTGATTTCCCAAAGCTCTACAACAGAGGTGGTGAGCGAGATCTAATGACCACCAAAGTCATCATGAACAAAAATGTAAGAATAGTTCGACTTTTGAATACTGGAATCTCCCTTTAATGAAAATATCTTTCATGTAGTATACAGTACTCAAAAGTGCACCAGTCACATCAACAAAATTTACAATTCGTTACTAAGACTATAACAAACCTTCAAAAAGCTGTAGCCAATCATCTGGCCCATTACAACCCAGAAAGTCACTTTTCTGGTTTCAATTGAGAACATAGTGCTGTTCATATGAAATATTTTGTGAGCAGCAAGAACCTCCATATGTGGACATGTCTCCACCAGACAAACCCAGCAGCTGTATAGACGCCAGCAAAAGTGATGACCTAATGCTGGTCCTGCTTCATCATGATCACTCCTGACGGAGCATACAAACACACAAACACACACTCTGAAATACACATCCCCTATCTGAAGCCATAGTATTACGCTCCACTCACTCCCAGATTTCAGGCAGGTGCTGCTGTTGTTTGTTGGAGCACTTGGCAGTAAAGTCTTGGATTGCAGAATTTTGGTGCATCTGTATCAGCTTGATATGAGCAATTACGTGTTCCAGTGGTATGCTGCAGACCTAACTCACAGGGCCTAACTGTTCCAGTACAAGGTTTCTCAATCTGAATGGGGAGACTATGAGTGTTTATGCCTCTTAGAGAATGACTGTTTGCACATGAATTCAATATCTTTGTGTGTGTGCACTTGTGTAAGCAGCTGCATACTGTTATGTGAGTGTACTTAGAGTATGTGTGGTCGTTCCTCTGGTTATACCACAACCTGGGTGTAAAGGAAAACAGCGTGCTTCCTTGAGGTTTCCAAGAATGAGCCACGCAGCAACGGTTAGAAGCTCTGCTGCTGCTCATAAATCTGCATATCATACGTTACCAAACCTAACTGAAGGAGTGAGGGCATGGAGAGAATATTGAAAGACTTAAGTGTGTGAATGGAGTGAATGAATCTCTCTAATAACTATAGTGTGCTCATAAGAAGTGTGCCTTGTAAATTACAAAGTTGATTATGCATTTTATTCATGAGGTAAGACAGAGGTTGTTTATCGTACAGTGAGTGAATATCTGCCTCAGAATGAGAGTACCCATGCATGAGTAATTTTCTCCTGGTTAGAGGCTGATGAGTTGCGGATGTTTGACTAAAGGCGTGCACATCGAAGGTGGATGTGTCCACAATGACACAGCTGGTTCAGTGCCAGGGAGTGCAACTGGGTTGGAGGAAGAAAGAACTGGAGGAGAGGAAGTCCAGATGTCTCGTGGTCACAGACAAAACCTAAACCTAAACCTAGGATTAATATCTTTAATCAGTCCTCTAAAACTTATGAACATATGAACTCTGAACGATGTCAGACAAATTAGGTCTGGACATCTTCTGAAGTTTCTTTTTCACACTGTAGCACAAATGAGGAGGCTGTCAGCGTCACTTACTGAAAATACTCTGGTTAAGATGAGCCCAGGTAGAGCATGAAGGAGGCTGGACATGATATGGAATACACCGTGGCATAGCCAGTTGAAAATTTTGTCCCTTGCTGTTCCTTGTAGTGTTGTTGACCACTGGTGTTGGCGCCTACAGAAACAGAAATTCACAAATCTTGTTGCATCTCCAGCTAGACATTTTATTGATACGTTTTTAACATAGACTGTATTAAAAAATGGATGTAAAGATAGTTTGATGTCCGATTCAACTGCTTTGGACATTTTTGTTCTCATATACACTTACGCCAGGTAATCTCTCATTTCTGGTTTGTCGTGCATGTGATAACAGGGTTTTAGTTATATATATTTTGTTAAGTTTTGTCATTCCACTAATTAACATCAGCCAACACAACTGTTTATGTAACAAACTACTTCAACATCTAAGTGTTAAGTTGTTATTTTGCACTCAGAACAGTGTGATCTAATGTGCTATCATTTTATTTCCACGTCAATTTACCTCTCTGTAACTTGTCACATTAATCAGTCCGATTAATGTATCAGAAATGTTAAATTACATAGTTGGTAATGTATTTTGTTTGCTAATTGGCACCTTGCTGGAGATGCCACAGTTTTTTAATTGGCTTGACAAATACACTAGAAAACATGCAAACATGCAACCAAACAAAAATACTTACATGCAATCTGCATAACTATGTGCAATCCTTTTTGAGACACACAAGGCAAATGGCAGGGCAATTTTCTCTGCTTCCCACCAAAATTAAGGATCATACATAATTATAAAAAGACTATCAACAATGCAAATTAATTTCGCTCTCCATCTTGATCTGGGGAATTCAATGTTTCAGTAAGTGATAGTTATTGTAAAAAATATCACCTCACTATCACCTCACTGCTATGTTATCAAAAGCCAGGACTAGCTAGTATGTCAGAAGGCTAAACAACCTGACCGAGAGATGGCTACCAACTCTGGTACTACCCAGTTATTGTGCAAAGCAAACTATGCCTATAAGGGATGTATAAAAAAAAACCGGACATAGCTTCCAGGCCTGAGAAGTGAAGCCAATGCGAAAGTGGCTTAAACCTGCATTATTTTTAATGGCCAGTAGGGGGCGACTCTACTGGTTGCAAAAAGAAGTCCTATTGTATAGAAGTATATCAGAAAATGTTCCTACTTCTAACTTGATTTATTACTTCTACTACTGCTTTCCTAATGAGTATATGGTCTCAGTCACTTGTTTCAAGTCTATTTTTTTCCATACAGCATGTTGTTTGTAGAGTTAAATAGATGGTAAGCAGGGTATGCTTATGGTTTCCTTGTGATTGACAGGTCTTAACAATGCGTTATTATGGCACTGTATGTATATACATTAAATTGAACTTGTTTTTGGGTGTTTTTTCTGTTTTTGTCTTAGTATGTTCAGCGTTTAGCACCACATTCCTAACTAAGCTAGCTAGCGCTAGTGTTAGCTGGAAACTTAATGGAGACTTTGCCCATTTTCAACTGGCTCTGTGTTACTGCAGGGGGGGTAGTACATGAAGATGAAGAGTGCCAGCAGCCGGGGCTTCCTGCTCAGTTGCCAGGAAAAGTCCACAAAATAATTCATGTCAGCAGGTTGAAAATAAACTGTTCTGGCTCCAAAAAACACAATATAGTGGAAGCCAAATGCTAAACTCAAGGCTTTAAAACAGTAGTTCACAAACCAATGGGTGACATCACGGTAACAACCACTTCCTCTCTACATGTAGATAAATCCAGATATTAAAGATCTGGTGGGGCATGTGCTCCCCAGCCTCAATGGGCATGATGTGTTTGTGAGTACATACATATAATGAATGTGTTTCATTTCTGTTCATTTCTGAGATATCGCTCATCGGCTTATGTCATACTCATAAAAATCTTACAAATTGTCGCTGCATTCAAGTGTTCAAAGAACAATCATGACAAACAACTGCACATTTTGTGAGGATATACTGAAGATATGAGCAGTTGTGTTGGGGCTCAACGGATGGAGCCACAGGTGTTAAACAGTTAAGCGCTTTAGCTGCTCCAGGGGAATAGATGTTACTGAACCTGGATGGCTTCTCAAACTGCCCCTCTCTGCAGGGCAACTCAAAGCCTTGGGGTCAAAGATCACTGTGAGCTGCGATGGAAGCCATTTGTTTGGTTGTCATGGCTCAACAGGTGAGCCCCTGGGTGGGGGGACTCAGCTTCTCAAAACATCTCACCCGGCAAGAAAAAAAATAGCACCACAGGCTCAATATCAGGAATGTCCACCACACACGGTCACTCACTCACCACACATGTCACAACAACCCATGTTTAGCCTTATTCCACCCCGTGTTCACACAACTCTGTTTGCTTTGTAGCTTTGTGAGGGGAGGCAGCCCCGAAAAAATGCTGAAGCAGAGAGAAGGAGAAAAATGGAAAGACTAACCATGGCCACCATCGGTGCACAGCTCAGTGTTTGTTTTTGTTTGAATGTCACAGGGTCGAGTTTTTTTTTAGTTGAGGGAGACACCTGTGCTACGAGTGCCTCTGGACTGGTAGCTCCCCTCCAGCTGGGTTGTTTTGTATAGGAACCAGTCTAATCATCACATTGAACATGTTGCTACACACATTCCTCCTCCCTAGTCTATTGTACAAACTGTGTGGCCAGTGAAGCATTTCCTACAGAAGCTGCACAGCTCATTTATACTTCAGTAACTTCCATATATTCACAACGAGGCCTGATTGCTCGTTGGCCACAAGTCATTTAAAGTTAATTTTAAATTACATTCATCATTTATGGACAAATGATTTTATGTGAATGGTTGTTAATGTATTTTTTAAAAATGGTACACAAAATCTTTAACAAGTAGACCGGCAGTAAAAACAACTACATACACTTACTCAAGCACTGCACTTAATATAATAAGTGAGTTTACGAACAATTAATTTTATCCATTAATAAAAAATATGATGCATTCTAATAGATTAAACAATCCAACAGTATATAAAGTGCTTATGAATTTAAAAAGTTGTACATCAGCCAGCAACAACATTAAAATACTGTTTGCATGTTAAAGCATCAATAATAATTCTCAATGACTATTAACTACTTTTACTTATACTTTGTATTAACGATATAGTTATATAGTTTATATATTTATAAGTGTGTGTACTGTGAAACATGTCAATGTCATAACATCATCCTCTGAGATTGTGTGATACTTTTGAAAGCTCCAGAACAAGCGAGTAAGAGAACCTTTAGTGGACCTTGACTCAAAGAATGAACTGTCAAGCGCTACTGTACTTTTAACGTTGCCAGAGTATTTTTACATTGTACAATTGTTACTATGACTTAAATCAATTATCTGGATATATGTTCCACCATTGATACCCGCTGAAAATGTATACTAAAATATCTCATGTATGATGCCTAATGGTTAACTGAACATAGCCTGTTCAGAGAGTGGATCAGTCAACTAACAAGCATGAAGTTACGGTTCGAAGCAGGACACGACAGCGTATTAGATGAATTATCAGAAGGGGCCGTGACTATTTCAAAGCTGTAAAAACACACAAAAAACATCTGTGTGTGTGTGTGTGTGTGTGTGTGTGTGTGTGTGTGTGTGTGTGTGTGTGTGTGTGTGTGTGTGTGCGTGTGTTAGCAAGAGAGAAAGTGCAAAATATAGCAATTACAGACCAAGAAAAATAGATGGAACATCGTCTCAATTTTCCAGCAGTCCCCAGGCAGCACATATGCAAACATACACACACACACACACACACACACACACACACACACACACACACACACACACACACACACACACACACACACACACACACACACACACAGATGTCCTACGTCGTCCCGTTTTGATCGGCTCTGCAATAGAGATAATTATGTTTAAATGCAGCCATTTAAAGATAAATGAGCAATAGTAAGTAATGATGGCTTATTTCCCATCTGTCTGTGCATCGCTCAGCAGCTGAGTCTTGTGAATGAACATCAGTGTTCTGAATGCACAGAACTACTTCAGAGCCTCGATTTATCTCACCCCCTACAAGCATGTAATACCAAGCAGTTGAGAGGCTGTGTTGCACCCATAAAACCGGTCCAACTGCTATAAGACGAATCTCAGCTTGAAACAGAACGATATTTATTTTACGCTAAATAATATGGAGCAAGCACAGATGAAAAACAGAAAGGATGGATCTTTGTTACCACAACAGTCTTCCTGGTTCTGACTCATGAGCCAATAAACCAGAGAGTGAGAATGTTTAAGGAGAACTTAATGCTTTGCAGGTTGATTGAAACCAGGCCATTGACATGCAGGAGAGTGTTGTTGGGTGATTGAAAAAGCAACCGTGCAGAGGGAAAATAAAAGAGGGTTGCGGGCCGTGTGAGAGAGGCCCTGAAAAACATCCTGAACGCACTCAAACAGAAACCTCACAGCTTCTCCCAGAAACAGCGTGAAAGAAAATAGCCGCCTGGAAATGTGTTATTCTGTTTTGTTTGTCGCTGTTTCATTTCTACCATTGTCTGCTTCCTCAGAATCTTTTCATTTTCTCTCTCTCTCTCTTCTTCTCATACAGACAAACATACACACACCAAACAAGTCTAAGGCATGCAGGTGTGAAGGTTGGTTGTGTAAGCAACTTGCAGGTGCAGCTCAAATGTTTCTGCTATGACAAACGCTGCATTGCATTTCCACATTCCGGTACATTATTAACCCTCTGTTTCATTACAACTGTTTGAAAAGTCAGGCACTGAAGGGCAGATTTAAACATTTGATACATCTGTTGTTTATGTCATATGATACAGAAACTTCAAGGATTGCTTGACAAGGTTAAGCTGTCTGTAAAATCTTTTTGGAAAAACACTGAAAAGTTACTTACTTATGTCAGTTCAATTTGAGTGAAGCTTCTTCTCACCAACTGTTTTTGGCAGCACATACCAAACAAAAACCTTGTATTAAACTGGGCATGCAACTGGACAAAAGGTACAATTAGAATTTGGTGAAATAAGGTGGGATGTGTGCATCTGCTTAGCCTGACCTGCAGATCACAGTGTGATTGATAATCTTCTGAAAAGAAAAAAAAAGATCGAAGAGGTAGGCTTAGCATAGACACAGAGACTCCAATCTGACAGTGTCTTTCACATGAGCCCATATAACTGTCACCAGATGCGAGGTTTCCATTATACCATGTGGAGTTATGATGACTGGCACTAGAATAACTCTTTCACAGTTTAACAGTAAAAATGTAATATTTCCCATAAATTAACAGATGAAGCAAACTTTTTTGTGGCTTAATGGACTAATTTCCTGTCACATGTATTCTAAAATCAGCATCATCATTTTTAGCCAGCATGGGTCGATGGTCTGTCAGTCAGCTGGTCTACCACTTTGGTCCAGCCAGAAATATCTCAACATGTACTCGGTAAATTGCCCTAAAAATTTGCACAGTTATCCATAGTGCCCAGAGGAGGAATCCTACTGACTTTCGTGATCTCCTGACCTTGTTTTTTTCTAGTACTAGATGAGGCTACTGGATTCATTAGCATAACACTTTGACATTCATGATTCCCAATGAATCACATTGACTTGGATGATCCCCCAACTTTTGATTGGTGGTTTTGAGTGAAATAGCATATATCAGGTAGTGAATGGATTGCTATGACATTTGGTACATTCACGTGCCCTGGTGATCCCTTAACTTTTTTTTTGTTTCTGACCAAATACCCTCAAAACGAATTAAATTCCCATCAGCCTCAGATGCACTTTGTTTTAGTGTAATTAGCAAATGCTAGCATACTAATATGCTAAACTAAGGTGGTGAACGTGGTAAAAAAAACAAAAAAAATCAGCATGTTAGCATTGTCATTGTGCACATGTTGGCATGCTAGCGTTAGCATTCATCTTAAAGCATCTCACAGAGCAACTTGCATGCCTGTAAACATTAATGCTGTCTCAATGTGCCTACTTCTGTACTTAGAGTTGCTATTTTGAGTTTTGAGTTTGTAGTGCGTTCACATTGAGAAATAAGGCAAAAAGAAGTGCACTATGAGTACCTGGATGGTGCACTCATAAAGGTCAAACGTTGAGTGTGGAGCAATGGACACTACTCACCCTCACTGCCTTTATCCTTGGTACACAGCAGAAGCTTTGGGATCAGAAATGTATTTTCAAACTGCTTAAATTGGTGGGTGAGGAAGCTGCAGTGGTTGCGATTGAAATGGTAAACACTACACTAAAAAAATCTAAGTCAGCCTATATGTGTGTTTTTTTCTCTAAATACCACTAGTATACTTTAGTGGGATAGTGAGAAAAAAAGCTGGCATATATTTTGGCAGTCGACAATGACAGCACAGACAGTATTGCTCTGCCCAATTGCAATTAACCCTTTAAAAAAGAAGAAGAAGCTGTCAAATGTTGCACTTGTTATACACTACATAGTCATACTCAAGTAGTGTATACAGCAGAGCTATTCAATTGACGGCCCTCAGAGGAATATTTACTGGCCCTTTGAGTAGAAGCCTGTGTGAAAAAGTAATTCATTACCGCTGTCCTTTCTCGTATCCATCTCAGCGCTACCGTCTCAGCGCTACCATCTCAGTGTGTCAAGACTTGCTCCATGTGCTCCGCACGCCACAACGCTACGTATGCTCCCGCTACGCTCTTCTTCATGGGTTTCTGAATCCTCTTGGCAACAGCTCGCTAAGCTCTGCTCTGTTGTTGTTCTCAATCGTTTCAGTTTGGTTAAATCTGTGGTTAAATTACCACCACAATGTCTCTTTCTACTCCGAAAAAAAGAAAGTTGTCACAGAAAACCACCAGTTCACCAGAGACTGGACAGAGAAGTTTTTGTTGCCGTCACTGTGAAGCCTGTGTTTACTCTGCAGCCATATCGGTGAGTAAAGAGTATAAGTTGATAAGGCATTTTCAGAAAAATCATGCTACTCTGCATTTATGTTACGTTCATTTTTGTCAGTCCAGTTTTTGATGAATAAACCAATGTTTCATATGTGCTTGTAAGCCTGGTAAAGTAACTAGTGACTGAAGTAAAAATTGCGAAAAATTGCAAAAACTTTGCGACTCACTTCCCGAACTCCATTCAGTTTGGATGCCTAACCCTAACCATCTAACCATAACAATTTGAGGTTAATGCTGAACCTCATCCATCTCGCTTTCACAAGTCTTTGGTTACACTCTAGACACAATCTCTTTCCAATCAGGCATTTCCTGTCCAGTCTACTGTCCAAAGAGGGAAAAGAGAGAGAAGAAGAGGAATGGATGGGGGGGTCTATAGGAAAAGTTGGCGCCATTAATGCAGTGAACTGTCTGTGTCTGCGGGCACGCACACACATATTTATACCTGCAGATGGGTCAGTAACCCACAAATCAAATGTTCATTCACATGCCTGCGTGTATGCATTCATGAATATTGACATACACATACACACATGCATTCATGAATATTGACATACACATACACACATAACGGGCATGTCATGTAGAGAAACACAATATGGCAGGCATGCATGTCCATAGAAACCTGAAAGACAGCTTAAGTAAGCATACTGTACGTTCACTTTTTAATTATAGTTTTAGACAAAATTATAAAAGCCACAAATAAATGACTATTTTAATTAATTTGAACTCCATCTAATTTATTGAAGCCAACATTTTAAGTAGGGAAGCCCTATTCCAAACAGGTCCAAGATGAAATCTGAGATGAGTGTGTTTCATCCAAGACAATCAATCTTCACCCCTCAATGACTGCCAGACCTCAGTGCTCTGCATCTCACCTCAGCCCCGAGTTTGATTTCCACTGCAAATTTCCTGTTATGGTCATGTTTTTATCAACCTCTGTGTGTTTGACTTGGAGGCTCCTCACAGGTGTCAAGAAATGGGTTATTCTGAGGATGCAGTCTTACTTCTCCCAGCATGAGGTGAATTATTCAGCAAGAGGCTGAAATATTTGATTATTTCAACAGGACTGGTGATGATTTAAAAGAACATAATGCAGGTGTGCTGAGCATGGTCCTGCTGTGTGGCCTTTTTACATTTTTTATGACTTATAATATCATTGTTGTAACATTTCTATGGTTTATATTATAGTGCATCAGATTTTTTCTATCAGTCTTAATATACAACAAGTTATTTAAAGAAACAACAGGATATGAAGCAAGACACTGAGAGAGAGACAAATTGTGAGTGTCTGGTTGGAGTTAGACATGCGGAACTTTGGTGCATCTGCCTTGTCACGCTCCTGGCCTCAAACTGCCTGAGGTGCCCACACTAAATAAGCACAACAAATTCAGCACAGGAGGGGACGTGGGTGTGTGCTTGGAATGGGGAACATCAGGCAAGTTTGACACGTAACAGCACCTCACTGGCAAAACTAATCACCTTGTCATGTCTGGAGTGCAAAAGGTTAAATTGATCTGCAGGAGTTAAGTCAAGATGGAAAAGATCCAGACTAGTGTGTGATTGGCAATTCGTTGCTGTCAGTGGCTGTAGTGAACTAATGAGGAATAAATGCAACCTGTTGAATGTCTTATAAAGTGATAATAAAGTTTATTACATGGGTCTCCGATGTTCAGATCTTGTTAACTTGATTTTGATGCCTCTCCTCCACAATCCAAACATCTGATGTGTGTTCACCATTACAGTACATGTTTTAAAAAAAATTTTAAAAAATAGAAACTTACTAACCTAACAATGATGACATAATGACATTCCCATATAATGAATTGTATACTTTACGCAGGATTATATTTGTCTTTGATGTATCACAACTTAAACACAGTTCTTTCACCCAGGACACGTTGCCCATGTCCCATCTGAAACCAAAACTCAATGGTGACTTGTTTAAGTACATAACTTACATCCTGTAACAAGCATACTTATTTTAACCCAAACCAGGATCTTTTTCTAAACCTTATCAATTAGTTTTGTTTCAATTCACAATATTAACCACATGCTGAAAACCGACTGTTTCAAAACATTCGCCAGTCTCTGAAAATATGTTTCCAACAAAACGTAATTGCAGATGCAGCTTTGTTAAAGACATTTTTAGGAGACGGGGTTGCATGCCAAATGTTACCAGCCAGAGGATTCAGTTTTGACTGGCATATGGAAGTTGTCAAGATCTTGTGTAATGCTAGATGCTAAATTATCACATTTGATGGCATAGCAAATTGGATTTTGCAAACTTGTTTTGCGGAGCATTTCAAATTTGTCAAGGTGCTGAGGAATGTTAATTTCAACCGCATGGCTCATTCTTATCTCTGGATTTTGGATGATGGTTTTATGATTCATTCTAATGAGTTCTCCAATCTTTGAATTTAATATGTCCAACAATGTGCATACAGTGCTTATGTACCTGGGTGTGGGTTTGTGTGTGTCGGTTTAAAAAAAAAGTATGTTCATGCATGCACATGTTGATACATTAGGTGTGTCTATGTATCCAGGAGAAAGTGTGCTTGTATATATTTTGGCAGTACATGTGAAGCTCTTGATGTGACTTCAGTACACTGTGTTTGATATCTTGAACTCCAGCATTCCTCCAGCACCATGCAGCTCCAAAAGAATAAAGTGAAGGTGCATGCTAAAAATGTTATGAGTGTCCATCGGGAACATTTCCAGCTGGATGCAAAACCCTGACAGTTTTTAGCATTGCTTTCGCTCCACTTTATCTCTAGTGCTTGTTCTTTTACGGGGGAGAAAACATTAGCAGAGCAAAAACTCACTTTTCCTTTCACTCATTCCCAGAGTCTCTTTCCCCTGTTCATGTGCTTTGCTGTTTAACTTTGAGCATGTTGCAGGGTGGAAGACATAGGGCTTGCAGGATCCCAAAGCTCAGTGGTGTGGTGAGATGTCCCCTGTGCTGTAGAGGAACTGTACGTTCATCAGAAGCAGTGAACATCTGCTAGGTAGTTTAAATCTGGCCATGTCAGTTCAAGTTCCAAAGGCCTTTTTGTTATTGTCTTCTCTTTTTCCAATAAACAGATGCAGATAAAGAGATATCTTCAGTACAATATAAATCATTCTTTATCTCACCTACTTTCCGATTTAATACAAAGAGAATCCAATTGGAAAATCTAAGAGAGGATTTATTCTGGATATGTTTTGATAAAATCCTCTTTATTATATTCCGTATTTGAAAATTTGAAAAATCTATTTAGTCAGTATATACAGTCAAAAGAGTAGGGACTTCATAATTACACAGTATGAGTTATAGCCCACAGCCCCAGGGCTGAGAGGCTGGTAAGCTTCTAATAAAGGCTGAGTAAAAAAACAGTGAAAACCTTATCTCTTCCGTTTTTAAATGTTAAATGCCTCGTGCAATCCTGAATGTAAATGCTAAATGTGTGTAATTTTCTTAATTTTTACTTCGGAGGTGATGTAGAAATTCACTCCCTCTGCAATCCCTATTCCCAACAGCCTGGTACAGAAGGCAGACACACTGTTTCAAACACACATGCACACAGCCCTCAGCGCTGCTCTGTGGGTCTTAAGTGTGCATAACATGGCAGCCATTATCCTATTAGCAGCAGCAGAGGCCTGGGGGGTAGGCAGTGAGGAAAGAGCAAAGAAAGGAGCAAAGACATTGGCATTAAAAGAAAAGTAGGTACAGTCAACAGAAGGAGATGAAGCAACAGCCGATGGGTAAAAGGAGGGAGCCAAACATTGGTGTGGAAGGAGTAAGAAGAGCACAAGGGAAGAAAACATGCTGACATAAGCTTAGCAGCTATGGTTAAAGCAGTGCAATAAAACCCATAGAATTGTGGGGAAAGAAAAAACACACAGATTAATAAGGGATGGAGGTGTGTAAGAGACACAAGTACCTTTCACACATGCACTGAAAACCTGAAATTACATTTCTCGGCTGAGTTGTGAGAACGCAAGTGTCCGAATCAGTTTGATCAGACATCAAATGGAGTTTACCAAGTCTGCACTATATGTCTGATTGAGCCCATGTGTGAGAATTTGCAGCCAGCAAGTGGGCGTGTCGATGACGTTTCTATCATGAGACTTGAAAGACGGGAAAAAATGGAAGAAACAAAACATCTGAACAGAATATTTCCAGTAATTGAGAATACGTCCGCTGCAAATGAGAATATCCTGATGTGTGCTATGCACGAGAAAGTTTAGACATTGTCCTGAGTTCATTTGAGAAAACAGCAGCAAAGAGAAGGTTTCTGAGGCGACTGAATTTTAAAAATGATTCCCAAAATCTTTAAATAGCACTGAGAGACCTGCTGGATGTATATCAGTAGTACTCTGTACATGCATTTGAAAGCTGTAGTTATAAAGTACTTATTTTCTGTTTGAGCTTTAGCAAAGGCCCTACCAAGCTTGATTTGGCCGGCATCAACCGATCCCAGCTCCAAAGTCAATCTCCCCTTTGAACTGCCCAAACAATCGACTTTCCCAACCAATTGATTAAACCAAGCTGCTCTTCTTCTCCGTCGCAGACCAACCCCAAGGGCTCTGTGCACAGTGGCGGTATAACGATAGGCTTATGCAAGCTCTGTACCCTCTTTTCCTCTCAATTTCCCCTCCGCCTCCCTTCTCCCTCCCTTTTTCTTCCTTCCTTCCTTCCTTCCCTTCCTTACTTCCATTCCTCACTTTCTCTCTCCATATTCAGCTACCCTGTCCAGGCTCCTTTCACAAAGTCTCTATTGAAGCCAGGGGAAAAAGGCTCAGCAGCAGCAGCTGGCCACTCTTTTCTCCAGGGCAGGTATAGAAGGGCTGGGAGCTCTCTGCATGAGCGAGCCCCACTCCTCAAGCTCCATTCAGCTCCGCTTTTGCTTCCGCTATTCACTGAGGCCCTACTTTGTCAGGAGCAAGGGAGCACAGAGAAAAAGGAGGGATCGCCCTTTTCTCTCTTTGTACTCCACATAGCTATACAAGCGTCCCCAAAGCCTCCACTAATGAGTTGGCCTCTGCAGTGTTGTGAGTAGAGAGAGGAGCAGGTTTGTGAAAGAGAAAAGGTTTGATTAATATGCATTCATTCTCCTCAAAGATGGAACGTCAGTCTTGTGTTCATTAGCCTACTTGGGTGGTTTTGCTTTTAAAGTACGTTTTTGTGTTGTGTATGCCTGCTTTAGAATATTTGTAGGGAGAGCTCACCAATTGCAGTTTTTTATTAAATGCACAAGTGCAAATGCAGTGAACCGTTTATCACATATATACACACACACACACACACACACACACACACACACACACACACACACACACACACACACAGTACCAGTGAACACATCATCTAATTACCATTTCTCCACAGTTAATAATGCACTTAAGATAATGTAATGATGCTGAATGAATTGCTCGTAAACATATACAACGCACTCCAAGGGGGAGGCCATATGGTCCACCATGCACTAAACGGGTGTCTGGTTACTTAAAATAAATTAAATTTTCCACCTCTGGCCTGTGGTGCCATTGAGTGCGTTTCAAGACCTAATTGAATTTAGACTGGTGGACCTTTCTGATTTAGCTGGCTAATTAAAGCCCTCAGCGGATGTCGAAATGCTGGGCCAATCTGTAACCAGCCATGAAATGTGACAGGTCAAAGGTAGGTCTAGTGATTTTATATTTCACAGGTTTAAAAAAAGAGGTTCTTGTGAAAACAAATGAAATAAGCTTTAAGAATAAAACATACATGGTTGAGTACTGAACGAAGCACCGGGTTCTATAAGTCTAGCAGTGGTAATTATACAACAACAAAAGCTGTGTTTAAACCCTTGCAGACACTGAAAGGAAAGCAAGAGGGAGAGAAAAGACAAAGGAGAGAATGAGATCCTTTCTTGGTACAAATGCATTCATCCTAAAATCACAGAAACAAAGAATGCTGGCAGACAAAACGCTGTTTGGCTGCTGCAGCCCTGCAGCACAGAAGTCACCTTTCAGAGTAAAACAAGCACATTCCTCGCCTTGCACAGAACAAAAACTGTTCCAGTCCATCACTTCTTTTATGAAATATTCTATTGACAAGGCTTATTAAAACACCCATAGCCAAATACATAAGAGAGTCACCCTTCCCCACCCTGCCTGTCAAAGAAGCTGTAAACCAACAAGCCACAGCTTTAACTATGTCTTTGCAGGGTGAGGATGTGAGCAATGTGGACACAAGTAAACACCTGTTGAAAGGACATGGAAACTAACTGCCATTTTGGCCCAACTTTCAACTAACAATGCATACCTTCATTGCAGCTGACACTGTGGCTTGAAGCTTAAACAGACAGGGTGAGCGCCTCTAACCACACCTACCTCGTGATGGAACAGGTTAGGGAGCTGGTATGGTTTGTCTCTAATCACTTGCCATTGGGCCGCCAAGCTGCAAGCCTTTCTGACAGGAACTTGGCAGCGCACAGCATGATTCACTGCCTTCATTACACAAACATTGATGAGAAATGTAAATGTTAGCACACACTTCGAATAAAAATTAAAAAAAGAATACAGGCAGAAGAATAGCCGGAGCTGTGGTGTTTGGACACCTGCGGATCATGTGCTTGTGTCCCTCTACAATTGAATTCTATATTCAGGCATTATTGTGTTTTCACCTCCTCCATTAATAGCTGCTTGGTTCATGACTGGGTGAGATATCTGTCCATAAAGTTACTATAGAAATGTGATTTATTACTCATCACGATTAATTCACTAAATAATCAACAGCAAAATTATTTCCATAATTTGTTATTTCCATAACTCAGCTGTCAACTCAACTGACAATTCCCAACAAATGTATGACTATAAGAGCTAGAAACAGAAAATGAGGCATTGTGGTTTAACAAGTAGTCAATTTTTGAGTATTTACTGACAAGCTAGCTTAGCTAGCTGTTGAATGTCCATTAGCCCTAGTGACTGCATGCAAAGTCCTGTCCTTACAGTGCAGCTGTTTGATTTACACATCTTCCAACTTGAACAAAACCAGGAGCCAGATTACAGCAAATTCCTCATTCTGAAATCCTATCTCAGTGTGAGATGACATCTACGGCTTTTGGTATTACAGAAACATATGATATTATGCTATGAACATAGCTATAACAGAACTGTTTTAACTTTGGATTTCCTAAGAGACGACACTTTAAATTTCCCGGACCATATTAATACATATTGACTGACAACATGATTAATATTGACTGCTGATTTAGTTTGAATTTGTCTTTTTTGTCCATAATAGCAAGCTAGCTAGCCAGTGACATGTGAGAGCAGTTGATATTATGGCTTGTAGGTACATGCACAACAGGACGAGAATCATATTTACAGTTATAGTTCATTAAATTGAAGATCTGTGAAAAGTCACATACTCCTGTTCTGAACGATTCCACCGTGACCGGCCTAAAATAACAGAGGAGTCAGAGCTGAGGAGTCTTTGACGCAGTGTCAATGACTGCTCATGAACTCTGATCACACTGTGAAACTAGGCTGTGCTGAACAAATATCAATCATGATTTTGTTACTGTAATGCCTATTCTTTCGCATTTCAGAAATATATTTTAATGTTTTATTTAGCTGTAAAATTAGAACGTTTGTCCGGCCAGTCAGCAGTGAGCGGTGCTGGTTGGTGACACAAGAAGTGCCCCCAACCATGCTACGAGGGAACGATCGTCAGTGGGGTTCAGGTAAGGTCCGCAAAGGCATTTGAGTTGTGTTATGGCCTGTAAGTATAGTCACAGCTATAAAGGTTTTGTGATACCTAACAACAAATCCTTTTACTATTACTTCCCGTGCCGTGACACCA
Organism: Echiichthys vipera; assembly: GCF_963691815.1. Taxonomy (NCBI): domain Eukaryota; kingdom Metazoa; phylum Chordata; class Actinopteri; order Perciformes; family Trachinidae; genus Echiichthys; species Echiichthys vipera. The sequence goes on along the minus strand of NC_139825.1, from coordinate 37,197,280 downwards.
GAAGTTTTCTCTCCTCTTGTCTATGAGGACTATCAAGCTGTATGTTGTATATCCTGTTATATTCTTTCTTTCTAGACATCTGTCTTGCTGTTCCACTCTTTACTAACTCGTTCCCCACGCATAATGCTACTTAGCAGACAGCCTGGTATCGACATACATGCCCAAACCATTCCTGCTTCCTATTAGCAAGGCATCTCCACGCTCCTGCAACACCCGTTAGCCATCCAGTCTCGGTATGATGAGTTGGCCGGGTTTCACGCCTCTCTGTTTTATAGTTGATGAATAGCTGCAGCAGATGGTTTCTTATCTTTGAAGATTTTAGTAAGACGAGCGTGATGAATCGGTCCAGGCCTTACGCACCCATCGGCCCTCTCACCATCTCCGACACGACGCCATCACATTACCCCTCGAGCACTGAAGAAAAAAAGGCGAAATGTGAACAATATATATAGTTGACTCCTCAAGTACAGCTATAAAGCTACTGCTTTCACTTTTCTCATACCAGCCCTAAAATCTTTAGACATGTGAGCATTGACACCTTCACTCCATTCCAGCTGTGTAAACGCCAATATGGTTGGTGTTAAAAGCATCTATGCAAAAAAAAAGACAAGGGCTCATCTGGTGCAGTCATTATCCTCTTCACAATGCACTCTCATGACAGACCAACATCACTCTTCTCATCAGTCACAACTTCACACAGCAGCTCAGAGGAGAATGGGTGAGGGGCGACTGTGAAGTGTGGACCAGTTATGGTAGCAAAAGCTGTTAATGCTTTCCTTACTATGTGAATTCTTTGTATGGCTCTCTGCTTCTCAGATTATAAATCAGTCCATACCCAGGAAGAATTATCCCTCAAGGAAAGAAATCACTTTGCACACCTGTGCTGCTCAGCGCCATAAATTTATGACAGATAAAAATGTGCATGCTTAGAGCCAGGGAATGACTGTAGGGGCAATGTAGCGGCTCTTTCTACCAATACGTAGTATAGCTGTGACAGCTCATTCAAAGGCACAGTTTCTGAATAAGAGCTGTGTGCATTTTTTTAATATACTTTCACAGTATTTATATATCACCTCGATCTGCTTTATAATAAAAAAAAAAAGACATACATTACATCTAACTATTAAGCAAGGCGTATGTGTGTGTGTCTATCATCCTGCCCTTCGCATATTTCAAGAAATGTTCATCCAATTTACTTCCCATTAGTTGGGTGTTTTGCTGGGGACATCCGATGGACGTACATTATCAAATTTGATGCATTCTGGCCAGCTGGTGGCACTATAAGAATAAACTTTACGTTCTGGCCTGCAACTTTGGAATCCTATGTCTCAGAAACCAATATTTTAACCGTGATTTTTGGGACAAGGATCTATTCATATAAGCCACACCCATTTGTATCCAAATCAATTTCCCACAATTTTTAATTGTGTCCAAATCAGTTTTTTCACTACCCCTGTAAATTTGGAACAATCATCGCTAAATTTAGTAAAGAACATATCTGGACCAAGCTGGAAAATGTTAATTTTGGGGATTTTTGATGTTCTAGACAGTTTTGCTATACAGCCCTTTAAAGTTCACTCAAATGCAGTGAAAAAGGGTTACATCACAAAACATGTTATATCTGCTGAACGATTTGTGCTATTGTAAACGCATTTGGGGGACATGTGTAGATATGATCTCTAAGTGACTATAAATAATTTGGCCAATAGGTGATGCTGTCTTTATGTCTATGCATATACAGTATGACTGTCCTTTGTACATCTTACGAACTGTTTATCCAATTAAATTTGCATTAATTTATTGCTGAGGAATCAAGAGAGAGCAGTGTCGAGTCTGAAGTTGATCAAATGAGCAGTTCTCAATAACGCTATAAGCAGCCAGCAAGGGGCCAAACATTTGGCATGCATTCTGAAGGGCTACTCACTCTGAATGGGCACTGTGCTATGTCCACTTTTGAAATAACATGTAGAAATTAAATTAAAAATTCAGTGATCATAGATTTTATTCAAGTTTATGAAATAAGCCTTAGGTGGCATTTACAAAGATGACAGGGTATAAACCTCCACCACAATACACAGACATTTCTTGTGAAGGAACCTTAAACGTGAGCTTGGTGGATTGTTCAAAATTTTAACCCGGTATTTGCATGCTGCATTAGTAAAGTTATTTGTGTGCCAAGTACTCCAGAGCATGTCATTAGCCAAATAAATCACATTAAAAGACATGTCAACAGTCCACTCGAAATAGACCTCCAAAGTACCTGGTCCACATACCCTATCTGTCGAAGGAAACTCAAAATGGAGGATTGAGCATACTCAGGATAGCTGCATTTGTACACCCCCTATAATTTCTAAGCTTGTACTAGAGATAAGTACAGGACACAGAAGGCCTGAAATAATGATGTGGAAAATGAAAGGGCAATTCAATCTTATTATCAGGTGAGGAATCCCATTCTATGCATAAAGGTTTGGAATAATGGTAATGTACAACAATCGAATCATGCCCTATTGTAAGTTGTCTTAAAGGTCCCAATGTTGTAAAAATTAAAAATTAATTTCCCTGCGATTTCTGATTAGCACTTCTCGGTGCTACATAAACACTGCGAAAGTATTGAAATGCTCAAGTAATGGAGAAAGGCACACCTGTATACAGCCTGTATTCAGAAACTGTGCCTATAAAAAAGCTGTCAGGACCTTCGTACCTGATATGATGTCACAACTTTACTATATATAGGTAGAAAGTGCCGCTACAGTGCCGTAACAGTCGTTCCCCAGCTGCAATGACAATGCAGAGATGCAGAGGACACAGATGAGTGAGACCGAGGCTTACTGAAGGAGGCTAAGACACGTCTTTGAGTTATGGGGAATCAAAAATGCGCAGTGTAACTAAAGCTGTGATGTTGGAAGATTACAGCAGACGGCATTATAAATAAGGGTGGTTTCCGAAGCATTTGACCTGACATAAAATTTTGGGTATACTCAAAAGAATGGCGGCCGATAAACATGTACATATCTTTTTTTTTAATATAAACTATTTCCGACCCAAGGCCAACTGTGTATGCCTCAATGAAATGAACCAATCATTCCCCCATGTGCGTTTACTTGCAGATTAAAAATCAGATTATATTCAGGGTAAGGCAATACTCTGGTTCTCAAACATCGTACATAACCCCGTACCCAGAGTATAATCGGTACCCAGAGTATAATCGGACTTCTCATTCCCCGGTTAACAGGTCTAGATAACCCCTTCAGTACCCCGATTATTCATGAATGTACAGCCTTCCCGGACTATGATCGTGTTAAGCGTCTGCAAATGCTCCGTGGGTTATATAACACGCTGGCGCTGTAGGAGATGGCTGCCTCTCCAGTAGCTCTCCGGTTTTTAGCTCTTTTACCTTATTTTGACCTCTTTCTTTCTACTTTTTTTACTCTTCTTGTGAAGAGATTGTGTGTTTATATATATCCTATGGATATTTCTAACTTTAAAATGCAAAAAAGAGCCAGTTTTCTCAATTACGAGAGAGAGAAACTGCTGGCTCTACGCCCAAATAGACGAGGGGGGATACAACACCCCATCCCGGGGGAGCTGAGGAGGAGACCCAGGGGCTGCAAGGCTGGGGCGAAGCTAAAAGCAGAGTGAGCGGAGAATCAGAGGCGCTACAAGCTATCGATTCCCTCCGTAATCATGGGGAATGTGAACTCGCTGCCAAACAAGATCAACGAGCTGTCCGCGCTGAACAACCAGCTGATCTACCGTGAGAGCCGTTTGTTCATTTTTACAGAGACATGGCTAAACCAGCTCGTACGGGATGCTTACGTGGACCTGCCGGGATTCACTGCTGTGATAGCCGACAAAGACACAAATGGAAGCGGAAAAAGCAAAGGTGGGGGACTCATCATGTATGTAAACAAACACTGGTGCAACCCAGGACATATCTCCATAAAGAAAGTCTCATGTTGCCAGGACCTCGAGCTGCTAGCTGTTAGCCTGCAGCCATATTATCTGCCGAGGGAGTTCAGTCACGTGATCACCGTCTGTGTTTACATCCCTCCCAGAGTGGACACAACCACTGCCTGTGACAAGATCCAAACAGCACCCTGAGGCATTTATGATCATCTCTGGGGACTTTTAAGCATGCAACTTTGGACTCTACTTTGACTTTTTTTCACCAGGTTGTAGACTGTCCCACCAGAAACAACAGGACAATTGATCTCCTGTATGCTAATGTAAGGGGTGCATACAGAGCGACTCCCCTCCCCCGCTGGGGAAGTCTAAACACAACCTGGTTCACCTACAGCCACTGTATACCCCCCTGGTCCAAAAACAGCCTGTGACAATTTGCACCATCAGGAGGTGGTCCCCTGAGATGGAAAGTGCCCTGAGAGACTGTTACAACACCACAGTCTGGGATGAGCTGATCGACCGGCACGGTGAGGACATAGAGGGGATGACACATTATCTGACGGAGTACCTGAACTTCTTCACAGACATGGGCTCCCCTGTCAAGACTGTCCGCTGTTACCCTAATAACAAGCCGTGGGTAACGCAGGAAGTTAAGACTGTGCTCAACAAGAAGAAGGCTGTCTTCAGGAGAAGGGACAGGGAGGCCATGAAGACAGCACAGCAGAAGATGAAACACTGTGTGAGGGAAGCTAAGGACAGCTACAGGAGAAAGGTGGAGCAGAAACTGAGGGAGAACAACATTAGATATTCATACACTGATAGCAGACTGCCATGCAAGGTGCCATCTGCTCATCAGGAACTGATCTATTCATTCAGGCACACATTCACACACTGCAATTATAAATTAGAACAATATAAATATATATAGATATATAATTCTGAAACGGCCCATTCTGCATCTTGAGTGATTTCACTTCTTGAACTTTACATAAACCTATATGTTTATCACTACTTATGTACTTCTACTAAGGTAAAATTTTGAATAGAGGAATTTTGATAGTAAAGAGTATTTATTTTTACACTCTAAGGTTACTTTTACTGAAGTAAAAATATCAGGATACCTCCTCCAAGATAAATACATGCTTTGTATCAAAAATCTTAAATTAAAAAGTAAAGTAAATTAAAACATCCAACAGTTGGTTGTTTATAGTATTTTAAAAGTCTACGTTTATGGTGCTGATTAGTGTGGTTAATTTTGTGTTGGCACACCTATTCATACAATAGTCATTTATGGCAGTAAACAATTGTTATTTAATAAATGACTAATAATGGGAACAAAATAATTAGGTCCAGTAACACTTGTTGCTTTCTTCAAATTCTTGTATGAAGCTTGGAGGAAAAAGGCCTACAGCCTAGTATTTATAACTTTCTCTCTGACTTTTTCTTTTAAATGTAAATCTTAAATTAAGTTTTCCTAAGAAACACTTTAAACTGAATTGTTAAGGCATTGAAACTAATTATGTTATTATTCCACTCCCATCTGGATAAGGGAAGCGGCACAGCAAGGATTCTCTTTGTGGACTTCTCCAGTGCCCTTAACACCATCCAGCTCCCTATACTTCAGGAAAGACTGAACAGGAAGGGAGTGGACCCCTATCTGGTGGACTGGGCCAGAGACTACCCCACTGACAGGACACAGTATGTCAGGCTGAAGGATGCCATGTCTGATACTGTGGTCAGCAGCACTGGAGCCCCTCAGGGCACAGTGCTGGCTCCTCTTCTCTTCACCCTGTACACCTCAGACTTCTACTACAACTCGGAGCTGTGTCACATACAGAAGTACGCCAATGACACAGCCAGCCACCCCCTGCACACCGTCATCAGCAACCAGAGGAGCCTGTTCAGTGGAAGGCTGCTCCTGCCCAAGTGTAGAACCAAATGTGTTATAACTGCCCCGGCTTATGACCCAGAAATAGAATAGACCAGGAAGCAACAGTGCCAAAACAACTTGAAAACAACAACAACAACATGAGTGTTACCTTTAAACTGAGGGGGGACTTCACCATGGCATGTAACATCACAACCAATAAGATAGATTTCTGTCGCAATTCTGTCAAAAAGTCGGCCACCCCCCGCTTTCCAAGCTGTTGTGCTTTTGATATAGGTGAACTGGAAGAAAAAGCCATATTCCAACCAGTTGTATGTTGGTGGAGCGCTACCTACTGTACAGGAGGTCGAGTTACCCCCCTCATTTTCCCATTCAACCCCTTTCATGTATTCGCAGAGAACTTCAATAATCGAATTATTCCCTTGAAAACATTTTCAAGTTACTGCTGTGCATATAAACGCAGTGAATGATATGACGCAATATCACGCCATGACATATCCTCTTTTTATCCTACTGAGGAAGACCCGGACACACTGACCGATCAGAGCAGACTTTGACTTTGACAGCGAAAAATAATGTGTTTTTGAACACTAAAGCATATAAACACGTTCTAGTAGAAACCCAAAATACAAGTATGAACCTGAAAATGAGCACAATATGTCCATGTTAAGAAACTTTATGTATTTTAAATATATTCTTGTAAAACCAATATAGCATGCACTGGTAAGTGTACATTTGATTATTAGACATTTGACCAAGGTTTACTTCTTCTTTTTAAATACATTTTACAATTGCATTTTGCAAAACCAGTTTGTCTCAAGGCCGCTTTACCTGGAGACACAACCAGGTCCTACAACAACTGGCGATCATCCTGGATGGAACGAGAATCAGCAACAACGCCCTCCCTCCAATGCCTAGGCACACAAACACCACCCCATTTGTAAGAGCAGGACAACTCCCAGCAAAGCCATCTGCAAGAGTAGAAGTAACCCTCCTAGACACTGCCCGGGACTGGAGAATGCAGGATGACTTAGACCAGAGACTCACCTTTCCACCTGAGATTATTACAACTACTCTTAGGCCAGATCTGGTCTTGTGGTCAACCTCCCAAAAGTCGCTATTCATTGTTGAGCTAACTGTGCCATGGGAGGCTGCAGTTGGTGACGCATATGAGCGTAAGCGACTGAAGTACTCTGACATAGCAGCTGAAGCAGAACAACATGGCTGGTGTGCCCAGGTGCTTCAGGTTGCGGTTGGGTGAACAGGATTTGTTGCCCCATCCACAACCGAGCTTCTCAAAGGCATTGGAGTGCGAGGACAGGCTTTCAGACTAGCTGTCAAGTCATTGTCAGATGCTGCCGAACGAAGCAGCAGCTGGCTATGGATCAGGAGAAAGGACCCCAGCTGGGCTGCAAAGTGACCATTGAGGGGTAAAAGCAGAGGTGGGGGCACACCTGGGACGCCATGTGTCGCCGTTGAGCCCTCTGAAGGTGTCATGGGTCTTTCAAGGAAACATCAACGAAGGAGGGTGCCCACCTGAAGACCCCAAAGAAGCGTTTACCCCTTTAACCCCAACTCTACACCAAGTGCTGATTATCTAAGGGATTGTACTATCTAGTCCTATAAGCTAAACTACAGCTGCAAACAATTCTCAGTCTAAAACTCAAGATTTCAGGACCACTTTTGAGGAATTGGTTGTCATCCATTACTCAGTTTTCCATCACCAATGAAGTCATGTTTTAACAGGGTCTCATTTCTCAGATATTTTCCTTGCTTCTAAGAGCTGGAGGCCTCACCTGTAGACCACTGTGCTCACTCACACATGAATGGTGCAATGTGAAACCTAGGCCTACTCACTGGAAAAGGAACAAGGAACTCGGCCACTAAACACCCTGCAGTGCTGCAGGTGTGAATATCTGTGTCCTCGCTACCATGATTAATAGCAATGAAATCTGGGACCTCTCCCAACACAAAGCGATCACAATAGCTCTGACAAAGTCAATCAATACGGCTTGTCAGTGCCAGGAAAAAATGTGATGAGAAAAAAAGTGTTCATGGAGCCAGGAGGCTGACAGGGGCCACTGATTTATCACAGATGTGCATTTCTGACACAAAGGGCAAACATGGCTTCAACATTTGGGAAGAATTTAGTGCTATCATATGGCCATTATATGGCAATCTCAAATGGTGAAGAGATTAGTCTGGATGCACAAAACACAAAGATGTACATACCAGCAAGTATCCACACCTAGTTAGCACACAATCATCTACACAGATGCTCAGACACACCTTCACAACTTAACGAACAGACAGTGGTAAAATAAATACTCTGATCCTTTACTCAAGTAAAATTACATTGGCAAAATATAATATCCCATTACAAGTAAAGGTCCTGCATTCAACTCTTTACACAGGTAAAAATATCATCAGCAAAATGGGCCAAAGTGTTCAAAAATAAAATTATTCAATATGTTGAAGCACTGTATTTAACTTAAGTACAATTTTAATGTAGTTGTACTATATTGATTTATAGTAGTTTTTCAATTTTTCAATTATTTTAAATGGACTTGTACTTACACTTACCATGTTCACCCTTTCACAGATAGTCATACACTGATAGCAGGCTGCCATGCAAGGTGCCATCTGCTCATCAGGAACTGATCTATTCGTTCAGGCACACATTCACACACTGCAATTATAAATTAGAACAATATAAATATATATAGATATATAATTCTGAAACGGCCCATTCTGCATCTTGAGTGATTTTACTTCTTGAACTTTACATAAACCTATATGTTTATCACTACTAATGTACTTCTACTAAGGTAAAATTTTGAATAGAGGAATTTTGATAGTAAAAGAGTATTTTTACACTCTAAGGTTACTTTTACTGAAGTAAAAATATCAGGATACCTCCTCCACCCCTGCTGCTGGGAAGATAAATACATGCTTTGTATCAAAAATCTTAAATTAAAAAGTAAAGTAAATGAAATCATCCAACAGTTGGTTGTTTATAGTATTTTAAAAGTCTACGTTTATGGTGCTGATTAGTGTGGTTAAATCATTTTGTGTTGGCACACCTATTCATACAATAGTCATTTATGGCAGTACACAAATGTTATTTAATAAATGACTAATAATAGGAACAAAATAATTAGGTCCAGTAACACTTGTTGCTTCCTTCAAATTCCTTGTGTGAAGCTTGGAGGAAAAAGGCCTACAGCCTAGTGTTTATAACTTTCTCTCTGACTTTTTCTTTTAAATGTAAATCTCAAATTAAGTTTTCCTAAGAAACACTTTAAACTGAATTGTTAAGGCATTGAAACTAATTATGTTATTATGGCTTCTTATAATGCGATTACAGAGCTTGATCCCAGTGATTGTCTCTTTAAGAAGCAGTGAGAGTAAGGAGGTGGTGCGGTTTCACACCCCGGGGTGGGAAACATAGGCGGGGACAGCAACCGCTGACTGACAGCTGCTCGAAGGCTCTCCAACTCACCGTTGCACGGAGAACCGGTAACGGCCAATGAGGTTAGGACTTGACCCGCCCATCAAATCGCAACAGCCAATTGTGGCAAGTCATGGGAGGACCCTGGAATCGCTGTTGTGCATCCAACGTGGGACTACGGAACGATCACCCAGGAAAAAAAGGAAAAGTAACTCAAGAAAGGAAAAAACTCATGGTGGTGGTACACCGTCGGAAGGAGGGGGGGCTCTATTTTGATATTAATCAGATCGTCGAGATTTTGTGACCGCAGACTGCACCTGATAAGCTGTCGGCTGAGTTCTTCTTGAACGGACTGTGTGTTTCAAAGTTGGATTTATTCGACTACAGCGGAGAAGTGCTGGTGAGATTTGGACGATATCAGCGCTCAGCTTGAGAGACCGACGCTGGAGTTTTCGGCACCGTTCCTGCGGGTGTTAACTTAACTTAATTTGCTACATCTTCACTTTGTAGTGGACATTGTATTACACAGTCGGAAGTCACAGTGTAGCCGTTCTGCTAAGTTTGAAACATTGTGACTGCTGCTCCTCCGATCAACAGTTATTTTGAGAGTTATGCGAGCGCACTCTGTCCGTTAACGTTTTTGCTGTTGCTTGTTTCAAACATGTCACCAAAGGCAAATATCCTATCGAGAAAGTAGTTGTTTGGTTGATGTTGTTTTTTTGTGTTTATTTTATATTTTCTTAGCATTTTATGAACGTACTCCTTAAACTCAAGTTTGCGTTCAGTGAGACATACAAGTTCACTGTAGCAGTTTAATCTGTGAATCACTTTTGATTTTTTTAGCCCGCGTCGGACACCAGAGGAGAAAGTTGGACTGGGAACTTGTGTCCTAAAAGGCTGTTACTGGGATTGACAACGTTTTACCGCATCACGTGTCTTTGTGCTAGCCTCTGCAGCACAAGAAGCCAATTAATGTACTATAAAAAGCATTCAGTCTCCCCGAAGATACATTAATATTCCAGTTTGTGGGGACGAGGAGAGAGCTCAGCGGCCGCGCTATTAAAACTGGATACAAAATGGCGGCGTCCCTGGGACGATTTGGTTATGTTTCTCGTTGCGTTTTTTATTTAATTTTGTCGGTCGAAGTGTTTATCAGTTATGGTTTGAGTTCAGACCTGACGTGTGCCCAGAACTGTACCTGCAACGGAGATTCAGTGGACTGTAGTAACCTGGAGCTGACGGCTACGCCTCTGGACCTTCCAGTCCGGACTGTTTCCTTGTAAGTAAAGCGCCTATTTATTGAGCAGTCCGTAACGGGGTAACAATGGTTCTAAAGTAAAAATGTGAGTGCGTAATATAAACTTTTTTTGTCAAAGACACAGATACATTGCCACAAAGCAGTGGACCCCTGTTGAGACGAGATTTCTCTTAAGGAATCCCATCTTAGAAGATTGCAGTGGTTGTGATTTGTTGCATAATTGACTTTTAAGTATAACTGGGAGAGTGTAAGCCCACAGGTCTGAAGTTTATTACTTCTCAATAACAGCAACTTTGCGTGAGTTAGTTTTAGGAGTAAAATTAAACTTAAAATATTTTTGCTGGGCACCCACTGTTACCCCAGTAAAGTCCCCTGGAGGTCCCTGCACCCCATTCTGAAAACTAATGGAACAACACACCAGCACCATTTGCTCAGACAGTCCGGACACATCACGTTGTAACTTGATTAGGATTGTTAATGCAATGCAATAACTCATCTTTCACAACAGGAAAAATGATTTCTTAATCGAGTTTGACTGTAGGCATAAATGTAGTATTCTTTGTCAACTTATTCAATGACACATTCCTTTTTCAGCTTATGAAATCAACATTGTCATGCATTTACAACAATGTAATAGGTGTAATGATAACTAATACACAAAAACTGAGCATTCTGTTAGTGGACATAAGGTATTTTGGGGTAAAATCCAAAAAGACTTAAAATTAAAAAAGGTGTCCTGTTGATCTGAAAATTCTTCTCAAAGTGTCAGACTCGAATTATCCCTGAACACTTTCCTATATTGATCAAATCCCTAGTGTTTTACCTTAAAATTATATTAACGTCCACAAATATTTCAGATTAATATATTTATCATCTTTAGCAGTCAGTTCATTTTGAGATTTTTCATAGCTTTTAAATGCTAGTGGACATGCATATTTTTGTGTCTTAAAATGTATTCATGTTTCAAATGTTAGAATGAACAAATGGTCCTCTCTGGGTCAGTAAACAAATAAACCCAAACATGTCATAAGAAAATAAATCTATGCTTTATTCAGTCAGATTTATGACGGGTATTACCAAAATTTGTGTTTCTGCATTTATAGCCATAGTTCAGAAATCAAATTTCTTGTTAATGAAGCATTGGTTCCACAGGATAAGACTGACAAAAGAAACCCTGTCTGCAGATCATTTAGGAAATGAGCCAATTTGGGACATATTTTATGGAACATCCTTCAATGTTAAGTGAACTTAAGCACTTAACAAGCAATGACACAATTTATGTACAGACAACTGCACTCTTTGTCCTCCTAATCAACATTTTGGCTCCCACCTATATTATAACCGATGTGAATTCTTTTTGAATCCTCAATGACAATTGGGAATCTTCAGCACTTGTTTTGTGTGTGTTGCTGGGAACGTGGGGTTAAAGACCAAATACTTCTCTGGCTCCCAGGTTCCTGTGTTAGGCAGTTTATCTTCCCCTGGGAAGTAAGGAATGTAACTTTTAAAAAGTCCTCTAAAATCATGAATAACAGCACTTGTGCCTGGGTAGACTCATTGCCCTGAAGCACCACTTAGCCAAGTTCAAGTGCAGACGCTGTTTATCATGCAAGTACACAGACACACACTGCTCCTCCTGTCCTCGTGGACAAAGGACAACTACTGTGGGACAAATGTCCAATGTGAAACAGCTGCTCTAAACCTTTTGGTTTCTGTAAAGATAGGGTCCTGTGCGAGCCCTGTCCCACTATAAGTCTACTTCTGTTATCTTTGCCAAACCTTATCGGTCAAGATTTAAGGACCTGCAATCTTGTTGTTTTCAAAGGGAATGGCTTTATGGCATTGGATTATCTTTTGAAACACCTAGGTTGCATATTTCCACACCACTTGAGATAGTCACATTATGTTGGCAGGTAACTCAAAGGGAACCAGCTCTGTTCCTCCGGGGTTTGTAAATGAGCCAGATTAACACATGATTACTGTAAACCCAAAGAGACAAGTATGGACAATTTCACTTGTGGCGTATTGTGATCCCATTATAAGGTACCATACGCCAAGTTCTGTCCACTTGAGTGGATGAAATTACTTTTTGTGTTGTGGGTTGAAAGTTATTTTAGTTTCTGAGTGCTTCCTGTGCACAAGAATGTGTGTGTGCTGCCTGTGGGTGTAATGTTATTCTCAGGCAAAAAGGGGGACTAGTTGAAAATGACAAGCTGATATAGCAAAAGTTGTAGTAAAATGGAACAATATTGGCGTTATCCTCATAATAGAGCTGACCGAGGGTTTCAGTTTGCTGTGCCTTGGTCTTAAACAAAGTGCAGTTTGTCTATCTCTACCATCAGGCATCAAGTGAAATCAGTGTGGAATCAACTGTTATGTTTACCCCAGGGAGGAGGTAGCAGCAGCAGCAGTAGTGTCAGGGAGGACAGTATTCACCTAAACCACTCTTCGTCTCTCTCTCTTCTACATAATACAGATATAAAGCTCAAAAGAAAATCTCAATAACCTGAACATGTGTGACTGAAATTGTTAATAAACAAGATCCCCCCCCCAATTAGTTGTACCTAAATGCATGCTTTGCACAACTACTGGCAGGTGTTTAACGTCCTCTGTGTTGTCTTTAGCTGTTTATAGAATTTTGGTAGCTCAAGCGGAGAGGATAAATCCAGCTTAAAACCAATGGAGATTTCCCACCCTTTTGTGTGAGTGAAAAAGGATTGCACTGTCATGTATTCGCTGCAGTTATCTTTTTACAGGCTCTGGAATTGGGATTACAGTAATGAACACAGCAGTGGTACCTCAGGGCCTGCATTTAACCATGGCTTACAGAGGGAAATAGTTCTTGAAGGGAAAATTTACCACCTTTTATTTGGACATCCAATCAGTGCTGATGGTATACTTAGGGCCTGTCCACACTTCTTCTTCTCTGTTGGTGTATTTCTGTGGCAGTTACAGCGCCACATCCAGGCCTGACATGGGAATTACAACGTTTTTAGTCGGTTTCACTGGTTTCATGTGGACGCAGATATTTCTTGAGCCGAGTTCGTGTGGACGGAAAACCTTTTAAGAACGATGGAGAAAAAAAAGGTTGTTTTCGATCGTGTGGACGACTTAGTCCATTAAATAAATACATTTCCTCAGTGTGTGCGATATTGACACAGAAAGCCTATCTCTCCTACTGGCAGTAGCCCGCAATTCCTCCATATACAGTACCAGTACCAGACTAAAAATATACACATTGTCTAAATTCAAGCTTCCCTTTTTCACCAAACGTAGACCTGTAAAACACACTATATAAACACAATACACAATACAAGTCAAGTTAGTTATTCTTTCTACTGTTCCAACGGTTTATTCATTTTAACCCAGGTCTCTCAACGTGTGCTTTGTATTCAGATAAACTGTGTTTGGCCTGTTTCCGCCTCAGAGATACGCCAAAAATCCGACAGATGATGTGAAACGCGTCAGGATCCAAGAAAAACAGCCCACATCGGAGGGCAGTTTGAGCAAAGGCTCCACCAGTCGGGTGTTTGCTCAGTTTCTGGAGAGGGTCCCCAAACTATATCCTCTCTGCTGCAGCAGTAGCCACCTCAGTTAGGCTGAATATCTGCATTAGCCAAAACCCTGTAAAATGTAGAATGTAAAAAAATCCTTGTCCATAACATCCTCTGCACTGCATATTTTGAGAGATGTATTTTGCTGTTCGATACATACAGTAGTTTGCAAGTAAGCAAAGAGAAGAACCACCGACAAACAATAAAAACAAACCAAAATTCCCTTTTACATTCATGCCTAATCATGCATTAACAGTCATGACATAGTAGTTCTGTGCCAATATCATTCCTATGCTCTCTGGGCAACCCACAACTTTATAACTACAAGGCACTATGATTCTTCTCAAATACATAGTATTGGACTATCATTATGCACTTGCGCCTCTTGCTCTGAGGTAGCACTGTTTTAGTCACCTTCAAAGCACTTTAGGAAGTAATTCTGGGAACCTTGATGAATATATGTCATGGGGAGATAGCTGGCCAGGGGGTAGGTGTTGGCAGTTTATCCATCAGTATCACTCCCAGTAGTCATGTCGCTGTAAGTGAAGAAACAATCCTGCCTCCCACTTGTGAAAATAGTCAATTTCAGGAGGCTGATTGCAAATGTCCCCTGTGGCCTTGATGAGGAATCAAGGAAACAAACATGTTGGCACATTCTGGCAGAGCTGACAGAGCTAACAAGGAGGGATGGTGAGGAACTAAGGACTTTTGGGTGTGATTGATTAGGTGTGGAACTTACAAGCAGTAATTTACTAGTGTAGGGAAGTTTGGGGTCCCCTGCTAGAGCTGCTGCCCCCGCGACCCGACCCCGGATTAGCGGTTAAAGATGAGATGAGATGAGATGAGATTAGGAACATATTGCGCTATTATTGAATTAATAATGCATTGCAAGAAAACCGTGTCAATTATTTATTTTTATGTCCCATTCTCGTGATTGACCACACAGGTTTTCAGGGTAAACAATTCAGTATAACGGGCTGATGTCACATCTTTAAATCCTCTGCAGTCATGAATTTATTTGTCAAACATATCCTGCTGTTTTACATCAGTGCTTCTAACTTTTGACAAATTGACCACCAGTCTCAGATGTCTGTCCATTGTTTCTGATTGATGCGTATCATAATAACATTCGAAGCAAGTTTGCTCTCACACAGTCACATATTCCCTCTCAGGAGTGGTACCTTATCTTATTTGCAGCCATGGTAATGTGTATAAAAACCATTTTTGCCCACAATGCCACCAGCGTAATGGGATTTTGCAAGTAAACAAAAGCATGAACATTACTGATTTTTGCTGGCTGATATTGCTGTGTTTGGAGATAAAGCAGATACATGGTGTCTGTTTTCTGTGTTTCAGCTTGTGAGATCGTAAAATCCTTTTTTTTTTATTGTTAGCGGAAGTTGATGTTTTTTGGGGGGGTTTGTCCAGTTTTTCATTAAGAAATAGGTCTGTGCTGGCCATAATGCTTGGTGTACACCCAACTTTCTAATGTGACTCACCCCCAAGCCGTACCCTTAAACCTCACAGTACAGCCCTAATGGTAAACACCACCCCAATAGTTGGTTTTGGTTTCTGCCCTCAGGAAATGGTTTTGTGTTGGTGGTTTCCTGACAGGGACTGGGAGCTTAGCTGGCTGGTTGTGTATTGGTGGGCAGAGGGTGTGGCTTTAGATAACCTGGCCTGTGGGGGAATATGAGGGGAGGTGGGTGTAAATTTTCCGCCCACTGCATGGAAGTGTTTTGTCAATGTCACAGGCTGCTCCTGCAGCTGCCTTCGGGCTTGTTCCACTAGTTGGTGAAAGTCCTGTCGGTGGTCAGAAACCTCAACCACTGTCACACATGTTATAACACATTGAGAAAACCCAGAGGAAATGAAACTACAAGACCATCTGCTTGTATGTCACATACTATCAGACACAACTCCTTTTTACTTTTAAGTAGTGTTTTACTCTATCTGACCTATTTTAATAATCATGTAAAAATAATTTGCCGCAGCAGGACTATCATTCCTCTTGGTACAGTGTTTCTCTCATTGCCATTTCTATTTCTATGAACACTAAACTGAAATACTTCTTCACTTGCTCAAACAGGTGAACATTTCAGCATTTGGGGCAGATATGCCGCAACAGCAGCAGCACTCTGCAGGGTCCGGCCTCTTGTGGTTTCTAGGGCATTTCACGCTACTCAGCCTTGTAATCTTGTGGTATTGGGAGTGATTATACCAAGTTTGTTTATTGTCATTGTTTCCCTAGCCTTGTGACTCGCATGTCCTCTTGTGGATATTATAAAGTCAAACTTGAGCGCTTAGAAGGTTTTAGGATAATATTATCATTGGCACAGATTTTTATCAGCTGCTCTTTTTCATGCCTTATCAGGATGTTTGGTGGTAAGATAGATAGTAGAAGTACACAGAGTTCCTATATGGAAATTTAAAGCAAGCATAAATCTATTTTTATCGTACATGATCCTCTTTTAACCGACAGAGATTATTCATGCAAAAATATTAGCTGTGAACAAATTAGGAAGGAACATCTAAGGTTGAGCCCCTACTCTAATAACAACAGATAAAAGCTGACATTAACATGAAGATATCGAGTGAGCTCATGGCCTTGTCACCGGCTTTAATGACAATCAAACAGCTGCTGCCACAAGTCATTCTGAAGGAATCCAGTCAACAGAATAGATGGCCCTTTTGTGAAGACACTTTAGGGCGCCAAGTTTTTTTTTTCCTCCACCTTTCTCTCTCCCCTGAAGTCGGTCTCCACAAAGTGGGCTTGATCGATGAATCATCTGTGAATTCTCTACATCTGGTAAGAGTTTGGAAATCTGGAGAAGATGTTAGAGAAAAAAAGGCATGACTTGGCCAGAGAGGGAGAGGTACTGTGCAAGTGAAGCAGCTTCTCCCCAGAAAACAGGCAGAAACCGGCAGAAAAGTGAGTGGAGCTTTGAGAGCTAAGTTAGGCCAAGATTTTTTAGTCTATCTGGTACTGTAGAAAGGAAAGGGGCATCAGAACTTCGCTGTCTAGATGGCCACATATTCACATGTACTTGGAGTCCACTATTTAGGCACTTATTTCACCACTGGCTGAAGTGTAATTATTGCAGCATTTTGCTCTCCTAGTATAATAAACAATAATCGGGTAAAAATTGACTAATGATCCTGTCTTTTTCTTTGCTTTGAAGTTGAGAGCGCGAGGTCAGCTGTCTACACAGTACTAAAACAATAGCCCTAAAGAGACATACAGTATTTATGTTATTTTTTCATTAATTGAGGACGCTCATTTCCTTTTACTCATAATAGTCTGGCGCCATTTGTTACAAATTACATTGTTATTATCATGCTACAATCGTGTGTGTGTGTGTGTGTGTGTGTGTGTGTGTGTGTGTGTGTGTGTGTGTGTGTGTGTGTGTGTGTGTGTGTGTGTGTGTGTGTGTGTGTGTGTGTGTGTGTGTGTGTGTGTGTGTGTGTGTGTGTGTGTGTGTGTGTGTGTGTGTGTGTGTGTGTGTGTGTGTGTGTGGTGTGTGTGTGTGTGTGTGTGTGTGTGTGTGTGTGTGTTGTGTGTGTGTGTGTGTGTGTGTGTGTGTGTGTGTGTGTGTGTGTGTGTGTTGTGTGTGTGTGTTGTGTGTGTGTGTGTGTGTGTAATGCGGTGCCTCGGTGGCTAATGCAAACCCTTTTCCCAACCTCCTCCCCCGGTTGTTTTGAGTGTTTCGCTCCATCCATGCATCATCCACAAACCAGCAGCATGAAGAGTGGCGGTGCACATGGCCCCAGATGTGGCCCGTCTCCCTGCCTCGGAAACTTCAGAAAGAGTCACCGCTCCCAGCCTCACTGATTTCAAAGGCTGCTGGAACAGCTCCTTTTGAGTTGTGTGTGGGGGCGGTGGGAATCTGTAATGCAAATGGTGACATATGCTGATTCCATCGGTTTCTCTAATCCTGCACCTAAGTTTCCTCACCCCTTTACTCAGGTTTTAGCTCATCACATTTAGGATTATTATTATTGCAGATCGTGTCTCTCTGCTTTTGCTTTTAAACTTGTCAGAGATGATAAGATATTGCCAGTTTCCTTCCTCTGTTTAACTGGTGTGTAAAAGGTTGCCTAAACTAGCTTTGTGTGCACTCTCACTGCAGTTGCCTGGCTATAAACCGGTCCTTAATGATAGGAAGAGGTAGTGTGTGTGTGTGTGTGTGTGTAGTTGTGATGTGTGTGTGTGTGTGTGTGTGTGTGTGTGTGTGTGTGTGTGTGTGTGTGTGTGTGTGTGTGTGTGTGTGTGTGTGTGTGTGTGTGTGTGTGTGTGTGTGTGTGTGCGTGTGCCGTGTGTGTGCCGTGTGTGTGCCGTGTGTGTGCCGTGTGTGTGTGTGTGTGTGTGTGTGTGCCACGTGCGTGCGTTGCTACGTGCGTGTAAGCTCTGTGACACACACTTGTTTTACGATGCCCTGAAATCGACCACATTAAAGGGCCTTT